>NC_090649.1:443044677-443352027 GCF_040937935.1 Hyperolius riggenbachi
TGCCTTGGACGGCAGCGGATTACCCCCCTGGTCCTTTCCCCAGGGTTCCTCTTTTACGTATGCGTCTCTCTGTGCTTTATTTCTATGCCTGTGTTTTTACTGTTCCTACTGTATGTATCTACTGTATATGCCTGTATGTATCTACTGTATATGCCTGTATATGCTGAATATATCTACTACTGGATGTACCACCACCGACCCTGTTGTGCCAAAACCAATTCCGGGTACAACTCACATTGTACTTGGCGAAATAAATTCTGATTCTGATTCTGTCTCCATGTGCCTCTTCAGTCCCCATGTGCCACCTCTGTCCCCTGCGCCTTCCTCTGTACCTCCTTCTGTGCCCCTTTGTGTCTTCTTCTGTCTCCCTGTGGCTCTGTCTGTCCCCCTCTGCCTCCTTCTGTCTCCCTGTGCCTCCTTACATCCCCCTTTGCCTTCTTCTGTAACCCGCATTGTGTATTTTCTGGTGAAGCGCTGCTGTATTGTGTATTTTCTGGTGAAATGCTGTCCGCATTGTGTATTTTATGGTGAAACGCTGCTGCATTGTGTATTTTATGGTGAAACGCTGCCACAATAAGTGTAATTTCTGGTGAAATGCTGCCGCGTTACGGTTATTTTCTGATGAAACGCTTCCGCAATACGTGAAACGATGCCGCATCAAGATTATTTTTTGGTGAAACACTGCCACATTATGATTACTTTCATGGGGGGGTGGGGGTGGGGGGGGGGTGGGGGTGGGGGGAGTGACAAAATGGCTAGAGGCGCCCCTGACTACATACCTTTACAGGAAAACACACAATTTTTCCTTGAGCACTATTAAGCTTACAAACTGCCCTGTGAATGCTGATAGGGATGAAGAGCTATTTTACATTAATTACATAGCTAAAGTTATTAGACTTATGTTTCTCTGATTTCAGTCAGTTCTTCGAGTTTACTGGTTTGTTCTCATGTCTGTATTGAGGTTGTACAATCACCATCTCCTGCACTTCTCCAGGCAGCAGTTTATGACTTTTCTTCCGAGGCAGAAGAAGAAGAAGCAGCACTAGCAATCCTACAAGAGCCGTCTTCCTCTTCCTTTCTATCCTAAAGGGCAGAGACAGGTGCCAGCGATGCTTCTCTACATTATCACCCACTGTGGCATCCATGAATCATCCTCATCTCACCACAATGAAATATTTCCGTCAGCCGGCTGGAAACAACAGCCGCATTGAGCTGGGCTCCGGAGCTGTCCAAGTTTATGAATGTAATGAGAATTCACACACAAGTCAGAAGCCAGAATGACTTTGAAGCTTCACGTTTAGCTTGGGTTGACCATCTGTCCTGATCTTAGAAAGAATATACAGAGACAAGGGTATGGATGAGACAATTCCAGAAACACAGAGGAGAACATCTGCTTTGGGTGTTCACACATGAAGACTGGGCCACCTCTCTCCAGCACAATCTTGAAAGTGAGCCTATCATCACTTTGAAAAGCTGTGACCTAACCACTAGGGAGAGTCAATGAGACGTTAATGCTAATTAATGTAATGTTAATAATTATCAGTTACATACCTCCCAACTTTTTGAGATGAAGAAGAAGGACACTTAAGCCACGCCCCTGCCACACCCCTTATAACACCCACTGTCACACCCCTAGTCACGCACACCATAAAGATTTCATAAGAAAAAATATGTTGTTGTATAATTCAAACCACACTGGTCCTTTCTATCCTGGTTCATTTTCCTTCATATTAACATTTTAAAATTAGTAATATATCAATTTAAATGATGGGAATAAAGTTTAGAGTCTATCAAACCAGTGCTGGGCGTAATGGAAAAAACTACGCTTACGGATCATTACGCGTAATTTTACGCTATTACGCATTACGGAATTACGCTTACGGCGTAGACAATCATTTACGGTACATGTCTGTAATTACACATAGCCCTTACGCAATTACGCGTAAGAATACCGTAATTAAGGTTGTTACGTTATTGGCTTACGCGTAAAATCCTACTAGCAATTAATGCTGTCATGCTGCCAAGCGGAAAAGTTGACGCATGGATCAATGTTAGGTAGCCGCCGACTTTAAGGGTTAATAGCAAAGCCCCCTTAATTGCTAAGAGTCTCAAATTTGGAGAATATATTAAGGAGATCAGAAGGAATAAGAGGAAAAATTTTTTTTTCAAAAAGACCTTATAGTTTTTGAGAAAATCGATGTTAAAGTTTCAAAGGAAAAATATATACATTTAAAAACCCGCCGACTTTAACGGTTAATAGCAAAGCCTGCTTAAAATTTAGGAACACCAAATTCACAGGGTATATTAAGGGGATCAGTGGGAATAAGAGGAAATTTTTTTTTTTCAAAAAGACCTTATAGTTTTTGAGAAAATCGATTTTTAAGTTTCAAGGGCAAAAATGTCTTTTAAATGCGGAAAATGTCAGGTTTTTTTGCACAGGTAACAATAGTGTTTTATTTTCATAGATTCCCCTAAGTGGGAAGAATTTTACTTACTTCGTTCTGAGTGTGGGAAATATTAAAAAAAACCGACGTGGGGTCCCCCCTCCCAGACCTCTTTAACCCCTTGTCCCCCATGCAGACTGGGATAGCCAGAATGCGGAGCACCGGCCGCGTGGGGCTCCGCACCCTGACTATACCAGCCCGCATGGTCCATGGATTGGGGGGTCTCGGAAGGGGAGGGGCAGCCAAGCTTTCCCCTCCCCCTCCGAGCCCTTGTCCAATCCAAGGACAAGGGGCTCTTCTCCACCTCCGATGGGCGGTGGAGGTGGAGGCCGCGATTTCCTGGGGGGGTTCATGGTGGCATCTGGGAGTCCCCTTTAAAAAGGGGTCCCCCAGATGCCCACCCCCCCTCCCAGGAGAAATGAGTATAGAGGTACTTGTACCCCTTACCCATTTCCTTTAAGAGTTAAAAGTAAATAAACACACAAACACATAGAAAAAGTATTTTAATTGAACAAAAAACATAACCACGAAAAAAGTCCTTTAATATTCTTAATTAACCATTAATACTTACCTGTCCCTTTAAATAAATGATCCCTCGAAATAGCCTCGGAAATGTTCTATCAGTTACAATGTAACAAAGTTATTACAATGTAACAACTTTGTTACATTGTAACTACGCCGCACCCGACGTCACTCGCCGCCGCCGCATACGCGTCTGCGCTGCACGGATCCGACAGAGCTCTGAGCTATATAGCTCAGAGCTCTCTAAGCATCTTTGTATTTGGGCTCCAAGGAGCCCCATTGGTCCTTAGCGGACCAATGGGGTTCCTTTAAATCAGAAGGAACCCCATTGGTCTGCTAAGGACCAATGGGGCTCCTTGGAGCCCAAATACAAAGATGCTTTAGAGAGCTCTGAGCTATATAGCTCAGAGCTCTGTCGGGTGAAGGACGCTAAGTCCCCGCCGGCTCCGCTGCCCTCCCCGCCTCTCCTACATGTCACCTATATACATGCTGGCACCCATGGGTGCCAGCATGTATATGGGTGACAGGTGTGGGCGGAGTGGACGGCGGGAGCCGGCGGGGACTTAGCGTGTATGCGGCGGCCGGCGGGTGAGCGGCGAGTGACGTCGGGTGCGGTGGAGTTACAAAGTAACAAAGTTGTTACATTGTAACAACTTTGTTACATTGTAACTGATTAGTATATTTCCGAGGATATTGCGTGGGAACTGGCTTTTAAAGGGACAGGTAAGTATTAATGGTTAATTAAGAATATTAAAGGACTTTTTTCGTGGTTATGTTTTTTATTCAATTAAAATACTTTTTCTATGTATTTTGTGTGTTTATTTACTTTTAACTCTTAAAGGAAATGGATAAGGGGTACAAGTACCTCTATACTTATTTCTCCTGGGAGGGGGGGTGGGCATCTGGGGGACCCCTTTTTAAAGGGGACTCCCAGATGCCACCATGAACCCCCCCCCCCCCAGGAAATCGCGGCCTCCACCTCCACCACCCATCGGAGGTGGAGAAGAGCCCCTTGTCCTTGGATTGGACAAGGGCTCGGAGGGGGAGGGGAAAGCTTGGCTGCCCCTCCCCTTCCGAGACCCCCCAATCCATGGACCATGCGGGCTGGTATAGTCAGGGTGCGGAGCCCCACGCGGCCGGTGCTCCGCATTCTGGCTATCCCAGTCTGCATGGGGGACAAGGGGTTAAAGAGGTCTGGGAGGGGGGACCCCACGTCGTTTTTTTTTTAATATTTCCCACACTCAGAACGAAGTAAGTAAAACTCTTCCCACTTGGGGGAATCTATGAAAATAAAACACTATTGTTACCTGTGCAAAAAAACTGACATTTTCCGCATTTAAAAGACATTTTTGCCCTTGAAACTTAAAAATCGATTTTCTCAAAAACTATAAGGTCTTTTTGAAAAAAAAATTTTTCCTCTTATTCCCACTGATCCCCTTAATATACCCTGTGAATTTGGTGTTCCTAAATTTTAAGCAGGCTTTGCTATTAACCGTTAAAGTCGGCGGGTTTTTAAATGTATATATTTTTCCTTTGAAACTTTAACATCGATTTTCTCAAAAACTATAAGGTCTTTTTGAAAAAAAATTTTTCCTCTTATTCCTTCTGATCTCCTTAATATATTCTCCAAATTTGAGGCTCTTAGCAATTAAGGGGGCTTTGCTATTAACCCTTAAAGTCGGCAGCGTTTTTATATTATACGGGAGCGTAATATTACGCGATTGCGGCAGACTGTGTAATTTCAATGGGAGTTTACTGTCTAACAAATTACGCGTAATAACGTAACCTATGGTCTACGCATAATTAATTACGCTTAATACAGTAACCTTACACGTAATGCTTACGGTGCATTTGTAGTGAATTACGATGCGTAATTACGCTAATGCGTAATTTCGGCCCAGCACTGTATCAAACACATTTTTAATAGATAAATATATATATATTTACATAGAAAGAGGGACAAAGTCCTGAAAGAGGGACAAATGAGGAGGAAACAGGGACAAAGGGACAGGGCTCCCAAAGAGGGACTGTTCCTCCAAAAGAGGGACAGTTGGGAGCGATGCAGTTATGTTAATCAGGGACGTAACTAGAAATCACTGGGCCCCCCTGCGAAACTTTGGAGGGTGCCCCGCTACCCACCCCTCACTTTCTGCTCAGGTAAACTGAGAACCAATGTTATTCCCTTGGCTAGTGCACACTTGAATGTGTTTTCCTCACGCAGCTAAAAACAGACAGCGATGAAGCACTGCAGACATTTTCTCTATCAATTACATTCCTTTCTGTGATAAAATAGGCATGTTTTCACACATACAGACTCATATGGTGTGCAGAAAACTGAATAGGGACTGTCTATAAGAACACTGAATAGGGACTGTCTACAAATCTTTGTCTGCAAAACTTTGTAGGATTCCTTATCAATGGCTGAGCAGATGCAGTCATTAGAACAATTGTGCAGAGAGCAGAAAGTTTTTTTCTCTCCGTGCCCTTAGGTGTCAGTCTCTCAGGACCTGGAAAAGAAACTTCTTCCCCCATAGGCCCCCCTGAGGCTTCTGAGCCCCCTTGCAGCTGCATCCCTTGCAGGGTCTACTGTTACACCGCTGACAGTGTGGTACAGTTTGGAGGCACCCTTGCCTTATCTACATATATTATCTTCTGAAATGCATCTATAGACCCTCATGATGAAGTCCACATTTCCATGCCAGGTGAGCTGGCAGTATTTGGTCACGTGTCGCTCAGTGTGACAGCACTGATTTCTCTGGTGTCTCTTATATACTCAGTGATACATCGCTCTGTATACAACATCTTCATCAGACCAGAAAAACACTTTCTGGAGAAAAGTATCAATATAATTATCTTCCTCTGGGAACAGCAATTGCTGTGAAAGTCAATTTATTTCCTGTGTAATTTAGATCTTATCTGCCACTCATTATCCGTTGGCTTATTCTTCCTGACTAATGATAGAGAAATAATTAGAAAACAAAATAGAAAAAATTATATATAGAAAAAAACAAGAGAAGAAAAAAAAGCAGCAAAACAAAACACGCTTTATTTTCTCTGCATGAGAGCGTAAAAGATGGTGAAATCTATGACACAGTAAAACATAAACCAGAGCAGCCTGATATAGTACATAACCACCAACAAATACAGAACTCTTTACCTATTCTCTTTAAAGAAAATCTGAAGCTAGACATAACATTTTTATATATACCTGTGTAGAGGGAATCTGGGCGGTCCGGTGGATGAATTTCAGGTTCGTAAACCCAGGTACCAGTAAGAAAGGAGGCAAAAAGAGCACTAGGAGCACCAATAATGCAGTATTTCTAACAGTCTAACCTTGTGATTAAGATTTGTATTGTTAGACACCAAGAAAAAGACAATGCATTTCACGGGAACTGCCCACTTCCTCAGGTCAATGCGAGACTGTGTATCTCCTGCTCAATGCGAGACTGTGTATCTCTTCCTCAGTGTCTGAGCTGTGTATCTCTGTTTCAGAGCGCCAAATTAGAGATGTGGCGAACGGTTCCCGAACCGTTCGCTGGCGAACATCTCTAAATCCATGGGCCTCTTACTACTTCCGGGTCGCAATGACCCGGAGTAGTACGCCTGCGCTGACCGGCGGAGCGCATCCTAGATCGCACTCCTGTTGCCGGGCACTCTCTGCGCATGTGCGTGATGTCATAAGTGACGTCATGCTCATGCGCAGAGAGTGCCCGGCAACAGGAGCGCGATCTAGGACGCGCTCCGCCGGGCAGCGCAGGCGTACTACTCCAGGTCATTGCGACCCGGAAGTAGTAAGAGGTCCAGAGAGGTTCGCCAGGCGAACTGTTCGGCCCATCACTACGCCAAATGCATTTGTATACAATTTTAGCATGCACTTCCTTACTGTACAAGTCCAACATAGCAGTTGTATTATACTGTGCCCATTTTCCACCCAAATAAAAATTACATTAATTTAATTCCATTTTGGCATTTCCACCTAGGGTGACTGACTGTTACATAATGTGGCTTTCAGCATTCTACAGCTTGGCAGCCCAAATATTTCAGCTTTGACAGATGTTGAAAAAATATTCTTCATTCATTTATTTCCCTGTTTAAGACACTGACAAGTTGTATAGCGTTGTATTGCAATGCACCACCACTGATTGCAACAAATAGGTTTTGCAAAAAATTGTACATTGAGTTATTTCACTGTTTATGACACATTGACGTGTTGCATAGCATTGCACCAGCAAACATCACCTCCTCTTCCTGCTGCAGCCACCACCTTTCAATATTAGTACTCCATTGATGTATGTACACTTCGTGGCATTGTTGATGCACTCCACTCAGTTCATGCTGCCAGCTAGCAATACGAGCTCCCTGGCAATAGCTGACCAGAGGCCACACATGCTTCTACTGCTCTCGCTGATGCATGCTCCGTCTCAGGGCCTACCTCTTTCCCCTGCTGCTGCCACCAGCTTTCAGTACTCCATTGACGCTACTTGTATATAAACCTCTGGGTGACACACCTTTATGGGTGGTTTTCATTCCAAATATACCGTAATTTAGTAGATGATGCCAGATAGTAATGGGATCTCCTGCTATTTTTAGCTGACACATAGCACCACCATTTTGCCTACTGTCAATTTAGATGCCATTTTCTGAAAAAAACAAAAGGTCTTTTTGGAATGTTCCCCCTTTTTGCCATTGTTCTTCTACACAAACCTAGCAAATTTAGTGGTTCTAACACATAAAGGGAATTTAAAATTAACATCTTAAGTCAGCCCATTGACTGCAAATTTGATGAAAATTTGCAAAATTATTGGGAGTTAGAGGAAATTTTTACGTGTGGGTTGACTGCGTATCATTGGATAGACCCTGTGGTACCACCATTCTCTAGAATGGACCTGGGCTTTGCAGTGGACCCTGTGGTACTGGTGTCATCTGGAATGGACCAGGGCTGTCCACTGTATTATTGGGTGAACCCTGTGGTACTAGTGTCATCTGGAATGGACCAGGGCCATGCACTGTATTTTTTGGGTGCTTCCTGTGTAACCAGCATCCTCTGGAATGGACCTGGTTTAAGTCGCTTTATCAATCCAGATGGAAATTATTCTGTAAATTTAGCTGTGAAACCTCTGACATATCATCAAGTGGAATAGGAAGCATTAAGTCCCTCCAGAGCTTGCCGAGGACAATTACACTAATGTCTGTCATTAAGCCACTATTTGATCTTCATTGTTGTTAACTGAAGCATTTTACAGAGAACCAACCATTAGTAGCCGATTGGAAGATAAATCTAGTGTCGGGTGGTTCATAGTTATTCAGCCAATTGGAGGCTGCAGTTTGTGCGAATGAAGATAGATTCTTCTAGTAAAGATGAGAGTTAACTGTAGCAACTCTCACTTTTGGCAATTATTTGCCAATTGATTCTACCAATGGTGAAAATAACTGAATCCTCTTATTTCATGTATGTTTTATTTGCCAAAAAATGCATGATTTTCTTTTACGAAATCAGTAGTATAACTAAGAAACTATGGGCCCGAGTGTGAGTTTTTATATCGGACCCCCTCAAGCACTCAATATCTCGTAATTGATACAGAGCACAAAACCTTTCCAAGGAAGGCTGCAGTGAAACAGTGGTGTAAGCAGGGGCGGGGACAGCCGCAGGGTGATCACTCCCTCGCCGCCCCCCTCCACTTCCTTGATCATCTGCAATTTGCCCTGGAAACTCCTCCAGTCGGGGCCAGTTGGCACAGGCACACTCTGGCCATGCACGCTCTCCCATTACTCTCCCGTAGCCGGTAGCGTTCTGCACCTGCACAGTAGTACTGCTGTGACGGGAGCACAACGGCGGTGCACACACAGCCAGGCAGCGCATGCGCAGTACGACCCAGACTGGAGAACTTTCTAGGGTGAATTGCAGATGATCCAGGAGGCAGAGGAGAATGGCGAAAAAGCGATCAGCCTGGAGGGAGCTGAAGGAAGCCCCAGGTATTTATCATTTTTTTCTCTCCCCATCTCAGGGGGTTTTCTTTAAGGAATAAAAACCCTGGAATGCGAAATGGTAATGCAATTTTAAGTTACTTTTTTGTGATATTTAATATTAGATTAATAATAATAATAATAATAATAGTCATGTGAAAGGAAGCAGCAAAATAATAATGTATGCCAAGGAGTTTATTCTGGAATTGTGTAGAATCAGAAGTGCAACCCTTTCATGCTAAACATGGCCGCCTAAGATTCCATTTTGTGCACAGCCAAAGCAGTGTGGCAAGGCCAGTTCCCTCATGCTGATTATATCCAGTAGGGGACGCCTTATCCCACAGGTGGTTCAGGACGGAGTTACTGATATGTTTGTTAATCGTTTTTTCCTTTTTATGTGTTCGCCTTCCATAAAGTCTACAGAATAAAAGCATTATTATAGCTGACATTAATCAATCCTATTTACTGAGCTGTCAGCAGTTTTCCGGTAATATGGAGGGAGCGGCTGGCTCTTTATTGTGAGTACAAAATGCAGCGAGAGAGAATTCACCGAGATAAGAGATCGCTGAAGAGATGGCAAACGAAACCCACAATTTATAATGTATAGGATTCAGGTTATTATAGAGCATATAACAGTATATATTTATCTCTGCAATGATTAATAGCATTCCGTACTGTATACATTATATAAACACACAACATATGAACTATGCCCTAGATTCTCCGAACCAGTGCGTAAAATTAACCATCAACCCCAAACACTATTAGTCATCTTTCATGCCTGATCCGCATTCTGTACCATCAGCAGAATAGCAGCACTAAATCATCAACATATTGGGACATATTTCCTAAATTTTGCTAGGATTTATGCAATGTATGCAATTGGCATTGCGCAAATAGGACAACTTGTCTTGTGCAACTGTATTCAGACAATGCCAAGCAGCAGCAGCTAAAGCAAATAAAATCATTGGATGCATAAAATGGGAAATAAAATCACGAAATGCCGGTATACTACTCCCTTTGTATAAATCACTTGTGAGGTCACATCGGGGGTATGAGATATAGTTTTGGGCACCACACTATAGGAAGTACATTGGCATACCAGAACAGGTTCAAAGATGGGCAACTAAATAAATGGGGGGGGGGGGGGGGTGAAAGGTCTCAGAAAGGTTGGACAAATAGCTTGGAAAAAAGCTGAGGTGACCTGATTAACATGTAAAAATACATCAGAGGGCAATACAAAAGCTTGACAGATGTGGTAAGCTTTTGTCCCTAGTTTTTTACAAAGTACAAGGGTCATGATCTACATATGTAGTTAAAAAAAATTGACATTCATTTAGGAAGGTTTTTTTTTTAGTTTTTTTTTTTACAAAAAGAGTGGTTAAAATCTGCAATATATTACCAAGGAAGTAGTTATGGCAAATTCTATATCTGTGTTTAAAGGGGGCATGAATGCTTTTTTTGCATTGAAAGACATCCACAGCTATAATCACTTATTCCCATGGCCCATTTCCACTTGTGCAGTGCGAATTAGTCATGGAAAACGCAAAACGAATTCACACGCGTATGTGTATTTAACCGCGAATTCGCAGGCGTTTTCGCATATGTTAGTAAGTATGCGAATCTAACCATGTCAGTGCCTGTGTGCTTTTACATTGATTTTATGCGAAAACGACCGCAAATTCGCGGTAAAATTCTTATACGAAAACGCATGCAAATTTCCTATTAAATACATTGTATGCGAATCGCATAGCGGTATGCGGTATGCGAATTCTGCGGGGTCTACCGTGCAGATTTTTTCTGCACAGAAAAACGCTCAGAAATCCTGACAAGTGGAAACAGGCCCATCTACTTGTATTGTCTATGCGAATCTGCATGCAGGAAACCCACGCAGATTCGCTCTAGTGGAAACGGGCCCCCAGAGGTGTTGATTCATGGACTGCCACCTGAAGTGGTGGTGAAGGATTTTTTCACTGTAAGGCTAATTTGGCCAAGCCTTGGAATTTTTTTTTTTTTCAACGCAGTGGAAGAATCTAGTACGGAACACTTTGCATGCAAACTGTTCTTGGAAGCCAACATCCTCCATTGTGTTGCATCAGTTTTGAATGCAAGCTGTGTAACCTGCCTATATTTAGGCTCTGCACATCCAAGTAGTTGGTCATTCAGATGCAGCCGTCCTTGGGAAGTGCTGCCACCTCCTCCTGCTGTATATGTAATTGGTCATTCAGATGCAGCCGGCCTTGGGAAGTGCTGCCACCTCCTCCTGCTGTATAGAAATGTAAGTTTACATATGGCTAGCTGCATCAATGTGCTATTGCAATTTGCATTCCATTTTAATCTGAGTTTAGGGTTTAGTGCAGAGTTTCCATCTGTTTTGAATGCAAGGAGTGTATTTAGCCTCTGTTGGTAGTCATTTCAGGTGTATCCCGATTAGGAGCACTGTCAATTTCTACCTGTCTTTTTTTGCCTTCCTCTGGCTTAACTGGGGCATATTCTGGTGCAGGACAGTGATATATATATATTTTCTGGTTGAACTTAATGGACCGATGTAGGGTTGTAAATAGGGGTGAGCAGTCCCTGTGACTGCAGGGGGTCCCAGAGGTGTGGGAGGGCCCCAACTACTAACCTTCCCTTCCTCTTATACTCCAGATCAGAGGAGCCTCTAGGGACCAGCTGATAAGGCAATTGCCAGGAGCGAAGAGTTATCTAGGAGCGGCTTCCAGGGGGGAAAAAGTGTATTTTTCCTGTCCTTGGAGACTGAAAACTAAGGGTGCAGAGAGAAAAAGTTCTTATGAAAGCATCTGCTGCTCAGCCTCTCATAAGGAATCTGCAAACCTTTTGTCTACAACACTGTCACACATGTCACTCTCTACTTTGCCCCCCCCCCCCCCATCTTACCCTCACAATTTAATCACTCTAATCTTGTTATTAGTAACCCAAGCCCATAGCTATCAATACATGCATTCATTTTTACCAACAGATTCTTTCACTAGGATCGAATCTGGTGATTATCAACCACCCACATTGATCCTCATTTCGATCAATCCGTGGCAAAAATGTATCAAAATTACGATCAAATAATACATTTTTCAATTGTACACAGTGGTATAGTGGTGGTAGATCATCGGCTCTTAGTATTGCACTGAACCACTATTGTAATACGATTATTTTCTCGGGTGAAATGCTGCCGTATTGCGATTATTTTCATGGGGGGGGGGGGAGGGAGGGGGTGCCACAGGTTTCCTCACCTGGAGTGACAAAATGGCCAGAGGCACCCTTGCTCCAGATCAGGTGTTTTTGTGGCTGTTATGGGTGTGAAGATGCTGATGGCCACACTTGTTTTATGACCCTTATATGATAAACCCCCATGTTGTGAGGGTCACCAAGGGAGGCAAGCGAAGGGTTGAGAACAATAACCTCTTGAGGACCGCAGTGTTAAACCCCCCCTAAAGACCAGGTTACTTTTTACTAACATGGCCACTGCAGCTTTAAGGCCTCGCTGCAGGGCCGCACAACTCAGCACACAAATGATTCCTCCCCCCCTCCTTTTCTCCCCATCAACAGAGCTCTCTGTTGGTGGGGTCTGATCGCTCCCCAGGTTTATATATATATATATATATATATGTATATATATATATATATATATACATATACATATACAGTGGCTTGCAAAAGTATTTGGCCCCCTTGAAGTTTTCCACATTTTATCATATTTCTGCCACAAACATAAATCAATTTTATTGGAATTCCACGTGAAAGACCAATACAAAGTGGTGTACACGTGAGAAGTGGAACGAAAATCATACATGATTCCAAATATTTTTTACAAATCAATAACTGCGAAGTGGGGTGTGCGTAATTATTCAGCCCCGAGTCAATACTTTGTAGAACCACCTTTTGCTGCAATTACAGCTGCCAGTCTTTTAGGGTATGTCTACCAGCCAGTGGCGTAGCTAAGAAGCTGTGGGCCCAGATGCAAGTTTTACAATGGGGCCCCCCATGCACTCTATACATAGCAATTGATACGATGCACCAAAACCTACCTATGGCAACTACAGTGTCAGAGGTGCAAGAAGGGGATGGGGAACAGCTTGTTAATGATTACTACAATTTAAAGTATCTATAGAAGTGATTATTATGAGCACAGGACCAATAGAGAGCTAATACTGTAGTTGAGGGAGGGCCCTTTGGGGCCCCTCTGGCCCAAGGGCCCCGATGCAGTCGCAACCTTTGCAACCCCTATTGCTACGCCCCTGCTACCAGCTTTGCACATCTAGAGACTGAAATCCTTGCCCATTCTTCTTTGCAAAACAGCTCCAGCTCAGTCAGATTAGATGGACAGAGTTTGTGAACAGCAGTTTTCAGATCTTGCCACAGATTCTCGATTGGATTTAGATCTGGACTTTGACTGGGCCATTCTAACACATGGATATGTTTTGTTTTAAACCATTCCATTGTTGCCCTGGCTTTATGTTTAGGGCCATTGTCCTGCTGGAAGGTGAACCTCTGCCCCAGTCTCAAGTCTTTTGCAGACTCCAAGAGGTTTTCTTCCAAGATTGCCCTGTATTTGGCTCCATCCATCTTCCGATCAACTCTGACCAGCTTCCCTGTCCCTGCTGAAGAGAAACACCCCCCGAGCATGATGCTGCCACCACCATATTTGACAGTGGGGATGGTGTGTTCTGAGTGATGTGCAGTGTTAGTTTACCGCCTCACATAGCGTTTTGCGTTTTGTCCAAAAGGTTCTATTTTGGTCTCATCTGACCAGAGTACCTTCTTCCACACGTTTGCTGTGTCCCCTACATGGCTTGTGGCAAATTGCAAACGGGATTTCCTATGCTTTTCTGTTCACAATTAGAGATGGGCCGAACGGTTCGCCGGCGAACGGTTCCAGGCGAACTTCGGGTGGTTCGCCTTCGCCGGCGAAGGCGAACTTTCCCGGAAGTTCGATTCGCCCCATAATGCTCTATGAGGATCAACTTTGACCCTCTGCATCACAGTCAGCAGGTGCATTGTAGCCAATCCGGATATACTAAGCCCTGGAGCCCCACCCCCCTTATATAAGGCAGGCTCCGGCGGCCATTAGCCTCACTCGTGTGCCTGCTAGAGACAGAATAGTGACAGCTGCTGCAGACTTGTTCTCCTAGGGACAGATTAGTCAGGCTCTTGCCTTCTTAGCTTGCTTAGCTGAATCTTATTGCTATAATAGCGCCCCAGAAAAGCTCTTTTCAGAGCTCATCCTGCTCATGTGATCAATTTTTTTTTTCTGTGTTTGAAACTGACACTTGTGTTTTTTAGACAGCATTGCTAATTCATACTGTGTGTCCCACTGCCAGCAGCAGCAGCACATTCAGTGACTACTACCTGTGTGTGTGAGACACTTGTGTTGCTTAGACAGCATTGCTAATTCATAATGTGTGTGTCCCACTGCCAGCAGCCCACCAGCATTCAGCTGCACATTCAGTGACACCTGTGTGTGTGACAGGGAGCTGCACATTGTACTACCTACCCAGTACTGCATTTACCTACTACTAGTACCTGTTGTGTTTAGTTAACCCACCTCATCACTGCATACACCTACGTTTGTGTTGAGTGAACCCACCTCGCTGCACATAACTACCTTTTGTGTTGAGTGAACTTGCGTCACTGCATATAACTACCTTTTAAGTTGAGTGAACTCACCTCACTGCATATCTACCTTTTCTGTAGAGTGAACTCACCTCACTACATTTAACTACCTTTGGGTTGAGTGAACTCACCTCACTGCATATATAACTACCTTTGGGTTGAGTGAACTCACCTCACTGCATATATAGCTACCTTTGGGTTGAGTGAACTCACCTCACTGCATATCTACCTTTTCTGTTGAGTGAACTCACCTCACTGCATATACCTAGCTTCCCCCCGAGATGGACAAAATGGACAAACCAGGTAGAGGAAGAGGTAGAGGAAGACCCAGAGGAAGGTCACCTGGCACTGGCAGGTCTGTGCGAGGTGGTGTTGCTGTGATTTCGTGCGGACCTGGACCAAAGTACAGTGCTCAGAAGAAGGCACGTGCCATCACTTCCCAAAATTGTGAGGACGTGCTTGAGTATTTAACACAGAAGACCTCATCTCCCGCAGCCAGTGCTACCAGCGATAGTATAAGCACCACATCTGCTGCATTTGACACTTTGCAGGAGTTATTTGGTGGTGCTGGTGGTGAAATCACTGATTCACAGCCACTACTGCAACAACAAGAAGAAGGCGCAGGTACACCACCTCATACGTCTGAGTTAGGTGGCGATAGTATGGACGTAATGTGTGAGGAGGGGCAAGATGAACCACCTGAAGTTGGAGCAGTTGTGGAGTTGTCTGAGGAAAGCGAAGCTGGGCAGGAGGATTATGATGACGATTATACGGATGCCACGTATGTTCCCAATAGAGGAGATGACCAGGGGGACAGTTCAGAGGGGGAGCCAGAGAGGAGTAGGAGGAGACGACTTCATGATAGAAGCAGAGGGAGCTCGTCCTCAGAAACAGCTGGGGGCAGTGTCCGGCGCCATGTATCGCCAGCTATGGCCAGCCAGCCAACATGCCCTTCAACGTCAGCTGCTGATGCCACCGTAGCGCCATCACCCCAGGAGGGCTCATCGGTTTGGAAATTTTTTAACGCGTGTGTCTCAGATCGGAGCAAAGCCATCTGTTGTCTCTGCCAGCAAAAATTGAGCCGTGGAAAGGCCAACTCTCACGTAGGGACAAGTGCCTTACGAAGGCACCTGGAGAGAAGGCACAAACAGCTATGGGAAGAACACCTGAGGAAAAGCAGCACCCCTCAAAAGACAAGCCACCCTTTTCCTCCTTCAGGTGCATCGTCTTTATCCGCTTTCTCCCTTGAACCTTCACAGCCACCCTCCTTCACACCGCTTCTGCCTTTGAGCGGTTCCTGCTCCTCTGCCCACAGCAGTAGCCAGGTGTCCGTGAAGGAAGTCTTTGAGCGGAAGAAGCCAATTTCGGCCAGTCACCCTCTTGCCCGGCGTCTGACAGCTGGTGTGGCGGAACTATTAGCTCGCCAGCTATTACCATACAAGCTGGTGGAGTCAGAGGCTTTCCGTAAATTTGTGGCCATTGGGACACCGCAGTGGAAGATACCAGGCCGCACTTATTTTTCACGAAAGGCCATACCCAAACTGTACCGTGCAGTTTAGAGGCAAGTGGTGTCATCTATTGCGAAGAGCGTTGAGTCAAGGGTCCACCTGACCACGGATGCCTGGTCTGCCAAGCACGGGCAGGGCAACTACATTACGTACACAGCCCATTGGGTCAACCTGGTGACCAATGGCAGCAAGCAGGGAGTACGTGGCTGTTCAGCGGACCGACTTGCCACACCTCCACGGCTTGCAGGCAGGCCTCCTGCCACCTCCTCTCCTTCTCCTCCAGCTACATCCTCTTCGCTGTCAACCTCCTCCTCCTCAGCTGAGTGTCAGTTGAACTCTAGCGGTGCTGCCATCTCCTCTTCCTCTCCAGCTACACAGCCCCATCTCCCCAGAGCCTACGCTGCATGCCAGGTACGACGGTGTAACGCAATTTTAGACATGTCTTGCCTCAAAGCGGAGAGTAACACTGGAGCAGCTCTCCTGGCTGCTCTTAACAAACAGGTGGAGCAATGGCTGACCCCGCATCAGCTGGAGATCGGCAACGTGGTGTGTGACAACGGCAGCAATCTCCTTTCCGCTTTGAATTTGGGAAAGCTGACACATGTACCCTGCATGGCACATGTGCTGAATCTGGTCGTGCAAAGATTTGTCTCAAAGTACCCAGGCTTAGAGGACGTCCTGAAGCCGACCAGGAAGTTGTGTGGGCATTTCAGGCGGTCTTATACGGCCATGGCACGCTTTGCGGACATTCAGCGGAAAAACAACTTGCCGGTGAGACGCCAGGAGGAAGAGAAGTTGCGTGACATCACTGTGGAAGAGTAAGAGGAGATGGAGAGTACGTCTGGATCTGACTTTGTGCAGATGGCCTCTTTCATGTTGTCCAGCCTGTTGAGGGAGCCCCATATCAAAAAACTCAAGGCGAATGACCTGTACTGGGTGGCCACGCTACTAGACCCTCAGTACAGGCACAAAGTGGCAGACCTTTTAGCAACGCAACACAAGGCGGAAAGGATGCAGCACTTGCAGAACAAGCTGTCAATGATGCTTTACAATGCATTTAAGGGTGATGTGACAGTACAACGCAATAAAGGTACCACTGGCAGTATTCCTCCTGCTCCTCACCAGTCCACGCAGGCAAGGACAGGACGCTCCAGCGATCTCGGGGTGATGTCGGACATGCGGACATTCTTTAGTCCAACGCCTCGCAGTAGCCCTTCGGGATCCACCCTCCACCAACGCCTGGACCGGCAGGTAGCCGACTACCTGGCCTTAAGTGTGGATGTACACACTGCAACTGCGAGCAGCGACAATGAACCCTTGCTCTACTGGTTGCGCATGCTTGACCTGTGGTCAGAGCTGTCCCAATTTGCCATACAACTTCTCTCTTGCCCTGCCGCAAGCATCCTGTCAGAAAGGACCTTCAGTGCAGCTGGAGGCATTGTCACTGAGAAGAGAAGTCGCCTAAGTAATGACAGTGTTCAGTACCTGACCTTTATCAAAATGAACGAGGCATGGATCCCTGAGGGCTATTGCATGACCGAAGACTAAGTCAGTCCCCACACACAGCATCTCTGCCTTCAGGCCGCTTGACTGCCTTCTCCGCCACCACCACCAGGGTCCAGGACTCTAGGTGGATTCCTGAATTTTTAAGGCCGCTGCTAGCAGCGGCCGCTATATTAATTTTTCGGGGGCGTGCACATGCCTGCCTAATTTTTCTGGCTGAACTGCAGGCAGCTGCAACAAAAAATCAAAAGTCTTGTACATGTGCACATCCCCCTTCGTGATCATTACCTTGCCGCGGTGAAGGGGCTTGCGTATCACAATGAAGCAATGACCGCCGGCTATATGAGTGTCTCGGGTGGGGGTGGCACACCAAAGATAATAAGGTCGTTGTTTCATTGTGGTCAGACCAAATTTGATTAGCTGGACAGTCACTGTTCTGTCATTTAGCTACATCAGCCGGGCGACCATATGGGCTGAAAAGCCACCATCACCTGCACTCTCGTCATGGTGCGCACCAGTCCAGCACGCCCGTCACTACACAAACGGCTGTTTGCAGTCACTGCATACCTTTCACTGCATCTGTGACTGCACATTATACCTGGCAGTCAGTGCATAACTTGCACTTGAATGGATACAGTTTTAAACAATTGAAAAATACAACCATCTACATTTTCAAACAATTTAAAAATACAACCATCTACATTTTCAAACAATTTAAAAATACAACCACCTACATTTTAAAACAATGTAAAAATACAACCATCTACATTTTCAAACAATTTAAAAATACAACCATCTACAGTTTCAAACAATTGAAAAAAAAGGCAAAAGACTTGCCCTCCGTAAAACATTATTGGCAAATGCTTTCAACTTGGTTTGTCTTCCACTGGTTCAAGGGTCCATCTGATCACAGATGCCTGGTCTGCAAAGCACGGTCAGGGCAACTACAGCATGGGTCTCAGCAGGCTCCCACTTCGGGCCGGAATCCAACCTTCATTCCCCGCCCATTACCCGTGGTGACAATGTCAGACTTGCCCGCCTCCATATGATTCTTGTGAAAGGAATGTGGTGTCATCTTTGCCCACCATAACTGGTTCTCGTTAAAGGATTTAAAGTACATTCATTTCAAATACAGCAAGCCCTCGATAGTCCTCCTGTATTGTTATTTTTGGTCACTACCTCGGGGCGGGCATGTCTGCCTGCTGCCCTCCTTGCCTGGATGTGTGGTGGGAGCCATTTGTTAGGCTACAACTCCGGACTGGAATCACACCAGGAAGGGTTCCCCCGCCATTAGCCATGGTCAGTGGTCACGATGGCAGATTTGACCTCCATAACAGATTCTCGCCGGAGACCAACCTGGTGAATCGCAGTGAAGGCACCATCAGACTTGCTCTCCATAACGGATTCCCGTTAAAGGATTTAAAGTTGATTCATTACAATTAGGGCCTCAAAACGTCCTCCTGAGTCCTGTATTGTTATTTTTGGTCACTACCTCGGGGCGGGCATGCATGCCTGCCTACTGCCCTCCTTGCCTGGATGTGTGGTGGTAGCCGTTTCTCAGGCTCCAACTCCGGAACGCAATACAACCATCTACATTTTAAAACAATTGAAAAATACAACCATCTACATTTTCAAACAATTTAAAAATACAACCATCTACATTTTAAAACAATTTAAAAATACAACCATCTACATTTTAAAACAATTGAAAAATACAACCATCTACATTTTCAAACAATTTAAAAATACAACCATCTACAGTTTCAAACAATTGAAAAAAAAGGCAAAAAACTTGCCCTCCGTAAAACATTCTTGGCAAATGCATTTGACTTGGTTTGTCTTCCGCTGGGTCAAGGGTCCATCTGATCACAGATGCCTGGTCTGCAAAGCACGGTCAGGGCAGCTACAGCATGGGTCTCAGCAGGCTCCCACTTCGGGCCGGAATCCAACCTTCATTCCCGCCCATTACCCATGGTGACAATGTCAGACTTGCCCGCCTCCATATGATTCTCGTGAAAGGAATGTGGTGTCATCTTTGCCCGCCATAATTGGTTCTCGTTAAAGGATTTAAAGTACATTCATTTCAAATACAGCAAGCCCTCGATAGTCCTCCTGTATTGTTATTTTTGGTCACTACCTTGGGGCGGGCATGCATGCCTGACTGCTGCCCTCTTTGGATGTGTAGTGGAAGCCGTTGCTCAGGCTCCACACCGGATTCCATCCCTCATTCCCCGGCCATTACCCGGGGTCACAATGCCAGACTTGCCCGCCTCCATAGGATTCTCATTGTAGCGGTACTGAACAAGTACCGCTACAAGTAGAAAATGTAATTTAAAAACAAAACGTAACCTTTTTAACAATGCCATGGAAAGTTGAGAAGGCAGTCACACATTACCAGACATCACTGAGTGAGGAAGAGCAATCTCGCCATGTTGCGCAGTAGTCCAGCATGGCCGTCACTACACAAACAGCTGGTAACTTGCGGTACGTTACACAGTTAGTTTGGTGCGTCAGTGTGAAGCAGTACTCTAATTACACTACCTGATTGATGTATACACATGCAAGATGTTTGAAATCACGTTAGGCCTGCAATTTAGCATTTAATGTGATTTCTGCCCTTAAAACGCTGTTTTGCTTCACATCCAGATTTTTCCCCGAGACTTTTGGCGTGTATCCCACTCCGCCATGCCCCCCTCCAGGTGTTAGACCCCTTGAAACATCTTTTCCATCACTTTTGGGGCCAGCATAATTTTTTCTATTTTTCAAAGCTCGCCTCCCCATTGAAGTCTATTGCGGTTTGCGAACTTTTCCCCGAACCGAACCTTCCGCGGAAGTTCGCGAACCCGGTTCGCGAACCTAAAATCGGAGGTTCGGCCCATCACTATTCACAATTGCTTTCTTCTTGCCACTCTTCCATAAAGGCCAACTTTGTGCAGTGCACGACTAATAGTTGTCCTATGGACAGATTCCCCCGCCTGAGCTGTAGATCTCTGCAGTTCGTCCAGAGTCACCATGGGCCTCTTGACTGCATTTCTGATCAGCGCTCTTCTTGTTCGGCCTGTGAGTTTAGGTGGACGGCCTTGTCTTGGTAGGTTTACAGTTGTGCCATACTCCTACCATTTCTGAATGATCGCTTGAACAGTGCTCCGTGGGATGTTCAAGGCTTTGGAAATCTTTTTGCAGCCTAAGCCTTTTTGTAGCCTAACTTTATCCCTGACCTGTCTGGTGTGTTCTTTGGACTTCATGGTGTTGTTGCTCCCAAGATTCTCTTAGACAACCTCTGAGGCCGTCACAGAGCAGCTGTATTTGTACTGACATTAGATTACACACAAGTGCACTCTATTTAGTCATTAGCACTCATCAGGCAATGTCTATGGGCAACTGACTGCACTCAGACCAAAGGGGGCTGAATAATTACACACACCCCACTTTGCAGTTATTGATTTGTAAAAAATGTTTGGAATCATGTATGATTTTCGTTCCACTTCTCATGTGTACACCACTTTGTATTGGTCTTTCACGTGGAATTCCAATAAAATTGATTCATGTTTGTGGGAGTAATGGGACAAAATGTGGAAAACTTCAAGGGGGCTTTTTGCAAGCCACTGTATATATATATATTTATGTCTTTTATTTTGTATTATTTTTCCCTATTTTTATTATTTTTCTAATTGTGCAAAGTATCTATTGCTGCCTTCATCGCAGTATATTTTAATCGCGCCACCACCACCGCCACACACCTCTGAGGCCTCTCAGGATCACTGATTCACAATTCGCTAAATCCATATGTCATTCATGTCATCCTTCTATTGCACTCATCTATTGCTGTCTATTGCACTCCTCTATCTTCTACTGCCCGTCTATCGCTGTTAAAATATCAATTAAAGAGTCCATAAGTATTGCTTGTATTCGGCTTCTGGCCTGCACAGGTGCACTGTTTGAATAATGTTAGCTCACGGTTAAAGCAATGTGTCTTTTTCTTTCATGTGTTATGCTGTTTACAGGTGTTTCTTTAAAGGATACCTTAGTCCGTCACAACTACGTAGTGCTCATGTGCAGAGCGCTCCCTGCCGCGGGCGCGCTATCAAGGATGCGTTTCGCCGGGCAGAGCCTGTGCAGTCTTCACCTACGCAAGTGTGTTGTGACTCCATTTCCGTGCAGTGTCAAACCGCCTATTTCATGTGCAGCCCCCTCTTCCATGTATCTATATACTGCAGCACAGCTCTATAATGAACAGTTCCCTTGGACATTAGCTTCCCTTTTTCTTATGTTGCTCCCAATTTGTGGCCTCCTCTTTCATATGTATCAACCTCTTTTTTTATGACCAGGTGCCCGATTGGGCTGCCGCTGCCCAAGGCCCAGGCTTTTGTGGCCTTCAATTCAAGGAAAGATGCACAGGACCTTACCATCAGGTACACCGGAGTGCTCTGTGCCAATAGACAGGGGCGTAGCAATAGGGGCTGCAGAGGTAGCGACCGCATCGGGGCCCTTGGGCCAGAGGGGCCCCGAAGGGTCCACCCTTCATCACAGTATTAGCTCTCTGTTGGTCCTGTGCTGGTAATAATCACTTTTATAGATGCTTTGAATAGTAGTAATCCTTAAAACACTGTTCCCTATCTCCTTCTTGCAACTCTGACTCTGTGGTTGTCTTTGGCAGGTTTTGGTGCGCCAAATTAATTGTTATGTATAGAGTGCTTGGGGGTGCCCCATGTAAAACTTGCACCGGTGCCCACAGCTCCTTAGCTATGCCACTGCCAATAGAGGAACAATAGCTTGTGTGAACCAAGACAAAGCGGCTAGGCGCATCCAGTAAAAAAAACAAAAACACTTTATTCAAACATCCGTAAAAGCAGTGGAAACAGATGGTACAGACCGTATCGGAGAGAGAGGTATTAGCACGTTAAAAGGTCGACAGCTGTTTCGCACCTAACCTAGAGGTGCTTCATCAGGACATTGAGCCCCCCAAAACTTACTCCTTATATAACATACAAGACTCCAAAAAAACTCCAGGTGGACACACGCCCAACGTCACAATGATACCCAGGCCCCCTCGGTCTGACACTTCCTGGACGCTGACTGCATTCCAACAGGCAGAAACCGGAAGTCGTCATAGCTACTAGCCACCAATCAGTAGCCGCCAACGTGTATTACGATAGCGCAAGTGTGTGCCAGGAAGTAAAAACCTACTGATGTCATCTCTAAAAAAAAGTTGTTGAGAAGGGAAAGTTATTGGATCTAATTTTTTGATGCATTGGGTTCTCTTGGGTTAAACCAAAGGAATGACTTAAATAGTACACTTCAGCGCGAATTCACTTGTGTCCACCACCGAAAACACCATAAAAATAATACGCTTACCAGATTATCACAGACCTTAACTACAGGGTCTGCAATATGGCTTAATGAGGTCAGCAGCAGGTATCTTCGCAGCCGGCCTCCTCTCCAGACAAGCCGAGCAATCTAATCCTCAATTGCAGTATTTCACCAAAAATGAGGCATGCAAAGAGACAAACGCACATCTAAGCGTATCTACAGCGATTTTAATATCTCATTTAAAAAAACATAAAAGTTTTTTAAAAGTCACTCACATCTGGGCCCTTATGACAGGGACCCACAGTCCCTGATGAAACTTTGACAGTGAAACCGGTCGGACGAGGCGGACGTGTGGCTGGACGGCGTCCTATGTTTTAAGTGCTGTGTTTCCTTGTGGGTCCCTGTCATAAGGGCCCAGATGTGAGTGACTTTTAAAAAACTTTTATGTTTTTTTAAATGAGATATTAAAATCGCTGTAGATACGCTTAGATGTGCGTTTGTCTCTTTGCATGCCTCATTTTTGGTGAAATACTGCAATTGAGGATTAGATTGCTCGGCTTGTCTGGAGAGGAGGCCGGCTGCGAAGATACCTGCTGCTGACCTCATTAAGCCATATTGCAGACCCTGTAGTTAAGGTCTGTGATAATCTGGTAAGCGTATTATTTTTATGGTGTTTTCGGTGGTGGACACAAGTGAATTCGCGCTGAAGTGTACTATTTATGTTAATTGAAGACGTTTTGCTGAGACGTTGGACTTTGGCTGCGATATATGTAGTGTTCCACATGTTAAGATTTGCTTGGCTGCGCTGATATTGTTTTTTTGATTACAAAGGAATGACTTATCAGTGTTCCTGCATGTGGTTGTTTTTTTAAACAACGTTTTTATGGATGTTTCATTACTTATAATCTTTCTTTTCTTTGTACTCCTTTACTCTTTTGAAACATTTTTACCATTGTATTTGTGGACAAATACAATGGTATTTGGTATGGACGCCTCACGACGTCTTGCCTAGCGCTTGCCTCCCCGCCCCTCTCCTCGTCACGACCCTGCACACATTGGGTCTCAGGGCCAATACATTGCACTGCGCTGTCATTACCTGGTTGACACAACAACCAGTCAGTCATCTCCCGCACCCAGCAACCTCTGGCACATGCATTGAGTCACCTTTTCCCACAAATTCCTGTGGGTCACCATGGTTACCCTAATTACTCAATTACCTCATTACCCATTCAGATCCTCAGATAGAGAGTATATATACTCTTGTGCGTGCTGTCAGACGTCACCTGATGAAGGCGAGGATTCGCCAAAACACGTTGTGACACTGCCAGCACACGAATACCAGAAGGGACAGCCACCTAGCCCTCATCCACCAGAGCACAGACTTCCGCAGGCCACGGCAGTTCAGTAGGAGGCATCCCTGAGGTTACCAGGATTGGGCATAGCCCATCATTACAGGATCTTTTTGTTTTTAATCCAGTAAGTGCAACTTGTCTTTGCGCAGATTTTATAATAAATATTGGTTTACACTATGGAGCACTCCTCCTCTTCTTTTTTCTGTTTTTTTTCACAAGCATGCCTTACAGCTGGGCACAAGAGGAGCAGCTCACAGTGAGAAGCCAACCACCTCTTGCAGCATCACCTCTGATTCCTAGAAGCTCAAGATTTCCCTTCTTCCTGTCCAATAAAACCTATTTATTATTTTATTGCTATATATATATATATATATATATATATATATATATATATATATATATATATATATATATATATATATATATATATACACAGTAATATATATTTGCCACCCTCCTACTTTTAAGAAATTTCTTGAAAATAAATGCCATTGTCACTGGGGTGCCTCTTCCATCCTCATATTTTCCCTAACAACCCCCCCCCCCCCCCCCCCCATTGCTTAGAGAGGATACATTTGGAGTTCCTCTGGGCCTGAGTAGAGATGGCCCGAACGGTTCGCCGGCGAACGGTTCCTGGCGAACTTCCGTGGCTCGCCATCGCGGAGAACCGTGAACTTTTCCGGAAGTTCGGTTCGCCCCCATAGTGCATCATGAGGGTCAACTTTGACCCTCTACATCACAGTCAGCAGGCACATTGTAGCCAATCAGGCTACACTTCCTCCTAGACCCCCCCCCCCCCCCCCCCCTTATAAAAGGCAGGCAGCGTCAGGCATTGGACTCACTCGTGTGCCTGCATTAATTAGAGAAGGGAAAGCTGCTGCAGACTCTCATAGGGAAAGCTTAGTTAGGCTCTTGAAGGCTTCTTAGCTTGCTCCTTGCTGATTCTTTTTGCTAAAAAAGCACCCCTCAACAGCTCTTTTGAGAGCTAATCTTGTTCTTGTGATCTTTTGTGTGTGTGTGTGTGTGTGTGTGTGTGTGTGTGTGTCCCACTGACACTTGTGTTGCATAGATAGCCTTGGTAATTCCTACTGTGTGCCACTGCCAGGCCCAGCACATTCAGTGACTACCTGTGTGTGTGACAGGTGCACATTGTAATACCCATCACTGCATATACCTACCTACCTGTTGTTCACTGTGCACCCACCTACCTACGTGAGCGCACGCAGTGTTACTGAGCCTGTCCGGTACCTGTCTGTGTGTGATAGGTGCACATTGTAATACCCATCACTGCATATACCTACTACCTGTTGTTCACTTCAGTGCACTCACCTACCTACAAGAGCACATGCAGTGTCACTGTGCCTGTCCAGTACCTGTGTGTGTGTGACAGGTGCACATTGTAATACCCATCACTGCATATACCTACCTGTTGTTTTCAGTGCACCCACCTATGTAAGTGAGTGCACGCAGTGTGATATACTACTCCGTGCATACCTGTTAACTGCACCTGTGTGTTTGCACATTGTATTAATTAAGTGTAACGATCCGCTCAGCTGCCTGCGCAGGCAGGCAGCCTTTTGATCATTATTCAGGTCTGCATGCTGCAGGACTCTGGAAAGAAGACCTTCTGTCAGTTTTGCAGCTTGTGCTTGCTGAGGAATTTGCATACGTTGTCATGCAAATTGCCTGGCCACATTCATTGGAGGCGTGTACTATAAGTACTATGTGTGTCCCACAATGCTTCGCTGCTCATAGAGGTTTGTTCCTGCTGGACTCACCTGGAGTGTCAGCCACTGCTATCTTAGTATAGTTAATTCTTGGGGAGTGCTCCTTGCATTCCTAGTTAGTGCAGTCAGTTTGTGTATAATTTGTACTGCCTATTCTGTTCTGTCTTGTCTGTCGCGATTGCGCTGTCACCAGCGGCGGTTGATAGCGAATCGCTCTGTCTTGTTTGGATCGCACTAGCCTCTAGCGGTAGCGGCTGTGGATCCTTCTGATCTAGTTCCTGGAGTGTAAGCTGGAGCAGCGGTTGCTACCAGCTACCTCATCTGATCTGTCTTGTTTAGATCGCACTAGCCGCTAGCGTTAGCGGCTGTGGATCTTTCTGATCTGTGTTCCTGCTTGGATCACACTTGCTCTGGCGGAAGAGCGGTGGATCCTTTCTGCCTAGTTCCTGTTTCTCGTTTGTCTGTCTTGTCTGATACGGGCGCTTGCTGTAGGCTCGATGAGGTAACCGTTAAGCAAGCGTTCACGTTCTTTGTTTCGTGTTTGTTTGTTGATGGTTAGTTAGGCGTGCTTGTCTCTATTGTGCTTATCACGTGGAGACCGCGCATAACCGCGTGCACTGTTGCGAATGAGTGCGGTGTTCGCGGTTAGCTAGCGTTTATTATTTTCCGTATCTTCTCATTGTATGATTTGCTGTGCCTTTGCTATCCTCGTATTCTGTTCTGATCTGCCTTGTGTCACTTCTGGCAATCGCCGTTCTTGGCGGTTGCGTTTCTGTTTCGCACCTGCTGTTGTGTGTGCGCGGTCGCGGGGTGGCGACTAGATTGGCGCACACACATACAACCTGTCCCTTTGCTCGTTCTCATTCGCAATCGCTTCTCTTGCGATTGCGTTCTGCGCTTCGTACAATTCCTGTCTGGCATTTGTGGAGGTACAGAGGATTGGTTCCTCTGCACTCCCCAGCGCCATCTGCCGACAGGAATTTCCCTCTACTGGTGCTTACACCAAAAGCTGGGTTCTAGTATCTTGACACGCTTGTGGAGGACCTCCGCAGTGTCAGCGCACATCTTTGTGCGCTGAACACGGAGATATCCCACAATCGTTACATTAAGTCAGTGCATACCTTTCACTTCATCCCCCCCAATATGGACAAAACAAAAGGCAGAGGCAAGCCACCTGGCAGGTCTGTTCGAGGTCGCGCTGTCGTGATTTCGTGTGGCCCTCGACCAAAGTACAGTGTTCAGAAGAAGGCACGTGCCATCAACCCCCAATATTGTCAGGGCATAGTTGACTATTTAACACAGAACACCTCATCTTTCTCAGCTTCCACACGGAAGCGTGACATATCTTCTCCTCCTGCTCTGATTCTGGCACCCCTCTTAACACTCAGTCGGCCGCCACCACCAAAGTGCCATCACCCCAGGGCTCAGCGGTGTGGAATTTTTTTTGTGTGTCTGCCTCAGATGAGAGCAATGCCATCTGTACTCTCTGCCACCAAAAATTGAGCTGTGGAAAGACAAAGACCCACTTAGGGACAACTTCCTTACGAAGGCACATGATTACAAAGCACAAACTGCAATGGGATGACCAGCTGAGGAAAAGCAGCACACAAAAGCAAAGCCACACACCACAGTGGAAGATACCAGGCCACATTTTTTTCTCAAAAAAGGCGATACCTAAACTGTTCCGTGATGTTGAAAAGCAAGTGGTGACATCTCTGGCACACACCGTTGAGTCAAGGGTCCACCTGACCATGAATGCCTGGTCTGCAAAGCATGCTCAGGCCTGTCCGAAGACTAAGCCAGTTCCCACACACAGCATCTCTGCCTGCACGCCATGTGACTATCTGCCCCAAGACTAAGTCGCTCCCCACACAGCATCTCTGCCCGCAGGCCAGTTGACTGCCTTCTCCGCCACCACCAACAGGGTCCAGGACTCCAGGTGGATTCCTGAATTTTTAAGGCCGCTATAATAATTTTTCTGGTGTATGTACATGCCTGCCTAATTTTTCTGGCTGCACTGCAGCTGCAACAACAAAACAAAATGCATGTAAATGTGCCAATTCCCCTTCGTGATCATTACTTTGCCGCGGTGAAGGGGCTTGCATATCACAATGAAGCAATGACCGACGGCTATATGAGTGTGTCGGGGGGGGCACACCCACGATAATAAGGTTGTTTTTTCATTGTGGACAGACCAAATTTGATCAGCTGGACAGTCACTGTTCTGTCATTCAGCTACCTCAGCCCGGCGACCATATGGGCTGGAAAGCCGCCATCACCTGCACTCTTGTCATGGTGCGCACCAGTCCAGCATGGCCGTCACTACACAAACAGCTGTTTGCAGTGCATTACATAGTGAGTTTGGTGTGTCAGTGTGAAGCAGTACTCTAATTACATTTCCTGATTGATTTATACACATGCAAGATGTTTTAAAGTACTTTAGGCCTGCAATTTAGCATTCAATGTGATTTATGCCCTTAAAGGGACACTTAAGTCAAACAAAAAAAATGAGTTTTACTCACCTGGGGCTTCCAATAGCCCCCTGCAGCTGTCCGGTGCCCTCGCCATCTCCCTCCGATCCTCCTGGCCCCGCCGGCAGCCACTTCCTGTGTCGGTGACAGGAGCTGACAGGCTGGGGACACGAGTGATTCTTCGCGTTCCTGGCCACAATAGCGCCATCTATGCTTCTATAGCATATATCATATACCATATAGCAGCATAGAGGGCGCTATTGTGGCCAGGAACGCGAAGAATCACTCGCATCCCCAGCCTGTCAGCTCCTGTCACCGAAACAGGAAGTGGCTGCTGGCGGGGCCAGGGGGATTGGAGGGAGACGGCGAGGACACCGGACAGCTGCAGGGGGCTATTGGAAGCCCTAGGTGAGTAAAACTCATTTTTTTTGTTTGACTTAAGTGTCCCTTTAAAACGCTGCTTTGCGTCAAATCCAGATTTTTCCCCGGGGCTTTTGGCGTCTATCCCACTCCGCCATGCCCCCCCTCCAGGTGTTAGACCCCTTGAAACATCTTTTCCAACACTTTTGTGGCCAGCATAAGTGCTTCTAGTTTTCATAGTTCCCCTCCCCATTGAAGTCTATTGCGGTTCACGGAAGTTCACGCGAACCGAACTTTTGCGGAAGTTCGCGAACCAAAAATCAGAGGTTCGGCCCATCTCTAGACCCGAGTCAGGATGGGTTTTCCTCACATGCCTGATGCTGTGATTGCTGATTTTGAATATTACTCTCTCCGGGACTCCTGTGCTCTCTGTGTGTTTTTTGTTTTTTTCTGGACTACTCCAGACACCATCTTTGGCACGCTGCTGTCACTGTCACTATACATAAAATGAATGTGTGCTGTCTGCACACATAAATGTTACCCACAGTTAGGGAATCTAGCCCTTTGTGTCTAACTTTAATGCTGTTGTTGGACCACATTTTGGATGAGTATTGATGATCCCTAAGTAGTGGCTCACTGCCGCTAAGCAGTGGCCATTGCCATAAGTAGCAGCTGTTGCTGGTGGTTTTCGGTCAGTGGGTGCCGATGCTGAGCTGTTTTTAGTTATTAGAAGCAGTTTGTACAGGTGTAAAGTTAGAAACAGAGGAGTTAGGAAGATCATAGCTGGGGATTGGTCAGGTAAGTGGTTGGTGTTGGGACAGATGGAGACATGCCAGTTAGAGGTGAATTTCAGGGTACTGGAATTATTCTGGTAATCCTGATTTCCTGTGTCCTGATAATGGTGCAGAGTCCAGACATGACTGCCATGCCCACCATTATCTACTCTCAATTGTGTTCCAAAGCCAATCCAGTCTCTGGCCAGAGACTCCACCTCTGCAGATCTTTAGTGAAAAATTGTTCCATTATCTGGCCCCAGAACAGCTTTCTTAATGGAAACCCCCATTTCTGCAGATTTTTTGTGAAACTCTCTTCCAGTATCTAGCTCCAGGTTAGTCCTCTTACCAGAGATTCCATCTTTGCAGATCAGTTGCAAGACTCTTTTCGGGTGCCTAGCTCCAGGTCATCTCTCTTGCCATAGTTTCTACCTCTGCAGATGTTTGGTGAGACTTTGTTACATTATCCGACCTAGAACAGCTCTGGAGACTCCAACTCTTCAGATCTTTTATGAAACTCTGTTCCAGTATCTAGCTCCAGGTCAGCTCTCTTGCCATCGATTCCACCTCTGCAGATCTTTGGTGAGACTTTGTTCCATTATCCAACCTACAACACTCATACTGGAGACTCGGAGACTCCATCTCAGCAGATCTTTTTTGAAACTTTCTTTCAGTATCTAACTCAATAACAGCTATCTTAATTTTGACTCCACCTTTATGGATTTTTTGTGAGATTCCATTTCAGTAACAAGTTCCAGGTCAGCCCACTTGACAGACATTTCACCTCTGCAGATCTTTTGTTAGTCTCTATTTCAGTATCTAGCTCCAGGTTGGCTCTCTTACTGTAGACTCCACCTCTAAGGTTCTATTGTGGGATTTTGTTAGAGTAGCTCCAGATCAGCCTTCTCAGCAGACACTCCACCACTGCAAATCATTTGTGAACATATATTTCAGCATCCAGTCTCCAGACAGCACTCTTAGTAAAAACTCATCCTTGGCAGATCTTTTGTGAGCCTCCGTTCCAGTATGTAGCTCCAGATTGTCATTTTTGTTAGGCCCTTCTTGTAAATAATACCATTCGACACCAGTGATCAATGATCACACCTTGTCTCTATCAGTTGGGAGTTCACACAGCTTTTAGCAGATTTATAGATCTAGACCCTAGGATGCTCAGAACATTGATGGAATTTATTGTGTTCATTCAGCAGTCATCTTGATTACAGCAAATCAGGAAATAGGAATATGATTGCATATCGTCATATCATAAGTAGCGGCACATTAATGGAAGCATCAATAAACATAAGCAAGCTAAGATAAGCTAGGTGACAGGAAACTACAAACAGAAGTAAACCCTAAACAGAAGTAAGCTATCCATAAAACTATATATACATCTAATATATAGAAAACTCTCCAGCTTAACAAATGTTAATTAGTCACATGCCTCTTTAGGTGGGTTGTGGGTGGATGATAGGTGTAAATCACATTATGAGCTTTCTATTGGCTTGTATGATTGACGTAACATCCACTGAGCAAGTCCGGGAAAACAAGACCATAGCTGGAGCTCCCAGCGACCTGTTCCCTGTTATTTCATGGGAACTGTTATTGTTCTGAAAGTCCTGGAATGTGTTTTGGAGCCTCCTGGACTGAAAAACATGTTAGATTTGGACTAACTAACCTTCCTTCTATGTAGCAAGATGTTCACTATAATCATCTATGTCACAGGAGACCTAGTGGTCAGACCGCAAATGGCCTTCCAAACGGTGTCAGCGCACGTATCGTGCGAACTCTGGTCGCAGTCAATGCGCAGGAACCGTTGGGAATTGGCCGCAGACAAACCAGAAGAGAGCCTGTGAGATACGGTAATTACAACTTACACACTAGTTCAGGGTATAACTGCCACCGCCTCCGTTACCATGGGACAGAGGAGCCCGCTGACTGTCTGTGCCTAGATCTACAAAGATGGCCGATCAAGATGGCCGCTAGCCATGTGTCCTTTGTTTCAGCCCAGACAAGATGGCCGCCAACCACATGGTCCCCTGGCTGACAGAGTGCTTTCGTGAAGGTGGAATTTGGAGGACTGAGGGAGTGGTCCCTTGCAAACACTTTTGAACAATGCCCACCTTTGGGTGGAGCCTCATGTACAGCCCAGGGGTTGGACAGGGGCGGTGAGCTCCCTGGAGGGGTGCTCTAGGCCCACCAAATATGACATTTGCCATATCTCGGGTTACACTTTCCACACACACATGACCATCACATATTCATATTTCTCAGACTAGGCCAGTTCATATGATACCAAACTTGGGCATGTTTGCATGCCCGGTTAAAAAACGGTGGAATCCCCCGAGTTCTGGTTATGCCAGTGGCCCCAATTTAATATCAAAATACTCACAAGATCCGGACCAGCAGAATGATATAACTTTCACATTTCTTACCTGAACGGTATTCCTTAAATATGCAAAAAACCATATACAACATTCATTTCTTCCTGCTTTTTGCTGCAGCCAGGATGTCTAGTTTCAAGCTGTGACTAGCTTCCTGGGATAGCCCTGTATGAAAGGGACCTTTTGGTTCCTTTAATTAGCATCTGAATGTGAAATCAGCTGGGACAAGCTTTGAGTTTACACCTCTGGCTAACAGGTCACAGGCACCAGGTTTCATGAAAAGAGCTCTGCTGCTCTTATGAAGACAGCAGAGACCCTCCAGGCTGGACTGAATGGTAACCACAGACATGGGATTCTGATTTGGCAGTGCAAGGCAATCGAGGCAGGAAACTGATTGCGGTTGCGTTTTCGTTTCTCACGGCGGTTCCGTGACAATCTATTTCTAGTAGAATATATGCTTTAAAGAGACTCTGAAGCGAGAATAAATCTCGCTTCAGAGCTCATAAATAGCAGGGGCACGTGTGCCCCTGCTAAAACGCCGCTATCCCGCGGCTAAACGGGGGTCCCTTCACCCCCAACCCACCCCCCGCAAAAGTGTGTCGTAGAAAAAGTCGCTGGCTGTCTCTTCCTGGAGGCAGGGCTAACGGCTGCAGCCCTGCCTCCAGTCGCGTCTGTCAGCGGCGCATCGCCGCCTCTCCCCCGCCCCTCTCAGTGAAGGAAGACTGAGAGGGGCGGGGGAGAGGCGGAGATACGCGCTGACAGACGCGCGTGGGGCAGGGCTGCGGCGGTTAGCCCTGCCCCAACCAGGAAGCGCTCCCCCGGTGTATCGAGGGGGATTTGGGGGTGAAGGGACCCCCGTTAAGCCGCGCTATAGCGGCGTTTTAGCAGGGGCACACATGCCCCTGCTATTTATGAGGTCTGAAGCGAGATTTATTCTCGCTTCAGACTCTCTTTAAGGGAGAACTCTGCATATAGTCTTCTGCTGAAACATTGGTTCTCAAATGAATGAGGGTTTTACATTGCAAGAACCTCACAGATTCTTACACAGGCCAGCCCTCTTGCCAGAGATCCCACCCTTGCAGATCTTTTGTAGGACTTCATTCTATTATCCAGACCCAGAATAGCTTTTTTAATGGAGACTTTGTTCCAGTATTTAGCCTCAGGTCTGCCCTCTTGTCAGAGATCCCACTCCTGCAGATCTTTTGTGAGCTTCCAGTCCAGACAGTGTCTAGCTTCAGATTAGCCCTCTTGCCAGACCTCTAAAGCTGCGTACCCACCTGGCGATTTTCCCGACCATTTTCCAGATAAATGGCGATTTTCAAAGGATGTCGCAAGGTGGGTACAGGTGCATGATTGCGAACGTCACCTAGTGTTGCGCTGATGACGACAGACCAACACGGCGGATCAGATCATTGAGATCCCTGACGACACCGTGCAAAGTACAGCGATCACGGAAGTTTTGCTCGCGCCACCGTGTACTTCCTGTGACCTCGCGCTTTACCCACCGACAGGAGGAGCCGCCAGGCGGTGAGTATGCGGCTTTACACTGCATATCTTTTGTGAGATTCTGATACAGTATCTAGCTCCAGGTCAACCCTCTGACCAGATGTGGCTTCTGCAGATGGTACATAGTGGTCTACACAGTGAGTGGTGTTTATGAAATCAGATGGACATTGAGGTTCTGCAAGATCTGAGGAGCTTTTAAATGTTCAATATAAAAAGTGTTATCACGCCCAACCCCACCCAACTCTTGACCAAGCCCACAAGGTACTGCATGGGTGGGGTTAATGGAAACAGTCCAATGTAAGCCCCAGCCTCAAGGTCTGGCCATTTGATCCACATACAGGTGGCAGCCTCCCACTACTTGCTCCTCAGTTACAAGGGGCTTCTCCTCCCCTAATGCCTTATGTTACGGAAAATGCAAGAGGAGGAGCAGGACAACCCTTAGGTGGCAGGCAGAAGTAAGCAATGGATGACTCTGGGAGGAAATATTAAGGGGTGCTGAGGAGCCTATCAGAACCACATAACCTCTCCTGATTGGCTGGCAGCAGCGCAGGCCTCAGAGCACAGCAGACCTGTGATGTAAAAATAGTAACAGGTGATATTTTCGTCCAAGTTTTTGTTCTTTTCTGGGAAATCTGACGTGGAAGGAAAGTCTAAAAATAGGGGAATTTATCAGTGGAGGAGGGGGCGGCGGCACACGTGTGCCTCTTCTCACCGTTGTGTGAGATATGCCATGTCAGTATTTATACAGCAGCCACAACCTCCGTAGGAGGGTCACACTAAGCTAATATTACTTGTGTGATCAATCATTTATCAGCCGCTAGTGAGCAAAAAGGAGCTGAAGTATTACGGACCGTCACTGGAGGACACCGTGCAAAGTATCACACCGCCACTGGAGGTAACAGTGCAAAGTATCACACCGCCACTGAAAGACACAGTGCAAAGTCTCACACCGCCACTGAAGGTAACAGTGCAAAGTATCACACCGCCACTGGAAGACACAGTGCAAAGAATCACACTGCCACTGGAGGACACCGTGCAAATATCACACCGTCACTGGAGGTAACAGTGCAAAGTATCACACCACCACTGGAAGACACAGTGCAAAGTATCACACCACCACTGGAGGTAACAGTGCAAAGCATCATACCACCACTGGAAGTAACAGTGCAAAGTATCACACCGCCACTGGAAGTAACAGTGCAAAGTATCACACCGCCACCGGAGGCCACAGTGCAAAGTATCACACCACCACTGGAGGTCAGAGTGCAAAGTATCACACCGCCACTGGAGGACACCGTGCAAATATCACACCGTCACTGGAGGTAACAGTGCAAAGTATCACACCACCACTGGAAGACACAGTGCAAAGTATCACACCACCACTGGAGGTAACAGTGCAAAGCATCATACTACCACTGGAAGTAACAGTGCAAAGTATCACACCGCCACTGGAAGACACAGTGCAAAGTATCACACTGCCATTGGAGGTCACAGTGCAAAGTATTACACCGCCACCAATGGAGGACACAGTGCAAAGTATCACACTGCCCCTGTAAGGTCACAGTGCAAAGTATTACACCGCCACCAATGGAGGACACAGTGCAAAGTATCACACTGCCCCTGTAAGGTCACAGTGCAAAGTATTACACCGCCACCAATGGAGGACACAGTGCAAAGTATCACACTGCCCCTGTGAGGTCACAGTGCACAGGTGCACAACTCTCCCGGTGACGGGAGCGCAATGAGGCACGCGCAGCTGGGCCACGCATGTGCAGTATGTGCCGAACAGTGGAATTACCGGGCTGAATTGCAGAGGATCCAGGTGGTGCAGGAGGATTGGGAGGGAACGAGCAGCCTGTAGGGGGCTGGAGGAAGCCCCGGATATGTATAATTTTTTATTTTTATCATTTTAGGTTTACTTTAAACTATACCAGTTACCTGGCAGTCTTGCTGCATCTGATAATTTTAGCCATAGACCATGAGCAAGCATGCATGCTGTTTCTGTCGAAATCTGACAAGATTAGCTGCATGCTTGTTTCGGGTGTGTGATTCACACACTACCGCAGCCAAAGAGTCTCCATCTCCCTCTCACTTCAAGTTCCCTTTAACACCTAAATGCCACACTAATATGTTGATTGTTACAACTCTAATTGGATTTCCAGGACAATATTCCAAACGATAAAGACCCAGGCTGTACATAAACAGTATAATGCTTATTAAAGGGAATGTCCAAGCAAAATAAACATATGAGTTTGACTTACCTGGGGCTTCTACCGGCCCCATGCAGCCATCCTGTGCCCTCGTAGTTACTCACTGCTGCTCCAGTCCCCCGCTGGCAGCTTGCCGACCTCGAAGGTCGGCGGGCCGCATTGCGTAAATTTTTACGCATTCCCGCTAGTGCAGGAACATTAACACATACATTTTTACGCATTACTGGTTCAATGCGTACATTTTTACGCATAGAACCAGTAACGCGTAAAAATGTATGTCTTAATGTTCCTGCACTAGCGGGAATGCGTAAAAATGTACGCAATGTGTCCCGCTGACCTCCGAGGACGGCAAGCTGCCAGCGGGGGACTGGAGCAGCAGTGAGTGACTACGAGGGCAGAGGATGGCTGCATGGGGCTGGTAGAAGCCCCAGGTAAGTGAAACTCATTTTTTTATTTTGCTTAAACCTTCCCTTTAAGTGGATACACACCTCTCAAAACCATTATTGGAAGGGTTTTTTTTGTTTTTTTTAAATAAGGGGGTTCAGTGAGCTGTGTATGGCTTGCCAATATTCTATGTAAACTATCAATTTCTTATTGCTACCCAAAAAATAATTGATGTAGGTTATGATGTTCCTGTTAACGGGATTGGGGTCGGGAGATAAAAGGTGTAGAAAAGGCCAGAAATGGTAACAGGAGATTTGGGCACCCGCTAGAAAATATCACCAAAGGGGGGAAATTTGCTAAGTCAGACATACAGTATATTAGGCATCACAGGCCCCTAATTTCGCGTATGTATACCTCTGCCGCCGGTGAGCTGCGCACAGAGTAAGACGAAAAACGGTTTACCCTGCTGAAGTTAAAATCCCCGGGAGAGTTAAATTATATTCCCCTCCGAGTCATCGCAACTCGGAGGGATATGTAATTTGGGGTCTGGCAACCGCCGGAGCCCCAAGTTACTTTTGCATCAGGCGTATTGCTATGAAGGCACCCAGCTCTGGTGCTCGGTGATGAGCGTCGGGAGCTGAAAGGACCTGCTTCGCTAATTACCCCCATTACTGATTTCTTTCTATGGGCACCTTTGACGGTGAAAATTAACATTTTTTTAACGCTGGCTGGCTGAGGCGGTTATGGTTAAGGTTAGCTGTGGGGGGATTAAGATTAGGTGTGTGTGTGTGTGGGTGTTAAGGTTATGCCCAGTGGGGTGATTAAGATTAGCTGTGGGGGGGGGGGGTAGTTAAGGTTAGGCACGGGGGGGGGGGGGGCTGATTAAGGTTAGGCGTTGGGGGTAATTAGGGTTGGGGAGGTGGGTGATCAGGGCCGGTCCTAGACTTTTTTCTGCCTGACGCAAACATGCGAGGATGCCAACCCCCCCCCCCCCCCACACACACCCCCGCCCGATTTGGAATGAGCGCACAGCACCCGACAATTTACTCTGCTTCATTTTGCTCTGCTTCATTTAATATTCTCAGTCAGCAAGGATGCATATGCAACAACTTGAGACATGACATGCTGCAGCTCAACACAGCATCACACTGGCTAGCTGGGAGTCTGTGACAAACAAACTGCTCACCCTCAGCCAGTCGGCCATCAACAACAACAACAACAAATAACATTTGTAAAGCGCTTTTCTCCCATGGGACTCAAAGCGCATAAGCATGGCTCCGACCATCGTGGTACAGAGGAAGAATTTTATAAGTCTGGAAATACCAGGCTAAACAGGTGGCTTTTCAGTCTGGATTTGAATAGCTCCAGGGATGGTGCTGTCTTTACTGGGTGTGGCAGGGAGTTCCAAAGAGTAGGGGCAGCATGACAGAAAGCTCTATCTCCAGATTTTTTGAGGTGCACTCTGGGAGTGACCAAGTTTATAGAACTTGCTGATCTGAGGTTGTGAGAGGTGTGGTGCAGCTTCAGCAAGTCCTCCATTCAGTATCCAGGGCCCAGATTGTGCAGGGATTTGAATGTCAGCAGTCCGATCAGTGTAATGTGACAGTGGCGAGGCTGGTTAGTTAGCAATCTGGCAGCAGCATTCTGCACTAATTGCAGGCGACGCAGGTCTTTTTGGGGAGGCCAGCATAAAGGGCATTGCAGAAATCCAGCCGTGATGTGATGAAGGCGTGAACTAGGGTTGGAAGATTCTCTGGGTGAATCAGATGTTTAATCTTTGCAATGTTCTTCAGATGAAAGTAGGAAGATTTAACTACAGATTAAATTTGGTTTCTGAAACTCGAATCCCCATCGATTAGTACGGCAAGGCTGCGCACAAGGTTGGAGCTGTTTATGTCTGAATTCCCAATCCTGATTGGTGTTACTTTAGGATAGAGCTGTTTTGATGGCGAGCACTGGCTTTGGACAAAGAGGACCTCAGTTTTGTCAGCATTCAGTTTCAACCAGTTATCATTCATCCATGCCTGTAGCTCAGCTAAGCAAGAGTTTATTTTTGGAGTAGGGTCTGTTCCACCAGGTTTGAAGGACAGGTATAGCTGTGTGTCATCGGCGTAGCAGTGGTACGTCAGATCATGTCGTTGGATAAGTGTACCAAGTGGCAACATGTAGATTGCAAACAGCAGAGGGGATAGGATTGATCCTTGTGGCACTCCGAATTGTAGAGGTGCAGATTTGGACATTATAGGTCCTAGGGATACTCTCTGTGTTCTGTCAGTCAGGAATGATCTGAACCACTGGAGGACTGATCCACTGATGCCACAGTACTCCTGCAGTTAAGCAGGATTTCATGGTCAACTGTATCAAAAGCCGCTGAGAGATCCAACAGGATTAGGATGGAACATTCCCCTCTGTCCCTTGCCATGAGCAGATCGTTGCAGACTTGCATGAGGGCTGTTTCACAGCTGTGGTGTTTCTTAAAGCCAGATTGTAGAGGGTCCAGGATGTTGTTTACTGACAGCCTGGTTTCAAGTAGCACCATTTTTCCTCAGTCAGGACAGCAGTGCCACCTCCTCCCTTCTGCTGTGCAAGTCAAATGAAACACCTCTGCTCTCCTGCCTCCCCCTGTCTTCACTCACTGTCAGACTCCTCACATAGCACAACAAGCTGCTTTTCCCCAATGATGACCTCTTCACCTCACTCTCCTTTCACTTCTCCTCCTACTCTGACTGCATGCTATTAGTGTAAATACACATTACAAACATGCTGCCCCTGTAATCTCTACGCATGATGCAAATGTTTCACTTTGCTTAGTGAGAGAACCGCTCTAGGGGTGATTAAGTCTTCCCCGCCGGTCCCGGTGTAATTATTCGTCTAACTAGACGAATAGAAGTGCGGGCGCACGCCCGTGGCTGCACGTGGGAGCGAGCATGCGCGCAGCCATGGCCGTGCAGCTGCACTTCTATTCAGCAGGAGTCAGCAGGAGCTTACTGCGAAGGCGCAGTATGAAGTTCTCCTGTACTGCGCCTGCACAAAAAGTTCCCTCTTACGCACGCTGGAGCGAGCACGCGCGCGGCCATGACCGCACAGCCGCACATCTATTCGTCAAATTAGATGAATAATTACACCGGTTCCGGCGGCGGGGACGGCGCATCGGAAGAGGACGGCAGGACATTCCAGCTACAGGGGGCCGGTAGAAGCCCCGGAAGTGGTAGTTTTTGTTTTTTCAAAGGGCAACAGAACCCCTTTAAGGTTATCTGTGTGTGTGTGTGTGGGGGGGTTTATTAAGGTTAGAAATGGGGGGGTGGGGTTAAGGTTCGGCGTGGGGGTGTATGGTCAAGGTTAGGCGTGGGCGGGGTGGTTAAGATTAACCATGTGGGGGGTGATTACGGTTGGCCGTTTTAAGATTAGGTATCGGTAGTAGGAGGGATCAGTGTGAGAATAGAGTTGTGTTTAGCTGTACTAAAATATCTATATTTTTTACCGATATTTTACAAGCATCATTTGCACTGAAATAGTAGAATATCTGTAAATTTACTGATATATTCTACTATCAGGTTTTCGGGCACCCAGATTTCCTTGGCACACTTTTTACATGTGCGCGCCAGAAACAGCTCTGAGCCAAAATCACAAGAGTCAGATTCTATATACTGATAATTCAGGATTGCAGTAATTGTAGTGCTGAAAAAGGGGGTAAAAAGTGGTAAAGTCTCCGTGCTGCAATTCTCATCAGTGCTGTCTGTATCTTTGAGTCCTGTTTCCGTGCTGTCTGAATCTGTCTCTGATTATTTGCAGAATTACTTCAAGCAGCTGAACAAACAGAGACCAATCTGTCCAGATCCATCTTCATCCAGAAAGATGCTGAAATATCGCTTCTGAGGTTCTCTGAACTTAACTCATAGCATGAAGCTGACAGGGGGATCTTTTCTGCATTTATTTGTCATGAAGAATCTCACAGCAGATTGTGTTTGACGTTCCCAGCAGGCGGGGTGATGAGGCTGCAGCGAGGAAACCCTCAGTACAGAGCACGACTTGCTGAGAGTTCTCTGCACTGTCTGGCCTCTGCCGATGGGTTCCCAGGGAAGATGCAAAGTCAGGGATTTCATCTTCATGGCTCACGCTCCGTCCCCTGTGAAAATCAGGAGGAAAGCAAGAGAACAAGACCCTCTAGGGACGATTCTGACTGACCCAATCAAAGCAGAGATCAAACTGCAGCCATTAACATGATAAAACCACACAATTATCAGAGGACCACACGATAACACAGACAGAGCTACACAAAAAGAGAACACAGTAATCAAACTTCCAGTGCTGGGGTCCTGGATTCAATACCTAACAAGGACTCGAAAGGTGCCCATTCATCTAGTGATTTTGCAGCCCAATCAACCAAACGATTCAATTATCGTATTGAAACAGATGAAAATTAGTGCTGCAACAAGCATGCCCAATCAATGATTTCATTAATTTAGGGCCAAAATCAGTCGAATGTATCGATTGAGCATGCTGGAAAACCTCAGTCCAACCTGGTCGATCTGGTGCACGGTGATAACAGACTTCGATATAGCGATGACCGACGTACGAGACGGACCCCCAGCTGCTGTCCCCCCAAGTGTAAAATGTCCCCGTCCGCCAACCGGTGCCAGTGCAATGTAAACGATCATCTGTCTCGATGACACAACTGGATGTCTCCTCTGTGTGGTGCTTCTCGTGGACATGGGGTGATGGCCCATTTTGCTAAAATGTAATTGCAGCAAATAATTAGTAGTCTGTCTTACATAGTTACATAGTTATTTGGCATGAAAAAGACATACGTCCATCAAGTTCAACCAGAAAATATGGTACAATGCTAGACCACATCCTTACATATCCCTGTTGATCCAGAGGAAGGCGAAAATCCCCACAAGGCATGGTCCAATCAGCCCCAAAAGGAAAAAATTCCTTCCAGACTCCAGATGGCAATCAGATAAAATCTCTGTATCAACACCACTAGGAATTACCTAGTAATTGTAGCCATGGATGTCTTTCAACGCAAGGAAAGCATCTAATTACCCCTTACCCCCACGTGCATGTCTGCCAACATTGGGGCATGCTCCTTAATCCTAATAAGATAGTGGATGGGTGTCTTGAGGTTCTCCACCCAGATCAGGACCATCACTGAGCTTCTGGACAGTCTGAGATGCAACCTGGTAGCATCTAATCGACCAAGACAGACTGGGGTATATTCACTATACTGTGGTAATCAGATTAGCAATTTCTTTAACTCTTCCAGAACTGTTTGCATACTATCATCACATGAGGCTAGGCACCAGGAGGAACCCAGGACTCACTGTACCAGCATATGGTCTAACAATGAGCCCAATAATATCTTCCTAATACCATAGATATGGCTCCCTAGGACAAAACTGCTGAGCAGTGTTACAGGGAGCATAACATTCTCACATGCTCAAGGTGAACCTGCTTTCATCTGTGGAAAGCACAGGGTGCCAGTGGTGGAGCTGCCAATTCTATTATTCTATAACATACCAATCCAACTCCACAGTGCTTGGCAGTGAGCACAGGGCCCAAGGATGTCAGCCCTCAAGACACTCTCATGAAGTCTGTCTCTGATTGATCAGAGACAGTCACACCAGTGGCATGTTGGAAGTCATTTTCTCTGGCTTTGCTTATCCTGTTTCTCCTTGCTCAAAGGCATAGATACCGGTCCTGCTGATGGGTTAAGGAACTTCGAAAACCCTGCCCAGCTCTTCTAGAGTAACCTGGCAGTGGTATGTATAGGTGTACCATGCTGGAGGAGCTGGGCTAGCTGTGCATCCTCAGTAGGTCCAAGTATTGTCTCATGCTACCAGTAGTAACACTGACCATAGCCACATGCAAAACTAGTGAGAAACAGAAAATATTAGGAGAGAAAAATATTAGTGGCCTCCACCTGTTACACCATTCCTGTTTTTGTGGTTGGCTCATTGTTTGCCTTCTAATGTTAATTTCTATTACACCAAAGCAGCTAAATCTTATTACCCACCCCCTCTGCACATTTCTGAAAGGTTCATTTGTTGCAAAATTAACACTTTTCATTAACAAAAGAATGCCATATAGACTGTGAAGCATGGTGGTGGCAGTGTCATACTTTGGGGTTGCTTTTTAGCTGGAATTGGGGCTTTAGTCAATGTTGAGGGAATTATGAACAGTTCCAAATAACAGTCACTTTGGCATTGGCAGAAAACCCTCAGGCACCTTTTAGAAAACTGAAGATGAAGAGGACTTTTTAACTATAATAATATAACCAAACCAACATAAGAATGGCTTCACCTGATCAAATGAACAAAATTGAAGTTTAGGAAAGGTATAGCAGGAGCCCAAACCTAAATGTAACTGAAAATCTGTGGGGCGACCTGAAGAGGGTGGAGCACAAGAGATGCCCTCACAGATTTGGACTATTTTGCAAGGGCAGCTATTGCCAAGACAACATGTGCCATGGTGATACCCACCCAAGAAGCCTGAATGCTGTAATTAAATCAAACGGTGCTTCAGCAAAGTAATAGCTCACGGACTCTATTGTGGACAGGAACGCATAGTAGGCTACGCGTGGCCAGGCCTGTCGGCAAAACGAAAGTATGTCTCGCTTTTGGTCCAAAGTTTATCGCCTGATACAAGCCGCATTTCACATACAATTGCGTAAACACCCTTGGTCTGCCCTGTTGCACTTCCGCACTGGCTCCCTAAGCAAAAATCAAAAAACTCTTATTCAATTCATCTTTGTGGCAGCCAAACAAACAATTGCCAGAGCCTGTAAAAAACAGCTTTGAGGAGGTTAAAATAGGATCTCATGTTTTATGATCCAAGAACAACTTGCTGGGATCCTTCTAGACAGGCAACCCAAAGTAGACAGCATATGGGACCCCTGGAAAGTTTAACTCTCTATAACTGGTAACAGTTGACTCGTCAAGCCATGTGACCTTTAGTATTATGACCCCCACCCTCTTGAGGGATTTGGCGTAGGTAAGGATCAGTCTCCGTTCTTTCTTCTCTTTCTTCTTTCCTTTCTCTTCTATTTCCTTTCGTTTCTTTCCTTTTTTCTCTTCATTTTAAGTTTACTCTAGTCCCACCCGGCATTGCTCAGGGTGGTGTAATAGGCATCATGAGACAAGATTCTCGCGAAAGGGATCAGTGGTCATTCTGGAGCACTGAACCTCTTTAATTGAGCATGGGAGGGACCTACCAGGCTCCATACAATATGACAACCCATCATGCCTCCATTACTGGTTGTGTTGTTGCTTTAGCATTTGCTTACTTATTGTCAGACATGGGGCTTGATTCACAAAGCGGTGCTAACCTACTTAGCACGTCTAAAGTCTTTAGACGCGCTAACCAGGGTGCTAAGTAGATTAGCACCGGATTTCTCAATCAGATCGTGCACTAACTTTGCGCGCGCAAAGTTTTACGCGCCCTAAGTCCCATAGGCTTTAATGGGCACTTCGCGCGGAGCGCCCTGCGCTCTGTGCAGTACGCGCGTAAAGTTTTATGCGCATAAAGTTTTGCGCGCGTAAAGTTTTATGCGCGAAAAGCTTGTTTAGACGTGCTAAGGGGGTTTTCACAGGCGTGCTAACAGTTAGCACCGCTTTGTGAATCAAGCCCATGGTGTCTTGTTCAAGTGAGAACTTTGATTCACTTTCATAAAATTGTTTGAAATAGAAAGTAGCTGGCGGTGGGGGACAGGAGGATCCGATAGTGACTGCGAGGGCACAGAACAGCTGCAGGGGGCTGGTAGAAGCCCCAGGTGAATAAAACTGATTTTTGTTTCTTAGGCTTAAATATCCCTTAACCTCCCTGGCGGTAAGCCCGTGCTGAGCACGGGCTATGCCGCCGGGAGGCACCGCTCAGGCCCCGCTGGGCCGACTTGCATAATTTTTGCATAATTTTTTTTTTGCTGCACGCAGCTAGCACTTTGCTAGCTGCGTGCAGTGCCCGATCGCCGCCGCTACCCGCCGATCCGCCGCTATACGCGTCGCCGCAGCCGTCCCCCCTCCAGACCCCGTGCGCTGCCTGGCAAACCGCCAGGAGGGTTAAAGAGGATCTGTAACATCAAAAGGTGGGGGAAGCCTCCGGATCCTAATGAGGCTTCCCACGCCGTACTCTGTCCCACGGGGGTCTCGCTGCAGCCCTCCGTACAAGATGACGTCATTATTTACCTTCCCGGCTCCTGCGCAGGCGCTCTGACGACTTTTGGCTCCGAACTACACGGAAATACCCGATCGCCGTCGGGTCTGCTCTACTGCGCAGGCGCAAGTTTCCGACGCCTGCGCAGTAGGGCGGACCCGACTGAGATCGGGTATTTCCGTGTAGTTCGGAGCGGAAAGCAGCCACAGTGCCCCCGCTGGAGCCAGCAAAGGTAAATATTGATTTTACAGTCGGGTCTGTCGCCGGCTGTTCAGAGGGCTGCAGCGAGACCCCCGTGGGACAGAGGACGGCGTGGGAAGCCTCATTAGGATCCGGAGGCTTCCCCCACCCGAGGTGGGGGAAGCCTCCGCAACGTGGGCACTGTGAACAGCCCATTCATTTTTCATTACTGTGAGTTGGGCTGTGTTACAGGCTGCTCTAACGTGCGCCTGTAACCTCCCACTGAAAAAGCAGCCTAGGACAACTAAAACTAGAGGAATATGGATACTGCCATATTTATTTCCTTTTAAGCACCACCAGTTGCATAGCTATTTTAAGGTGGCCATACACTGGTCGATTTGCCATCAGATTCGACCAACAGATAGATCCCTCTCTGATCGAATCTGATCAGAGAGGGATCGTATGGCCACCTTTACTGCAAACAGATTGTGAATCGATTTCAGCCTGAAACCGATCACAATCTGTGGAGCTGCTGCTGCTGCCACCCCCCCCCCCCCCCCCTCATACATTACCTGTTCCACCGCCGCGAGTCCCCTGGTCCCGGCTGTCTTCTTTCCGCGCTGGTCTCCGGTCCGTTCCTGCAGCTACTGAACCTCCTGTCCAGGGGAAGTTTAAACAGTAGATGGCGCTCTACTGTTTAAACTTCCTGCCGGGACAGGAAGTTCTGTGTAGCTGCAGGAACGGTCTGGAACCCAGCACGGAAAGAGGACAGCCGGGACCAGGGGAGTCATGCCGGCGGAACAGGTAATGTATACCTGCTGTATTGCGTCGGTCGTCGGGCATTTGAACGCCGCTATCGACGCACTCCCGACCCACCGGCGATCGATGAAAATCTTCCGCACGGACGGATCGACGGGAATCGACGGGAACGATCGATTTTGAACGGAAATCGATCGTTCTGTCAGCGGTGTGCACGGCGATTTCACAGCCGATTCGATCATTGTGATCGGATCGGCTGTATATTGGCGGGAAAATCGTTAGGTGTATGGGCCCCTTTACTGATCCTCTGCCTCTAATACTTTCAGCCATGGACCCTGAAAAAGCATGCAGCTGTTCGTTACTCCTACTTTTATTTTTGCCTGAGGAAGCGGGCTTTGGACCCACAAAACGCGTTGCACACTGTATTTTCAAAATTGGTTGTTTTAATTGTTGGGTTAGCAAGTCCACCCTTGCCAACCACGTTTTTATTTGGTTGTAAATTTGTGGCTTTTTTTATTCTGCTGGCGCCTCTGTACCACTCCTATACCTTATTATCCACCTGGTGGATGGGTGTGAACACCCCTTATTTTTCTACAGAGAGCGACTCTTTTATCCTGAGTGGGGACAGGTTTATTTTCCCCATAGGCGAAGAGAGTGGTTGCCTACACCCGGTAACCCAGACTTGTGAGTATAACCTTTATCTACATCCTATGCCAATTGTATGATCAATAATACACTATTGGAATAATGTTGGGGGAAGGTTAAAGTCAGTTGTCAGTAAGAGAAAAATGTTGAAAGAAACATTAGGGTTAGGAGTCAGGAAGAGGATAAGGTTTGTGGGAGGTTAGGGTTAGGAGTCAGGAAGGAGTTAATGTTGGGCGAGGTTAGGGTTAGGTGTCAGGAGGGGGATAATGTTGGGGAGGTTAGGGTTAGGTGTCAGGAGGGGGATAGTGTTGGGGAAAGTTAGAGTTAGGTGTCAGGAGGGGGATAATGTTGGGGAGGTTAGGATTAGTTGTCATGAGGGGGATAGTGTTGGGGAAGCTTAGGGTTAGGTGTCAGGAGGGGGATAATGTTGGGGAGGTTAGGGTTATGTGTCAGGAAGGGGATAATGTTATTGGAGGTTAGGGTTAGGTGTCAGGAGGGGGATAGTGTTGGGGAAGGTTAGGGTTATGTGTCAGGAGGGGGATAGTGTTGGGGAAAGTTAGGGTTATGTGTCAGGAGGGGGATCATGTTGGGGAGGTTAGGGTTAGGTGTCAGGAGGGGGATAGTGTAGGAGGTTAGGGTTATGTGTCAGGAGGGGGATAGTGTTGGGGAAGGTTAGGGTTAGGTGTCAGGAGGGGGATAGTGTTGGGGAAGGTTAGGGTTATGTGTCAGGAGGGGGATAGTGTTGGGGAAAGTTAGGGTTATGTGTCAGGAGGGGGATCATGTTGGGGAGGTTAGGGTTAGGTGTCAGGAGGGGGATAGTGTTAGGGTTATGTGTCAAGAGGGGGATCATGTTGGGGAGGTTAGGGTTAGGTGTCAGGAAGGGGATAATGTAGGAGGTTAGGGTTAGGTGTCAGGAGGGGGATAGTGTTGGGGAAGGTTAGGGTTATGTGTCAGGAGGGGGATAATGTTGGGGAGGTTAGGGTTAGGTGTCAGGAGGGGGATAGTGTTGGGGAAGGTTAGCATTATGTGTCAGGAGGAGGATAATGTTGGGGAGGTTAGGGTTAGGTGTCAGGAGGGGGATAATGTTGGGGAGGTTAGGGGTCAGGAAGGGGAAAATGTAGGAGGTTAGGGTTAGGTGTCAGGAGGGATGTAGTGTTGTGGAAGGTTAGCGTTATGTGTCAGGAGGGGGATCATGTTGGGGAGGTTAGGGTTAGGTGTCAGGAGGGGGATAGTGTTTGGGAAGGTTAGGGTTATGTGTCAAGAGGGGGATCATGTTGGGGAGGTTAGGGTTAGGTGTCAGGGAGGGGATAATGTAGGAGGTTAGGGTTAGGTGTCAGGAGGGGGATAGTGTTGGGGAAGGTTAGGGTTATGTGTCAGGAGGGGGATAATGTTGGGGAGGTTAGGGTTAGGTGTCAGGAGGGGGATAGTGTTGGGGAAGGTTAGCATTATGTGTCAGGAGGAGGATAATGTTGGGGAGGTTAGGGTTAGGTGTCAGGAGGGGGATAATGTTGGGGAGGTTAGGGGTCAGGAAGGGGAAAATGTAGGAGGTTAGGGTTAGGTGTCAGGAGGGATGTAGTGTTGTGGAAGGTTAGCGTTATGTGTCAGGAGGGGGATCATGTTGGGGAGGTTAGGGTTAGGTGTCAGGAGGGGGATAGTGTTTGGGAAGGTTAGGGTTATGTGTCAAGAGGGGGATCATGTTGGGGAGGTTAGGGTTAGGTGTCAGGAAGGGGATAATGTAGGAGGTTAGGGTTAGGTGTCAGGAGGGGGATAGTGTTGGGGAAGGTTAGGGTTATGTGTCAGGAGGGGGATAATGTTGGGGAGGTTAGGGTTAGGTGTCAGGAGGGGGATAGTGTTGGGGAAGGTTAGCATTATGTGTCAGGAGGAGGATAATGTTGGGGAGGTTAGGGTTAGGTGTCAGGAGGGGGATAATGTTGGGGAGGTTAGGGGTCAGGAAGGGGAAAATGTAGGAGGTTAGGGTTAGGTGTCAGGAGGGATGTAGTGTTGTGGAAGGTTAGCGTTATGTGTCAGGAGGGGGATAATGTTGGGGAGGTTAGGGTTAGGTGTCAGGAGGGGGATAATGTTGGGGAGGTTAGGGTTAGGTGGCACTAAGGATAAAATATTGGGGTGAGGCTGGACTTAGGTGTCAGGAAGGGGATAATGTTGTAGGAGGTTATGGTTAGGTGCCAGGAAGGGTAAAATGTTGGGGTGAGGCTGGACTTAGGTGTCGGGAAGGAGATAATGTTATTGGAAGTTATGGTTAGGTGCCAGGAAGCGTAAAATGTTGAGGTGAGGCTGGTCTTAGGTGTCAGGAAGGGGATAAGGATGGGACAGGGATGGGGTTAGGTGTCAGGAAGGGGATAAGGATGGGACAGGGATGGGGATAGGTGTCAGGAAGGGGATAAGGATGGGACAGGGATGGGGTTAGGTGTCAGGAAGGGGATAAGGATGGGACAGGGATGGGGATAGGTGTCAGGAAGGGGATAAGGATGGGACAGGGATGGGGATAGGTGTCAGGAAGGGGATAAGGATGGGACAGGGATGGGGATAGGTGTCAGGAAGGGGATAAGGATGGGACAGGGATGGGGTTAGGTGTCAGGAAGGGGATAAGGATGGGACAGGGATGGGGTTAGGTGTCAGGAAGGGGATAAGGATGGGACAGGGATGGGGATAGGTGTCAGGAAGGGGATAAGGATGGGACAGGGATGGGGTTAGGTGTCAGGAAGGGGATAAGGATGGGACAGGGATGGGGATAGGTGTCAGGAAGGGGATAAGGATGGGACAGGGATGGGGTTAGGTGTCAGGAAGGGGATAAGGATGGGACAGGGATGGGGTTAGGTGTCAGAAATGAGATTTAGCATATTTGGGTTTGACATGGACCAAATGCTAAAATTGCAGAAGAAGCAGCCACACAGCTGATATAGTGTATTTTCAGTAACGGATGTTCTGTCACTCTTCCCACCTCTCCAAACCCCACCCCATCTCTGAAATTAAAGGAGCATACACAGAAAAGGTCTATGATGGAACAGCTTCTGGTGAAGAGGGATAACAGGAGAACACTTGTTTGTCACCATCGTTTAAATAGCCAGAATATCAGATGAATTGATATTGGAAGCCGCAACACACATGCTAGATGCTCATCTCGACATTTCCTCTAGCATGTGGACAAGGTTCCTGATGACTTGTGCATAGTGTTGGGCGAACATCTAGATGTTCGGGTTCGGGCCGAACATGGCCGCGATGTTCGGGTGTTCGACCCGAACTCCGAACATAATGGAAGTCAATGGGGACCCGAACTTTTGTGGTTTGTAAAGCCTCCTTACATGCTACATACCCCAAATTTACAGGGTATGTGCACCTTGGGAGTGGGTACAAGAGGAAAAAAAAATTTAGCAAAAAGAGCTTATAGTTTTTGAGAAAATCGATTTTAAAGTTTCAAAGGGAAAACTGTCTTTTAAATGCGGGAAATGTCTGTTTTCTTTGCACAGGTAACATGCTTTTTGTCGGCATGCAGTCATAAATGTAATACATATAAGAGGTTCCAGGAAAAGGGACCGGTAATGCTAACCCAGCAGCAGCACACGTGATGGAACAGGAGGAGGGTGGCGCAGGAGGAGAAGGCCACGCTTTGAGACACAACAACCCAGGCCTTGCATGAGGACAAGAAGCGTGCGGATAGCATGCTTTGTACCACCATGCAGTCATAAATGTAATAAAGATAAGTGGTTCAATAAACAGGGACCACGCGGCAACGCTAACCCAGCAGCAGCACACGTGATGGAACAGGAGGAGGCGCAGGAGGAGAAGGCCACGCTTTGTGAGACACAACAACCCAGGCCTTGCATGAGGACAAAAAGCGTGCGGATAGCATGCTTTGTACCGCCATGTAGTCATAAATGTAATAAAGATAAGAGGTTCCATAAACAGGGACCGGCAACGGTAACCCAGCAGCAGCAGCAGCAGCAGCAGCACACGTGATGGAACAGGAGGAGGCGCAGGAGGAGAAGGCCACGCTTTGTGAGACACAACAACCCAGGCCTTGCATGAGGACAAAAAGCGTGCGGATAGCATGCTTTGTACCGCCATGTAGTCATAAATGTAATAAAGATAAGAGGTTCCATAAACAGGGACCGGCAACGGTAACCCAGCAGCAGCAGCAGCAGCAGCAGCACACGTGATGGAACAGGAGGAGGCGCAGGAGGAGAAGGCCACGCTTTGTGAGACACAACAACCCAGGCCTTGCATGAGGACAAAAAGCGTGCGGATATAGCAGCAATGCTTTTTGCCGCCATGCAGTCATAAATGTAATACAGATGAGAGGTTCAATAAACAGGGACCGGAAACGCTAAACCATCCCAGATGTTCATCGGTCATGTTACTTGGTTGGGGTCCAGGAGTGTTGCGTAGTCGTTTCCAATCCAGGATTGATTCATTTTAATTTGAGTCAGACGGTCTGCATTTTCTGTGGAGAGGCGGATACGCCGATCTGTGATGATGCCTCCGGCAGCACTGAAACAGCGTTCCGACATAACGCTGGCTGCCGGGCAAGCCAGCACCTCTATTGCGTACATTGCCAGTTCGTGCCAGGTGTCTAGCTTCATGCCCGGTTTCAGGTCCAGCGGTGCCAGCCACAAATCCGTCTGTTCCTTTATTCCCCTCCAAATTTCCTCCCCTGTGTGCTGCTTATCCCCAAGGCAGATCAGCTTCAGCAACGCTTGCTGACGCATGCCAACAGCTGTGCTGCACTGCTTCCACGATCCTACTGCTGCTGGTGCTGGGTTAGCATTTCCGGATGAGGTACAGCTTTGAGATGCGTTGGAGGAGAAGGAGTCAGAGAGGTAGGTGCTGCTGTTGTTATCCAGCTGTTTGCGGCGTGGGCAACACCCGCGCCGTAGCAGGTGAGGAATCGCTGCCAGGCTCCACAAGGTTCACCCAGTGCGCGGTAAGGGAGATGTATCGACCCTGGCCGAACGCACTCGTCCAGGTGTCAGTGGTGAGGTGAACCTTGCAGGCAACGGCATTCTTCAAGCTTCGGGTTATTTAGCTGACCACGTGCTCATGCAACTCAGGCACTGCAGAGCGCGCAAAGTGGTAGCGGCTGGGAACCACGTAACGTGGGATGGCCACTGACATCATGCCCTTGAAGCTGTTTGTCTCCACCACTCGATATGGCAGCATTTCGCAGGCCAGAAGCTTGGCTATGCTGGCTGGCTGTTACTGCCACGGCCCGGGGGTCATTTGCTGGCAATTTCCTCTTGTGCTCAAACATCTCAGAGACAGACAACTCAACCGTAGCGCTGCACACCGAAGGGCTGTTGGTTGTTGTGTTTGATGAACACTGGGAGACCTCAAGAGCACTAGTCCGGAAAGTGACAGTGTCAGCATCGTCTGATGTTTGTGAATGTTGTGAACCACGCAATGGCTGGGCTACTGCTGCTGCTGAGGCGGGTCTGGTGGTGAGTCTGGTGAACCCAAGGGAGGCAGTGTTGCTGGTGGTACCCTGTCCTGCCGCGTTTGCCCACAGAGTGGGATGTTTGGATAGAATGTGGCGGCTCATGCTGGTGGTGGAGAGGTTGTTAATACTTTTCCCCCTGCTCAGGCGGGTCTTGCACACCTTGCAAATCGCCATGGTAACATCCTCAGTGCAGTCTTCAAAGAAAGCCCAGACTTTAACTGGCTGAGGACTCGGACCTCGTGCGTGATGTGCTGGTGCTGCTTAACCCACTGCTGGACGCTTGAGAGGTCATCCAAGTAATTATCTGGTCCTGTTCTTTTGGATCTGTGAGGGTTGTTGTCCTGGACAACATGGGCAGTATTGAGTGGGTTTTCTTGGGTGCTCCCCTGTGGCCTGTACGTGAACCGTCAGGGGAAACACCTCTTCCCTTGCCCCTCCCTCTTTCACCGGATTTCTTCCTCATTTCACTTATCCTTAAAGTACACGCTGACTGGCAGCAGTACAGTGGCAGTACAGAAATGCTATACAGTGGTGGGTGAGCGGTGTACCACTATTGTCAGCAGTGACACAGAGCACAATGCTATACAGTGGCGGGTGAGCGGTGTACTACTGTTCCCAGCAGACACAGAGTGGAAGTAAACACAATGCTATATAGTGTGGCTGAGCCGTGTACACAGAGTGGCATTAAACACAATGCTATATAGTCTGCTATATAGTCACCCCGAACAGGGTGATGTTCTGCAGAACCCGAACAGTGGCAAACACTGTTCGCCCAACACTACTGGGAGGGAACACAGATTTTAGTACCTAAACACACGATACAACATGTTTTCCGGGGTCGGACTCTGAGGCACATACAGATGGTCCCGATCATCATCCTCATCATACAACTCTTCTCCTGAGTCTGACCCACCCACCACCTCTGCCACCCCAACATCCCCAGACACAGACCCCTCATCGTCCTCAACATTAACTTGGGATGCTGGCCTGAGCCAGACCTCCTCCTCCACATCAGGCCCCATCATCTCCTCAATGGCAGCCCTCATTAATCGCTCTGGCGACGGACTGATGGACACAACGTTCTCCTCCGGGGAGGGCTGCTGCTGACCACTGGCTGCTGGGGTGGATGTTATAGCTTGCGTGGGGCGTTGGCTGTTGCTGTTGTTGGGAGTGCTGCTCACAGCGGAGGTCTCTGGGGAACTCATGTTGAGCTCATATAGTGGTTGACGGTGAGTGGAGTATTACTGATCCCAGCAATATACACACTGACTGGCAGAGTACGCAATGCTATATAGTGTGGCTGAGCGGTGTACACAGAGTGGCAGTAAACACAATGCTATATAGTCTGGCTGAGCGAGCGGTGTACTACTGTTCCCAGCAGAATCAGAGTGGCAGTAAACAATGGTATATAGTCTGGCTGAGCGGTGTACACAGAGTGTCAGTAAACAATGGTATATAGTCTGGCTGAGCGAGCGGTGTACTACTGTTCCCAGCAGAATCAGAGTGGCAGTAAACAATGGTATATAGTCTGGCTGAGCGGTGTACACAGAGTGTCAGTAAACAATGGTATATAGTCTGGCTGAGCGGTGTACACACAATGCTATATAGTCTGCTATATAGTGTCAGTAAACAATGGTATATAGTCTGGCTGAGCGAGCGGTGTACTACTGTTCCCAGCAGAATCAGAGTGGCAGTAAACAATGGTATATAGTCTGGCTGAGCGGTGTACACAGAGTGTCAGTAAACAATGGTATATAGTCTGGCTGAGCGAGCGGTGTACTACTGTTCCCAGCAGAATCAGAGTGGCAGTAAACAATGGTATATAGTCTGGCTGAGCGGTGTACACAGAGTGTCAGTAAACAATGGTATATAGTCTGGCTGAGCGGTGTACACAGAGTGTCAGTAAACAATGGTATATAGTCTGGCTGAGCGGTGTACACAGAGTGGCAGTAAACACAATGCTATATACTCTGGCTGAGCGAGCGGTGTACTACTGTTCCCAGCAGACACAGAACAGTAAACAGAATGCTATATAGTGTGGCTGAGCGAGCGGTGTACCACTATTCCCAGCAGACACAGAACAGTAAACAGAATGCTATATAGTGTGGCTGAGCGAGCGGTGTACCACTATTCCCAGCAGACACAGAACAGTGAACAGAATGCTATATAGTGTGGCTGAGCGAGCGGTGTACCACTATTCCCAGCAGACACAGAACAGTGAACAGAATGCTATATAGTGTGGCTGAGCGAGCGGTGTACCACTATTCCCAGCAGACACAGAACAGTGAACAGAATGCTATATAGTGTGGCTGAGCGAGCGGTGTACCACTATTCCCAGCAGACACAGAACAGTAAACAGAATGCTATATAGTGTGGCTGAGCGAGCGGTGTACCACTATTCCCAGCAGACACAGAACAGTGAACAGAATGCTATATAGTGTGGCTGAGCGAGCGGTGTACCACTATTCCCAGCAGACACAGAACAGTGAACAGAATGCTATATAGTGTGGCTGAGCGAGCGGTGTACCACTATTCCCAGCAGACACAGAACAGTAAACAGAATGCTATATAGTGTGGCTGAGCGAGCGGTGTACCACTATTCCCAGCAGACACAGAACAGTAAACAGAATGCTATATAGTGTGGCTGAGCGAGCGGTGTACCACTATTCCAAGCAGACACAGAACAGTGAACAGAATGCTATATAGTGTGGCTGAGCGAGCGGTGTACCACTATTCCCAGCAGACACAGAGTGGCAGTAAACAGAATGCTATATAGTGTGGCTGAGCGAGGTACACAGAGTGGCAGTAAACAGAATGCTATATAGTGTGGCTGAGCAAGCGGTGTACTACTATTCCCAGCAGACACAGAGTGGCAGTAAACAGAATGCTATATAGTGTGGCTGAGCGAGGTACACAGAGTGGCAGTAAACAGAATGCTATATAGTGTGGCTGAGCAAGCGGTGTACTACTGTTCCCAGCAGTGACACAATGACAGGGGGGACCCTGGCTAGCGTGGCTGGAGCGCGAACTACCCTGCCTGCCTACCCAAAGCTAAACCCACAGACAAATGGCGGAGATATGACGTGGTTCGGGTATTTATTTACCCGAACCACGTGACAGTTCGGCCAATCAGAGCGCGTTCGGGTCCGAACCACGTGACCCGTTCGGCCAATCACAGCGCTAGCCGAACGTTCGGGGAACGTTCGGCCATGCGCTCTTAGTTTGGCCATATGGCCGAACGGTTTGGCCGAGCACCGTCAGGTGTTCGGCCGAACTCGAACATCACCCGAACAGGGTGATGTTCTGCAGAACCCGAACAGTGGCGAACACTGTTCGCCCAACACTACAAGTTGTGCAGAGGAACCCTGGCCTCAGCTGAGGAACCACTGACGTGTGGGAGAGAGAGAAGATGGCTACATTATAATATAAGAACTAGCTATGCTGACTGTGTGCTCTGAGAAGGGACAATAGTGGAAATCTCTGGGGATCGCCGGGTCTGGGCTGCTGTCACAGGACCCTCATCCAGGGGGCACCTAGCGGGACAGCACCAGGCACCTGGGCAGACAATGAGCTCTGGAGAGGTTCTTTCATTCATGTCTGAAGGGTGAAATCCAGAATGTGGCGCTCTCCTGAGCCACTCCCAGCCCCGTCCCTGCCAGCATCTGACATACTCGACAGAAAGAAAAGAAAAAAGGTCTAAAGGTGAAACAATTCTGTCTGGAAGAAGTCCAAAAAGTTGAAATGTTAATGGGCCGCTGCTTCCTTTCTCTTCTGCCCCCTGGGAAAAAGACATTTAACCCCCTCAGAGCTACAATCCATGACGCACAATCCCTTTTAATCTCCTTTGAATCAGAGCTGTGTGTATCTCATGGTGAGGCTGAGGTGTCTGTCTGTGCCTCAGGATCTGGCAGAGGTTTCTATCTGTGTCAGGTAAGGCTTAGGTGTCTGTGTCAAGATGAGACTGAGGCCGGTTTCACACCAGCATACAGTGTTTTGGTGCACTGCTAAAAACAGTCTTTGCAGATACCGTCAGTAAAGCACAGTAATGTGTTTTTTTTGGCAGCAAGCTCTCTAGCACTCACTTCCTGTGGTGGAAATACAAATTGCAAGGTAGTGTATTGAAAAAATATGTTTCCGCACATGCGCACCACAATGCGACCGCAAAACTGTTTAAAATATCTGTGGCGCCATTGACTTACATGACTTCCGGTCAATGCATGTCGCCGCGGAGGTTGACCCATAATGCATTAATACTTTCATGTCAGATGTGATACTTCTGGCGCGTCACATTGCACCGCATCAGGTATGAAATGTCCCATAGACTTTCATTGCTTTAGCTTTACTCTGTGGTGAAAACGAGTAACGCAACGCAATAAAAGCGCTGTAGTGTGAAAGGGGCCTGAGGTGTCTGTCTATGTCTTATGGTGAGGCTGATGTGTCTGTCTTACAGTCAGGCAGAGGTGTCAGTCTCTACAACATTGCCCATGTATGCGGTGCATTGTCCTGCAAAAATGATCCCTTTGTTCAACTTTCCACCACATTTCATCTTAATTGCCTCCTTCAGCTCGTCCAGGAGGTTAGGGTAATACTGTCCGGTGATATTAGACCCCTGAAGTAGGTAGCCCACCAACACAATACCAGAATACCAAAAGCCAGGAATTAATCAGCACCCCCCATACAACTGGTGGAAGGGTGGCACCACAAGGTGGATGGGGAAACCTAGAACTTCATGATGACCAGGAACATAGCTAGGAACCATAGCAGAAGTATGTCACCACCTGAACACTTAAGAGGAAGAAGAAGCCAGTGGGTGATGGAGTGGTCCAGGCTTTACTCACAACAGAAATAGCTATTTTGGTTTGACTGACACTTTAAAGCGGATATGAGATGAAAAACTAACTATAATAAGTAACTTGTCTACATATCTTATCTAAAGTTAGATATTTTACACAGCAAATCTAGCTGCAAACAGCTTCAATAGAATATGATTATTTCTTCCTGTGATACAATGACAGCAGCCATGTTGTTTGTAAACATTACACACATGCAAGCTTATCTGCATCTTCAGCACTCAGCCTGTGAAAAAAACCTAATCTCCCCTCTGTCTCTGAAATCTCTGGCTAGTCATACCTCCCCCTCCTCCTGCCCAGACTTAGTTCCTATGAGCCCTTGCTACTGTCTGAAAATGCCGAGGCTCTCTGAAAAGCCATGGGCGAGGCTTGTTTAGTTTATAGGGAATTAGAGTATTACAACAAAAACAAAAAAGTTAAAAACAAGGAACACCAAGAGCCCCAATAGTGTAATATGTACTGGTAAATGGTTACTAGATAGAGTAAATATTAATACTCATAAACCAGGGTTACCATTAGGCAACCACTGTAGAGGCAGGTGGGGAGATTTTCCTGACCCCACTCAGGAATAAGAAGTCGCTCTCTGTAGATGAGAAAAAAGGGGTTCAACCCTCCACCCAGGGTGGACTCAATATTATGCAGGAGAACAGAGGTGCCAAAAGGATAAAAGGAAGCAAAATGAGCTTAAAAACCAAATTCTTGGTAAATAGAGGTAGTGGTGGACTTACCTCCTCCAAGTAGACACACAACTGTAAGAAAACGCGGAAGAGCCGCCGCCATGAGCCAGCGGCAGGCGGCTCTTTCCGCGCACGGTGACACCACACAAGGAGAGGCAGCCGCTTCCTCTCAGCATGAGGCGGCTGTCTCCGTGCAGGGACCCATGGAGCGCGGAGAAACCGCCGCGTTGGACGCGGCGGTTAGCACGCATACCCCCGCTGCGGAGACACCGCAGAGCGGGGTTGCTGTGGCTGGGACTCGTAGTCCCCCTGGTTTCAGAGTGACGCGCGCGCGCGCACTCAGACAGAAGATTTATGATAGCCAGAAAGGAGTCAGCTGACCAGGCTGGTCAGCTGACTCTGGCTCCACTCGTGATTGGTCCAGCACTTAGGGAGGTGCTGGGGGGTCATCTGTGCATATATACTGCTGGCTGTTCACTTGCTCTTTGTCTGGCATTGCGATCACATACGTGGGAGCACCCAGATCCGTAGTCAGATCCGCAAGTGTGCCGGGACCAGCTGGAGCTGTAATACTACACTTAGCTAGATTCTGTTGATAGCTAAAGTACTAGTTTGATTGTGATTATCTGTTATGACCTATTGCCTGCCTGACTCTCCTCCTGAACTTTGATCTGGTACCTCGATATTACTGATACTCTGTTGCCGAACCCCGGCTCGTCCTTAGACTCTGCTTCTGCCTCCTGATATTGTACCTCGATATTTCTGATACCCTGTTGCCGAACCCTGCCTGTACCTCGACTCCGCCTCTGCCTTACGATACTGTACCTTATCTGTCCGTGTGTGTATGACCTGGCTTGTCCGACCTCGAGAGCCGACCTTACTGTAAGAGGCGGTTCTCTGTCCAGTTAGTGACACTTCCTCCAGAGTGTCACTCTCTGATATCCTTCCTTCTCTCAGCCTGACTCTTCCCGTCTTGGAGAGTTCAGGCCTTGGAAGGAATCTGAGCAGTACTACTTACTGCTCTGAGGCCTAGTCCTCTAAGTGTTACTGTTACACCAAACACTACACTACTCAGGTGAACAGAGGTTAGCTAGTATATCGGATTATCGGTGATACTGCAGATCACTTATAATCTGGTATACATCTGTATTCCCCGTGATACTGCAGATCACCGGTAATCAGATCCTCTCTGTGCTTCACCGATCGTTACAACAACGACTGTAGTAAAGACAGTCAATATATTTTATTTATGAACTCCAAATATGCAACGCGTTTCGCAGGTTTGATCCCGCTTCATCAGGCAATAACAACGGAGCAATAGCATATGTGGTCAGTAGAAGAGCCAGGCACCTCTGTGAAGAACTCCAAACGCGTTGCATATTTGGAGTTCATAAATAAAATATATTGACTGTCTTTACTACAGTCGTTGTGTGTCTACTTGGAGGAGGTAAGACCACCACTACCTCCTCTATTTACCAAGAATTTGGTTTTTAAGCTCATTTAGCTTCCTTTTATCCTTTTGGCACCTCTGTTCTCCTGCATAAAAACAAAAAAGTATTTGGCCTGAGGAATGAATAAACAATAGGAAAGGAATGCAATTATGCAATGAGTAAAAATTCATCCTGGATCCACTTTAAAGGGAACCTTAACCGAGAGGTATATGGATGTTTCCTTATAAACAATACCAGTTTCTTGGCAGTCCTGCTGATCTCATTGACCAAAGTAGTGGGTGAATCACAGACCTGAAACAAGCATGCAGCTAATCCAGTCTGACTTGAGTCAGAGCACCTGATTTGCATGCTTGTTGAGGGGCTGTGGCTAAAAGTATTAAGAGACACAGGATCAGCAGGAGAGTCATGCAACTGGTATTATTTTAAGAGGAAAAATCCATATCCTTCTCAGTTTAGGTTCCCTTTAAGAAATGCAAGTTTGTAGACCAATTGTAATTTGTCCCCTTTAAGCCAGAGACCGGTGAAAGTGGAGGACAATGAAATCACAGTGCATTTGTTATATAATAGGGGTAAACGGTAGCGCACGGTTCATGGAGCATGGAGGAGAGCAGTCTGAAGAGCATCTGAAGATCTCATGGACGTAATCACAGATTTTCAGCCTCAGTGAAGGTTCAGTGGAACTGTGAGAAGAGCAGGAACTTGGCGGGGCTGCACATGGGTGCAGCAAAAATAATATCATTTATCTACAGGGTGGAAGGGGCTACGTAGAGTGAAATATGGAGGGAAAATGTTTAAATTAGAAGTTAATGAAAACGAATGTAAGTACTAGAGCTGTGTGTGAACTCGGCAACTGGCGAAAGGACATTACTCCAGGGAAATTGCTACTCAAGAGCTCTTCCATTATGGTTGGCCCCAATCCTGCAAGTCTTGTCAAAATGGTATTTACTGACTATACTCATCGGGTAACCCTTAATTGATTACGTTTCTCTTTCCTCCATAGACACAGTGTATTGACAGAAGAGTTAGTAGAGGTATACGGGAGCAAAAATTAAAGTACTAACAGTAGAATAATGACAGGAGGTTTTAAAGAGGAACTTTATCACAGGATTGAACTTCATCCTAATCAGTAGCAGATACCCCCTTTTCCATGAGAAATCGTTTTTTTGTTTTTTTTTAGTAGATCATCAGGGATGTCTGTATGGCTGATATTGTGGTGAAACCCCTCCCATGGTGTGAAGTCAGGGCCATGGCCAACAATTTCCTGTCTGTGAAGCTTGCAGCATTGTGGGAAATGACAACTGTCCCCAACTGTCAAGCAAGCAGTATCTCCCCCTGTGCATATAAATATCAGAAAAACTCCAAACTTTTAGGCTATTACATTGTTAGTGGGGGTGTTTATAGATAATGACAGTTGGTGCTGTTTTTTTCCTGACCAGCAGGCCTAGGGAAGGCCAAATAACATGAAGGAATTACACAGCGAGTATCAATCAAGGAAGCAATAGTCTTTGGAAATCTACTGCAGTACCCAAAATAGGCTATAATATCAATCTCCCTTTCACTGAAGTGCCGCCAAAGCTCACTCACCCCCAAATGTTGTGCCACACTGCCATGTTACTTATGGGGCTTGGTGGTGAATAGTCCCCTGTCTCCAGTAGGAGAGGGTAGTCAGAGCCCAGCACTCATTAGACTTGAGGTTATGATTACCCACATCAAACCTCTGGACGTCAATATGGTTGTGCAAATGCTTCATATAGAACAAGGAAGACCTTCCTCATATTTTCTCACATTCCTCTGAACTTCTGTACAAAAGGAAATTATTAATGAATTTACAGAACGTGATGAAGGACTGCGCCCAAACATTGTGTGTTCTGTATTGACTGCTCCAAGTCTGAATATTTCAGAAGGTCAAGGTGTATTTATAGAGTACCTACAGTGCAATAGAGAGTTCACAGAACATTCCACATCCGTTCTGTCTGCACAGGAGCTCACACTCTAATGTCTCCAGACTCCCCATCACAGTCTAATGGCCATCTGGCTGATACAGTAAAATCTCGTTATAGTAAACTCTGATATAGTAAACCTCTGGAGATAGTAAACTTAGTCCTCAGGTCCCAGTAAATGTGCCCGTACAAATATACAGTGTATGACCACTTCTGATATAGTAAACTACTTTTTATGTTCCCTTGGAGTTTACTATAAACGTATTCTACTGTATCATTATATTGGTGCCTTGCCTGCTTTGTGTGATCGACCTTCTGAGGCTGCAGTGTCCTCCTGAACAGCAATAGACTGCATAAGGAATATACCTGTGGGTGGTCTGGATTCCGCCGAGACTCGATCAGAAGCCGCCGCTTCTGGGTCTCGGCGCTTGTTCCCCACTGATGACACTGCCGGTGGCTCACAGGCCGCACATCCTGATAGGCGGAGGGCCCGTTCCCAGTACGCCCTCCGCAAAGGTAAACAATAGTCAGCTGACCGGAGTCACTGATTCTTTAGCTCAGTGATTCCCAACCGCTGTGCCGCGGCACACTAGTGTGCCGCGGCATGGTGCCAGGTGTGCCGTCCAGTACGCTGGAGGGGGGAAGCAGCGCTAGAAGGAGGGGCAGTGGAGGCAGCGGTGGGGAGGGGGGAAATATCCCCCCCCTCCCTCACCTGGGACCCCTCCTTCTGCCTCTCTCCCCCTCCATTTAGCGGTGGCAAGTGCAGGGCGGCTCGGCGGCGGGGAGACATGCGCAGACTTACCACTTCTGCGTTCCAAGCGCCGGATCTCCGCCTTCAATGCCGCCCACTGTGCTTCCTGATTAGCGGAAGAGCAGTGGGCGGCATTGAAGGCGGAGATCTGACGACATGACGCTGCCGGCGCTTGGAACGCAGAAGTGGTAAGTCTGCGCATGTCTCCCCGCCGCCGAGCCGCCCTGCACTTGCCACCGCTAAATGGAGGGGGAGAGAGGCAGAAGGAGGGGTCCCAGGTGAGGGAGGGGGGGGATATTTCCCCCCTCCCCACCGCTGCCTCCACTGCCCCTCCTTCTAGCGCTGCTTCCCCCCCTCCTGGGCATCTATACTGGGGGGAACTGTACTAGCTATACTGGGGGCAACTAAACTAGCTTTACTGGGGGCAACTAAACTAGCTTTACTGGGGGCAACTAAACTAGCTTTACTGGGGGCAACTAAACTAGCTATACTGGGGGCAACTAAACTAGCTACACTGGGGGCAACTATACTAGCTATACTGGGCACTACCTACCTATGCTAGCTATGCTGGGCAATATGCTAGGTATGTTGGGCACTATACTAGCTATACTGGGTACCATACTAGCTATCTGGGCACTATACTAGCTATACTGGGCACTTTACTGGCTATACTGGGGCACTACCTACCTATACTGGGGCACTACCTATCCATACTGGGACTATACTAGCTATACTGGGGCACTATACTGGGGTAACTATACTAACCATACTGGGGCAACTAAACTCCCTATACTGGGGCAACTATGCTAGCTATGCAGCCGCACCCCAGCCCCCCCCCCCCCCCCCCATAGCCTGCTACACACGGCACTGTCCACTAGGTCGCGCAAACACCCGCGCGCCCCCCGCCGTTCCCCGGAGAAAAATATGGTCAGAAAGTGTTCCCCGGGCCGGAAAAGGTTGGGAATCACTGCTTTAGCTGACCCCTAGGCAGGGCTTTGCTGTGTGATTGGTTGTGCGGAGTGTGGCCGGCCACTGATTGGAAGCTGTATTATATTTAAACCTGCAGAGTGCTCCCAGTCATCGCCCGTGATAAGCATAACTTTGGCTAGTTGCTGGGTGCGCACTCTATTGTTACTGATTGCTGGATTTTGACCTTGGCTTGTATTTGACTATTCCTGTCTGCTGTGATTAACCTTTCTTGCTTCCTGGATATCCCTTGTTTGCTGCCTGGACTGACCCTTGCTTGTTTACTGCATACTCTCTTGTCCCTTTGCCTGCTGCCTACACTGATCACAGCCTGTTTACCGGATACCCTTGTCTGCCGCCTGGACTGACCATTGGTTGTTATTGGATACCTCTTGCACGCTATCTGGATTGTCTGGGGACTTGCCTGTCATCCCTGCTACTACTGACAGTCTACGCTGATTGCTTCATCCCTCTGGACTCAGGTAATAACCTGAGTAATACTGCTGTAACTGTTGAACTGTGTTACTAGCCTCATTAGTGGCTTCTGGTGGTATATCTGCCTTCTACGTCAGCCTGCATGCCTTGCTCGCCTAAGTCCTAATTAAGGTCAGCTAGTGGTGTGCCAGGTAGGGACAGTGTAGGTGTCAGTTAGTGGTGTGACAGGCAGGGATAGCTAGGTGAAGAGTGAGACTTCTAGCCTGGGACATACACACTGACTCCGAGAATTATACCACCAAGCCTGACAGACTGCAAGAGGATTACCAATGATGGAATCGTTAACCACTTTGCTACCACCAGTGAAAGCAACTCTCAGCATCTGAGCATTGTTTTGCATTTGGGAGTGTGACACTGGCTAATACTGCAGTTGAGGAAGGGTCCTTTGGGGCCCCTCTGGCCCCAATGCGGTCGCAACCTCTGCACCCCCTATTGCTACACCCCTGCTTGCAAGTTTACAATCTAGAGGTTACACTATGTACTAATTATATAACAATATACCGTACTTTATCTATATGCTATACGATATACTACCTTAAATACTACATATAATAATTGGGAAAACCTTGATTGATTATGTTCCTCTCTCCTCTGTAGACACAGTGTAATGACAGAAGTGTTAGTAGAGGTAATCAGGAACATTCTAACAGTAGAATGGAGGAGGCATTAAAGAGGAAGTTTATCCCAGTATTGAACTTCATCCGGATCAGTAGCCGATACCCCCTTTCCCCCAAGAAATCTTTATCTTTTCTCGAATAGACAGCAATTGTCTGTATGGCTGATAATGTGGTGAAACCCCCACTACAGTTTGAAGTCAGGGCTATGGCCATGGCAGTTTCCTGTCTCTGAGCCTAGTTACATTGTGGGAAATTATGACTGTTCCCAACTGCCAAGGAAGCAGTATCTCCTCCTGTGCATAAAAATATAAAAAAAACAAACTACAAGCTTTTAGGCTAATACCTTTTTTGGTTGGTGTGTTTACAGATAGATGGAAGGTGGTGTTGTCTGTTTTTTTCCATGCCTGACAGCAGTAAAGATGCTGACCTGCAGGGTTAGGGAACATCAGATAACATGAAGGAATTACACAGTGACCACCAATGATTTCTTGATCTTTCTTCCATTTTTCAACTTTTCACTTTGATATTGATACATACAGTATATTTTTTCCCTTGCTACTATCTTTCGGTAAAGTTCCTCTTTAACAGTGCTCCACAGATAGAAGATATTGCATTGTTATATGTGCCAGGGTTGTTGAAAGAGGACAGTGAAAATGTAATATGTTAGCTAGGCTGTACACTCAGGTGCAGAATGTACATCATGAAGCAATAGTGGCTGGAAATGTTCTGCAGTACCCAAAGGAAGTGCTAATATGAACCTTCCTTTCACTGAATTGCCACCCCAGCCCCCGCTCCTAATGTTGTGCCATGTTACTAATGGTGTCTGGTGGTGCATAGTCCCTTGTCTCCAGCAGGTGACGCTAGTCAAAGCCCAGCACTCATTATAAGGCATGGTTACCCACTTCAGGCCGCTGGACGTCAGTACAGATCACATGGCGCTATAGGTGTGCAGGTGCTTCATATAGAACCAGGAAGACCTTCCTCATATTTTCTCACATTCCTCTAAACTTCTGTACAAAAGGAAATTATTAATGAATTTACAGAACGTGATGAAGGACTGCGCCCAAACACTTTGTGTTCTGTATTGACTGCTCCAAGTCTGAATATTTCAGAAGTTCAAGGTGTATTTATAGAGTACCTACAGTGCCATACAGAGTTCACAGAACCTTCCACATTCACTCTGTCTGCACAGGAGCTCACACTCTAATGTCTCCAGACGCCCCATCACAGTCTATTGGCCAGATGGCTGATATCTGTAAATGGGTGCCTTGCCTGTTTTGTGTGATGGATCTTCTGAGGCTGCAGTGTCCTCCTGGAACACAACGCAAAAGCTAAGTACCAACCGCAAGACTGAATGATCGTTGTGATCACATGATCACTACGATCATGTGACCTGCATAGTGACAATTGGCTACTCTGCTACTACTCTGTAGCCGGGTCCCGTGGGATACTTCCAGCACGGGTAACAGGTGGACGTGATTACCAGCCACCGTTAATCATGGAAAAGTACAAAATGCCAACCAGGCCAGTCACCCCTCTACATGTGCAATACCCTTCCCATTTGCATTTTACTGCAGAAATGCTGAAGCCAGTGCTGAGGATGCCTAAAATGTTACACAATATTCTGCACAGGCCGCATGCTGGGAGAAAGAGCGACACGGTTACGCTCACAAGCTGGTGAGAGTTACGGCATCTACTGCAGATAAGTGTATTGCTGGCATGGCTGCGAGAAAGTGAAAATGCAATGTAGTTAAGAAAAGCCTGATTGGCTGTAGGTCGAGGCCGGTTTTACAATGCTAACTGACGTTAGCGTTGCAGTGTGATGCAAGGATCGTACCGCGACGCCAAACACCAGCCTTCGGGATTTCTGGATTATGCAGTAATTCCAGTCTGACAGAAGGCCAAGCAGGAAGTAAGGCTCTGCAGCACTCACTTCCTGTGGCCGAAAAGACGAATTGTTTGGAAGTGAATTGACAAAATTCTTTTACACACATGCGCGCTGCAACGCTACCACAAACATTTTTAAAAATATCCATGTCGCCATAGACTTACATGACTTCCAGTTCGCTGCAAGTCGATGTGCAAGTTGACCAATAACGTAGGTATGCGGCAAAAACATCACTCCCCGTCACATCGCATTTGTATAAAAGGCCCCATAGACTTTCATTAGAGTAGAGTTGACTTGCGGTAAAAACAGGCAAAAGCAGCAACACAGTGTGAAAGGGGCCTCAAGTGAAAGCTAAATAAAATAATAAAAAGTTGGGCGCATCGATTACAGATGGTGTATGTATTGTTTCATAGTGATGGAGACGGATGTCTGAGGGATCTCAGAGCCGGGCTGAAGTCAGGTGTGGTTGAGATCTGCCCAGAATGTGGCCCAGAATGTGGAAGATGAACTATGCTGACTCCAATTACCATGTATAGAAGAACTCCTATAATTACATTGTCAGAGGCTGGACACTGAGCCAGACGTTTCCCCGCTGCTCCAATGACTGTAATTTCCAGCCCAGAGCAACCCGTATCATCATCTGCCCACCTTAACCTGCCTCACCATGGCCAAAAGCTGCTCTGTTTGTCTTTGGCCTACCAGTGACCTCTGTTGCCCTTAAAATGACCTAGTATATCATAGCAACTGAGTTTGTCCAGTAACCAACACTGTGGATAAAATTTCCTCACACATATACTGTATGAATTAATTGGAATATTCCATTATACTGGCTAAAAAAACAAGTATTCTGCTTTTGTTTTTTTTGTTTTTTTTTTAATATGTGATTAGTCCTAACATTTGGAGTGTTATGAGGCTAAATAAAACAGAATAATTACCTAAATCCTGCAGACTGAGAATCTATGCTATAATGACCTCTCTGTGTCCTTCAAATTACCTCTGTGTGACCTACAGATGACCTTTGTTAGCCCTATCAAATACTCCTCTGTTTCCAACAGATAACTCTCCCTTTGTGCCATATGGGCGACTGGATGCAGGCAGTGGTATAGTAAAGGAAACTGTTGGGGGGATGGCTTTCATGGTCCAGCAATGGTGGAAGAAGATCAACTCAGAATGCCAGTTGAGGGGTGTGACCAGTGGGAGGGGCATGCAAATTCAGGTCTGTCCAGGGTGGTGTTGAAGACCATTTAAGCACATTAAAGATGGTGGAAGTCTTACATAACTTGGTGGCGATTTCCAGTGAATTAGGGCAGCATGAGATGTATTGAAGTCAACAGGGCGTAAGAAAATTCATAGCCGCATACCTACCAACTCTTTGAAATCATAAAAAGGGACACTTTAAGACTCTCCCCTGCCACACCTTTAATCACGCCCCCACGACACCCTCCTAGTCATGCATATAACAAAGAATTCAGAAGCAAAAGATGTAGTTTTATCATTCAAACCACACGGGTCCTTTCTGTCATCATTAGTTTGCCTTCATTTTAACATCTGAAAATAAGAACTATATTAATTTAAATGATTAGAATGAAATTTACAGGTAGCTGATAGAAAGGACCAGTAGAAAAATACATATAACTAAACAGGTCTGTGCGTCAGTTTTGAAAAAGGCACACATGGGGTAGAAAGAGGGACAAAAGGGACAGGGTTCCCAAAGAGGGACTGTCCCTCCAAAAAAAGGGACAGTTGGGAGCTATGCGTAAACCATACATATTTTGGCACAGAAGTCATGTTTGGTACTGAGAATACATTATTGGGGGGCGCCCTGTGGATAAGGTTAGAAGGTGGGCGCAGAACCAACATAATTCAGAGCTCCTCAATGCTGATGAGGCGCCTGGGGCTGACTCTTTATTAGACTCAAAACAGGGAACAAAAAAGTGTTATTTTAGCATGTTGGACGCAAATCTAATGACTTTGGCTCCATCTCTATATCCAAAACAAGTCAAATGGACCTTGCTAAATAAACAGTGAGGAGGAGGAGGGCTAAGCTGGAGGGTCCAAGCTCAGACAAGAGTTCTAACCAGTCTACGCATCACAATTACTCTTCCATGGAACGATCTGAGACGGTTGTGGGCCAGGAGAGAGGTCTGATGTAATGCAACGTGAGCCCGTCAGAGCTGCAGCCAATAAATGGTCATGCCTAGTTTTGTGTACATTGTGTGAAATATATCACAACGTGCAAATGGACATGGTCTTCTGCACATAAACTCTTTGTGCATTATTAACGTTTTATTACCTGGCTTGATTTACAAAATTGTCTTGCTTTGCCAAAGATGCATTCACCTTGGCTGAGAGAACAGCGAGTCTGTTGTTGATGGGACGCGAATATGCATCCAAAAACGTACTAAAGGTTTTAACCCTTTCCACACCCTCCGGCGCCCAGCTTCAGTGCACGGCGCTCAGCGCCATGCACCGAAATAACCTGCTTCCTCAGTAGCAACCATTCCATACAGTTCACCTGGTAGAACGACTGTAAAGATGTCGCCACCTGTAAAAAATTTCAGAATGTAAAGGGAGAGGAAAGATATTACAGTGGGCAAACACTGACTAAATAATCTACAAAGTAATATTGTAAAAAAATAAGCAATTTTATTCATCATGTTATTTTGACTTCAGCTCATCTTTTAAAAAATGTTTACACATAGAAGAACGGCGCTGGAATTTGATGAGATTCTGCCGATCTGCTGTGCTTGACACAAAGAGCAAAACCCCGTATATGCGTTTGATGAAACTCTGACAAGACAACCAATAACGACTTCCTCTTCCGAGAATCTAGCGTGAATCTAGCCCATCAATTCTACCCATTGTGGATGGAGTACTAGCCGAGAGCACTGCCAAGTGGGCTGGCTGCCGCGTGACAAAACATACAGCGAATAGCGATGCGTCTGCACAGCCTCAGTACTGCAATGTCTCTTGAGGGGGTCGGGTTCCAGGTGACATAAGTAGGTACCCACTTTCAATCATGATTGGCCAATTGCTGACCAATTTAACCACCTCCATGTAGTATGAGGGTTTACCTACACAATCTGCACAAAGTATCCAATATGTGTTGAACCTTATACTATATAGAGATGGCCCAAACGGTTCGCCGGCGAGCGGTAACCAGCGAACGTCCGTGGTTCGCGATTGCAGAGAACCGCAAACTTTTTCGGAAGTTCAGTCCGACCCTATACTACATCATTAGGGTCAACTTTGACCCTCTACATCACAGTCAGCAGACACATTATAGCCAATCAGGCTACATTCCCTCCTGGAGGCCCCCCCCCCCTTATAAAAGGCAGGCAGCGTCAGGCATTTCACTAACTCGTGTGCCTGCAGTAATTAGAGAAGGGGGAGCTGCTGCAGAGAGAGCTATAGGGAAAGCTTAGTTATTCTCTTGTAGGCTTGTTAGCTTGCTCTTTGCTGATTCTTATTGCTAAAAAAGCACCCCTCAACAGCTCTTTTGAGAGCTAATCTTGTTCTTGTGATCTATTTTTTTTTCTTTTTTTGTGTGGCCCACTTGCATTATATACAGCCCTGTCAGTCAGTCGCAGCTGGCCTTTGGCCCCTTCGTGGTAATTCGTACAGTGTGCCACTGTCAGGTCCAGCACATTCAGTGACTACCTGTGTGTGTGACAGGCAGCTGCACATTTGTAATCCCAATCACTGCACCTGTTCATTGTTCAGTGCACCTACCTAGCTACCTACATGAGCGCACACATTGTTAATACCACCAGTCATTGCACCTGTTCACGGTACCTGTGTATGTGTGTGTGTGTGTGACAGCTGCACATTTGTAATACCAATCACTGCAGTGCATACCTATAACCTGTTCAGTGCACCTACGTGACCGCAAGCAGTGTAATATACCACCAGTCACTGCACCTGTTCACGGTACCTGTGTGTGACAGCTGCACATTTGTAATACCAATCACTGCAGTGCATACCTGTAACCTGTTCAGTGCACCTATGTGACCGCAAGCAGTGTAATATACCACCAGTCACTGCACCTGTTCATGGTACCTGTGTGTGACAGCTGCACATTTGTAATACCAGTCCATGCATACCTGTTAACTGCACCTGTGTGACAGCTGCACATTGTATTGTAATACCAGTCACTGCATACCTTTCCCTGCACCTGTATGATTGCGCATTGTATTAGTCAAGTCAGTGCATACCTTTCACTTCATCCCCCCCCCCCTTCCCCCCCGATATGGACAAAACAACAGGCAGAGGCAGACCCAGAGGCAGGCCACCCGACAGGTCTGTTCGAGGTCGTTGCTGACGTGATTTCGTGCAGCCCTAGACCAAAGTACAGTGCTCAGAAGAAGGCACGTCCCATCAACTCCCAAGATTGTCAGGACGTGGTTGACTATTTAACACAGAACACCTCATCTTCCGCAGCCACCAGTGCTACTCCAAGTACCACATCCGCTACAATTGACACTTCGCAGGAGTTATTTGGTGGGGAAATCACTGATTCACAGCCATTATTGTTACAACAAGATGAAGGCGCTAAGCAAGTTACACCACCTCATATGTCTGAGTTAGGCGACACTATGGAGGTAAGGTGTGAGAAGGAGGATGATGAAGTACCTGCTGTTGGAGCAGTTTATGAGGTGTATGAGGCAAGCGAAGCTGGGGAGGATGATTATGATGATACGGATGCCACGTGGGTTCCTAAGAGACAAAATGACCAAGGGAACAGTTCAGAGGAGGAGTCAGAGAGGAGTAGGAGGAGACGAGTTCCTGAAAGAAGCAGGGGAAGCTCATCATCAGAAACAGCTGGTGGCAGTGTCCGGCGCCATGTATCGCCACCTATGGACAGCCAGCCAACATGCCCTTCAACATCAGCTGCTGACGCCACCATAGTGCCCACACCCCAGGGTGGCTCAGCGGTGTGGACATTTATTTGTGTGTATGCCAAAGATCAGAGCAATGCCATCTGTACTCTCTGCCACCAAAAACTGAGCCATGGAAAGGCCAACACCCACATAGGGACAACTGCCTTACGAAGGCACATGCAGAAAAGGCACAAACTGCAATGGGAAGACCACCTGAGCAAAAGCAGCACACAAAAGCAAAGCCACCCTCCTTCTCCTCTTCCTCCTTCAGGCATCCTCTGCTTCAGCCGCTTTCTCCCTTGCACCTTCACAATCACAGCCAACCTCCTTAACTCCGCCTCTCACCTCACCTTGAGCAGCTCCTGCTCCTCTGCCCACAGCAGCCAGGTGTCCGTGAGGGAAATCTTTGAGCGGAAGAAGCCAATGTCTGCCAGTCACCCCCTTGCCCGGCATCTGACAGCTGGCTTGGCAGAACCGTTATCCTGCCAGCTGTTACCATACCAGCTGGTGGACTCTGAGGCCTTCCGAAAATTTGTGGCGATTGGGACACCGCAGTGGAAGATACCAGGCCGCAATTATTTCTCAAAAAGCGGCGATACCCTAACTGTACCGTGAAGTAGAAAGGCAAGTGGTGTCATCTTTGGCACACAGCATTGGGTCAAGGGTCCATCTGACCACGGATGCCTGGTCTGCCAAGCATAGTCAGGGCAGGTACATTACTTACACAGCTCATTGGGTCAACCTGGTGACTGATGGCAAGCAGGGAGTACGTGGCTATGCAGCGGACCTAGTTGTGACACCTCCACGGCTTGCAGGCAGGCCTGCTGCCAGCTCCTTTCCTTCTCCTCCTACTCCTCCTGCTACATCCTCTTCGCTGTCATCGTCGTCCTCCTCCTCCTCGACAGCGCAATCTCCTCTCCAGCTACACAGCCCCAGCTCCCCAGGGCCTATGCTGCATGCCAGGTACGACGGTGTCACCCCATCTTAGACATGTCTTGCCTCAAAGCGGAGAGTCACACTGGAGCAGCTCTCCTGGCTGCTCTGAATAAACAGGTGGATCAATGGCTGAACCCGCACCAACTGGAGATCGGCAACATGGTGTGTGACAACGGCAGCAATCTCATTTCGGCTTTGAATTTGGGAAAGTTGACACATGTACCCTGCATGGCACATGTGCTCAATCTCGTAATCCAAAGATTTGTGTGTAAGTACCCAGGCTTACAGGATGCCCTGAAGCAGTACTGGAAGTTGTGTGGTCTTACATGCCCGTGGCACGCTTGGCTAATATTCAGCGGAGAAACAACTTGCCGGTGAGGCGCTTAATTTGTGATAGCCCGACTCTCTGGAATTCGACCCTCCTGATGTTTGACCGCCTGCTAAAACAGGAGAAAGCCGTCACCCAGTATCTCTACAATTACAGTAGAAGGACATGCTCTGGGGAGATGGGGATGTTCTGGCCGAAGAACTGGACACTCATGCGAGATGCCTGCAGGCTCATGCGGCCGTTTGAGGAGGTGACAAACATGGTGAGTCGCAGTGAAGGTGCCATCAGCGACTTGATCCCGTATGCCTTCTTCCTGGAGCGTGCCGTCCGTAGAGTGGTGGATCAAGCTGTGGATGAGTGTGAACAGGAACAGTTACAGGAGGAAGAGTTGTGGGATCAATTCTCATTAGAACCAGATGTTTCCTCAACACCTGCGGCAGCACAGAGGGGGGAGAAGGAGGAAGAGTCGTGTAGGGAAGAGGAGTCAGATGATGAGGAAGGTGGTTTTTTTTTTGAGGAGCAGGAGGCAGCAGAAGAACAACTGCAGCAGGCGTCGCAGACGGCTTGTGCTGCTCAACGCTCCCGTGGTATTGTTCGTGGCTGGGGGAGGAGGAGAACTTACCTGACATCACTGAGGTAGAGCAAGAGGAGTTGGATAGTATGTCTGGATCCAACTTTCTGCAGATGGCGTCTTTCATGCTGTCCAGCCTGTTGAGGGACACCTGTATAAAAAAACTCAAGGGGAATGACCTGTACTGGGTGGCCACGCTACTAGACCCTCGGTATAGGCACAAAGTGGCGGACATGTTACCAACTCACCTGAATGCAGAAAGGATGCTGCACATGCAGGTAACTATGCTTAACAGTGCGTTTAAGGGTGATGTCACAGCACAACGGAATATAGGTACCCCTGCCAGTAATCCTCCTCCCATGTCCACGTAGTCAAGGACAGGACGCTGTAGCGATCTCATGGTGATGCGGACATTCTTTAGTCCAATGCCTCGCCTTAGCGCTTCCGGATCCACCCTCCACCAACGCCTCGCCCGGCAGGTAGCCGACTACCTGGCCTTATGTGTGGATGTAGACACTGTGAGCAGCGATGAACCCCTGGACTACTGGGTGCGCAGGCTTGACAGAAGTTGGATGGCAAATTGTGACAGCTCTGGCCACAGGGCTCGCCAGGCTAAGGCACAATTAAACCCAAAGTACTGTGGCCACAGGCCTCTCACCCGTCTCGTCGCTGCAGCAAGCAACCCTCAGGAATGGCTTGTCCTCTGGGCTGGGTGAGACGATTCCTCCTGTCTGGTCGCTGGTGGCTTGTTTCGAATCCAACTCCTGCTATCCTGGCTTCATCGTACCAATTGGAGCCTGATTGTACTCCTCTTTCCGCCCTGGTCCGTTCCTCTGAACCACACGAAGATGGCTTACGCAGAGGCTGGGACAGAGAGATCCACATGTCTCTCCAGCCTCTCGCCTTTGTCCTCCCCCCTCTCTCCTTTGTTCCTTTATCTTCCTCTTGTCCTTCCCCCATCACCCCCCTTTGTCCACTTCCTTTAGCTCTGAAAGAGGGGTCAGGTTGCCATCGCGTGGTGGGTATAAATATTGCAGTCTCAATCCACTGATGTTACACTCTCCCCCCACTGAAAGTCTTTGGTCCCCAAAGAACAAAGTTTTAACTACAAATTAACTTAATACCTACATGTAACTAGGTAACTGAAGCTATCCTGAGTTGTGGGCAGTGGGACTTCCCACCATGGTGTGTCAGGTACAGGGCAGGAGGTATCACACACTGGTACAGTGGTCTGATGGACTTGTGGCTCAGTAGATCTGCAGACGGTGGTGGTGGCTTCTTTAGAACTGTTTCCTCTGGAGTCATATGTCAACTTCAGGGGAGGTTTGATCTGTCGCTTGGTTCTCTGCTCCATAGGCTCTAGGGGTTCCCTGGCAGGGAATTCAGTTACAACCTCTCTCGCGGGGGATTCTGTTACAATCTCCCGAGGTGGCATTGATGGTAATAGTTTGAGTCTCTCCCTCCTCTTCAGGCTCAGTGGGTACCTGTTCTGGCCCTTCTTCAACCTGGGCCCATGGTATGAATTCTTGTGCATCAGCTTTCAATGGCCTAGAGTAGTTTTCCTCTATAGGCGGTGTGAAAACAATGGGGTTAAACCGCCACAGCCATTCCATCTCCAGGTCCTCTTCCTCGTCATCCTCCTCTTCCTCTGCAGTAGAAGGCAATTGTGACCGAGTTACTGGGGTTCCTGTAGGCAGGGATGGTTCAAGTGGAGTGGGCACCCGCACTGTTTCATTCAGTGGTAGAAGGTGATTGCGGTGCCAAGTCTTCAAGGGCCCCGTCTTCCCCTCGGGACGGAGCTGATACACTGGAAGGCTGGGCAACTGTGCACAAACAATGTATGGCTGTGAGCTCCACCGGTCAGCTAACTTCTGCTTCCCATGAAGGCCCAGGTTCCTCAATAACACCCTGTCACCCGGTTGTAAGTCATGAACCCGAACCCTCAGATGATATTTTCTCTTGTTTTGCTGTTCCCGAATATTGGAAGCAGTTTGAGCCTTTTCATAGGCAGTTTTCAGGTTCCCCCGAAGTCGGTCAACATAGCCTTTATAAGATGCAGCTGAAGTCCCATCAGTGGAGATGCCAAAAGCAAGATCCACTGGTAGCCGAGCTTCTCTCCCAAACATTAGCATGTAAGGTGAATATCCTGTCGTATCGTGCTTTGTGCTATTGTACGCATGGACCACTGCTGAGACATATTTACTCCAGTGCTGCTTCTTTTCAGAGGTAAGTGTCCCTAACATATTCAAAAGTGTGCGATTGAACCGCTCGGGTTGCGGATCGCCCTGAGGGTGGTAAGGAGTAGTCCGTGACTTTTGCACCTCCAGCACTTGCAATAACTCTTTGATGAGTTTACTCTCAAAGTCTCGACCTTGGTCTGAATGAAGCCTTTGCGGTAGTCCATAATGGACAAAGAACGTCTCTACTAGGACTTTTGCTACTGTGGAAGCTTTTTGTTCCCTCGTGGGGAAAGCTTGGGCGTATCGGGTGAAGTGATCTGTCACCACTAAGATACTTTCCTTGTCTGCTCATATCTGGTTCCAGGCACAGGAAATCCATGCATACCAACTCCATGGGGCCTTGGCTCTGTAGGTGACACATTGGGGCAGCTCTAGTGGGCAAGGTCTTTCGCTGTATACACCGCAGACATGAGTGACAGTAGCTTTCTACTTCAGCACTCATACAGGGCCAGTAGAATCTATCCTTGACTAGGCTGAGAGTCCTCTCTGCTCCCAAATGACCATGGCCATCATGCAAGGCCAATAGTATTGTCTCTCTGTGTTTTTCAGGAAGGAATAACTGCCACTTTTCTTCCAGATCATCGACAGGAGCTCTACGGTAGACCAGTCCGTCTCGGAGCTGTAGCCGATTCCATTCTCTGTAAACCATCTTGGCCTTCTCAACAGATTCAGTTTGTAGGAACTCTGGTCGTTGGCTTTCTAGGGCCTCCAGGGTCAGTCGGCAGAGGGGATCTTCTGGCTGGTCCTGCTTCAGATCCTTTTTTCTAAGGATGGGCAAGCTCCCATCCTTCAATTTAGTCAGGTTGCAGTAGAGTTTGGGGACCCCTTTTGTACTGACTCCAAAAACTTCAGCCCCTGTCACTCCTCTGACCCAATGTTTTGCCCCCTGGCATAAGGCTTGTATCCCTTCTGGGGTCAGCTGAGTCCAGTCTCTTTCTGAAGCTCCAGTGTTATGAGGCCTTCTGGACAGGGCATCAGCATCTCTGTTCCCCACTCCTGGTCGATACTTCAAGCTGAAGTGGAACTCAGCCAGTGCAGCTAGCCATCTGTGTCCTGTAGCATCTAACTTAGCAGTAGTGAGGATGTAGGTGAGTGGGTTGTTGTCTGTCTTGACTACAAACGCAGCCCCATACAGGTAGTCCCTGTTAGTTCTTCTCAGATGGGGAGAGACTTTGACTCACATAAGCAACAGGTCTTAGATGCCGTTCATGCTCTTGGTACAGCACTCCACCAAGCCCTTCTCTACTAGCATCCACATGCAGTTCATAAGGAAGAGTAGGATCAGCATAGGCTAGGACTGGGGCATGGGTTAGACTCCACTTCAGCTGCTGAAATGCTTCCTCACAACGATCGGACCACTCTTCCTGTATTGACTCTCGAGGTCTTCTGGGCCCTTTAGCTTATTAGCTGATTAAGCCTCGTCTGAAAGCTTTGAGTCACTTTCCTCACCTTCATTCTTTAAGAGGTCAGTAAGGGGTTGGGCCATCTTGGCAAAACCCTCCACAAATCTTCGGTAATAGGAGCAAAAGCCCAGGAATTATCTCAATCCGACTACATCTTGCGCTCTAGGCCAATTGACTACAGCTTCCAGCTTCTTGGGGTCTGTGGCCATGCCTTCAGCTGAGACTACATGCCCCAGATAGGTGACAGACGGTTGGCAAAACTGGCACTTCTCAAGGGACAGTTTCAGTCCTTCTTCCTGAAGTCGACTCAGTACTTTCTCCAGCCTTTGATCATGCTCCTCCAGTGTTCTTCCAAAGACAATCACGTCATCCAGATACACCAAGACTTTTAGCAGATGCATGTCTCCCACTGTACGCTCCATCGGCCTCTGAAAGGTTGCAGGCGCTCCTGAAAGACCTTGAGGCATTCTTTCAAATTCGTAGAACCTCAAAGGGCAGATAAAAGCGGTCTTCTCTTTGTCATCGGGGTGCATGGGAATTTGGTATTACCCACTGCACAAATCCAGTACACTGCACCACTTAGCTCCTGTTAGGCAATGTAGGGCATCTTCTATTCATGGGGTTGTGTACTGATTTGGGGTGGTACGACGGTTAAGAGTGCGATAGTCTATGCACATTCGGATGGAACCATCCTTCTTCCGAACCACCACTATGGGAGAGGCATAGGGACTTCGGGATTCACGGATCACTCCAGCTCTCTTCAACTCTGCAATCTGTTCCCTCAAATCTTCCAAATCCCCAAATGGAATCTGACGAGATCTCTCTCTGAAAGGCTTGTCTTCCTGTAGGCGTATGCGATGTTGAGTACTTTTTGCACACCCAACATCAAATTCACTCTTGGAGAATAACTCTTGCCGTTTCAGAAGCAGGGCTTGAATCCTGCTCTTCCATTCTGGAGATATCGGGGAGTCTGCTGGGTAGAAGCAGTCTACAGGGATTCCATCTTCAGCTCCCCCCACTGAAAGGGATGGCGAAATTGGGGTGACTGAGCCCACCTGTCCAAGAAGCATCCGGGCTTTGATCCTCACTGGGGAGTCAGTGGTGTTACAAACACTGACGGAGATCTTTCCTTGAGCCTTCTGTAGTGCCTTTGTTGGGATCACTTCAGGGATCAACTCTATCCCGGGGGCTGTCTTCTCTCCAGGGGCGGTTTCTAGCAGGACATGCGGTCCCGGCAGATCCCAGCTCAGTCTTACTGAAGCCTGAAGGCATGCCACTTCCCCTGGTTGCAACAGTTTCTCCTTCTTCCCCAATCGCCACAATCTTCCTACTCCCTCGGCTGGAGCCCTCTGCTCTTGGACTAAACGTTGGAAGACTGGATGAAGCATGGAGTGCACACCTTCTGGTGGTAGATCATAGCAGGAGGCTATGGGGGACAAGATTCATCTTATCAGGTCTGTATTAGTCCCCACAATTAAAGAACTTCTCACTGAACCTGGGGGTTGAGAACATACAATGGCCAAGGTGTCAAAGGTTCCTGGTTGCCCAACAACCAGTGGGTCAAAGGTCAACTTGATCTGCAGATACCCATCATAGGGGAGCTTCTCGGTTCCAATTCCCCAGATCTCTAGGTCTTTTAATTCTTGCAGGGGCAGGTGCTGCAGATACTTATCTTAGAAGTCCTGATATAATAAAGTCACTTGTGCGCCCGAGTCAAGTAACGCTCTTGTGAAGATGCCCTCTATTTGAACAGGCACCACTGGAGAGGGGCCCACTAAGTTAGCAGGGATTTGCCCAGAAGGAGGTGTACATGTAGGCCTGGCTGGTTGAGCTTGTACTCCTTTTGGCCTCCTGTTACGCTCTAAGCGACGCTCCTGGTGGCCTTTCTCACATTGATGTGTATTTCTTCCCTGTACACTGGGGCCCATTGCTGAGGGAGGCGTATTTGACTGTCTCTTAGGAATCCGGTGCAATGTCCTACTCAAGGGTTCCTGTACGATTTCCCAGTCAGCCTTTTGGTGTGGGCTGGAGCTGTCTGAAGCAAGTGGGCTCCCGGCTTGCTCCTTTACCGGGGCCCTCTGAAGTTTTCCGCCGGCTTGGCAGGTAAAAGATCCTGTAGTGCCTGGCGCACTTCCTCTGTTAAGGTCCGAGAGTGCTGGGGTTTAGGGCATTGGGCTTGGTAATGTCCAGTTTGCCCACAATTAAAGCACTCTACTCCTGCTGAATATCTTCTACTCTTTAGGGGTCCTCCTCTGGATAGCTTCGGCCCCCTGGGGTAGGGTGTGCAATAGCTGTCTGCAGATCAGCCATGGACTGTTGCATCCCTGCCTGAGTCTCTATCACTTGCATCATCGACCTCTGAATCTCAGTAAAAGCTTGTTGTAAAGTGGAATTTGACTGCACCATCTGGGTTATCGCCTGAGTGCGGGCCTCAGCAGTAGAAGGGGTCTTACTGTCCATCTCTCCCGGAGCTTCCAAGGGGGTTCGTGCTAAGTACACAGATGCACTACCACTACTTCGCCCAGAACCAGCAGAGGTGGTCATTTTCTGGGACTTAGCGGACAACAGTGTCTCTTCCTCTCGAATGGCCTTAATCAGTTTTGAGTAGGTGAAAAGGTCACTTCGGTCTCTCATTTGAATTTTCAGCATTATAGGGTCTAATGGTTGTGCACCTTTTAGGATCTGAGTCAATAAAGCCTCACTTGCATTGTCTTGTGCCATTCCTTTTTTTAGGATTACTTGGTGTAGGATCTTGTCCAGGCGAGTGACAAAGGTGGATAGGCGTTCCCCTTCCTCTTGGTAGGTATGTCCAAACCGATGTATCAAGTCAGCACAACTTTCTATCTGCCCAAAAACTTCACGATGGGCATCCAGACACTCTGTGGCAGTGCAGCCTGGCTGGTCTCTTTTAAGATTCCGGACAACATCTGAAGCAGGGGAACATAGACTCTCTACAATCCTCTGTCGCTTGACTGTATCTGAGACCTCCCACTCATCTAAGGCCTGTGCAGCCTGGTCTATCCAGGTCTCAAAGTCATCTTCCCCAGATGGGACAGGTATCTGCCCAGAACAAACCCTAAGTTTTCTGTACCCATAACTGATAGGTTGGAATGAATTTGTCACCAAATTTTCCATCAGTTTTCCCATATTAGTGTAGAAGGAAGCGGGTGGATATCCTGGGGTGGTGGGCATAGAGTCAACAGAGGCTGAGCAGACCTCTCTTTTACTTGGTGGCGTTTCACTGGAACTGTCTGAGTGGTTGGTTGAGGGACTTGGTTGGATCAACTGAACTTTGATGTCATTTGTTAGCTGTAAGATTGTGTTCTGGAAGCAAGTGGGAAGGCCTTTTTTCACTTCTAGCAGGGCACCATCACCACACTGAACTGTAGTCTACCATTTTCTTCTTCACACCAGCGGGCAGCAGTGACTGGGTCCATTTTGCTGGCCTGGCTCGTTGTTCCTAGCGCAGTCATCACTCTAGGGGCTAGGTTAGAATCCCGGACGAGACCCCCACGGGTAGCACTGACTCCCACAGGAGCTGCTGTAAGAGTTGGGTTCTCCTACTGGGTTGGGTTCTCCTACTGTCCCCAGTGATGACCCGTCCAATGCAAGGACCCTTTAATACTCCGACACACCAATAACTATAAGGGGTTTTATTAGGGGCAGACAAGATGCCCTGTGAGAAGGGTGTGGGCAAACAGGATTCACAATGGTATAGGGGTACAATGGCATCAAATAAAAGCAACAGCTTAGTGACAATGGATTAGTGAAGCAGAAACAGCAGTTCAATAGTGCAACAGTCGTAAATAGAGTTTGTTCCCCTGTCCACCAGTGAAGAGACTCTGCCCCTTAATGCACTGGGTGAGAGAGAGAGAGACACAACTGCTGTACATTTCTTAACAATCAAACAGGCAGTTATATGCAATTCACACAAATAGCAGAGGAGGTGCAACTAGCTACTGCACTTAGCTAAAACATTTCAAACCCTGACTAACCACTGGCCAGTAGTGAAACTGCTATAAAGTCTGCTAGCGATGGGGCCTATTCAAGTTAAAGTTGGAGCGCTCAGACCTTCAAGAGAAGGTATTTGTAATCCACATGGCACGACCAGCTCTCCAAAGGACTCTGAGATGAGAGGGGCAGGGGCCCCTTCTCGCTCGCAAGGCGAAGGCACAATTAAACCCAAAGTACTGTGGCCACAGGCCTCTCACCCGTCTCGTCGCTGCAGCAAGCAACCCTTAGGAATGGCTTGTCCTCTGGGCTGGGTGAGACGATTCCTCCTGTCTGGTCGCTGGTGGCTTGTTTCGAATCCAACTCCTGCTATCCTGGCTTCATCGCACCAATTGGAGCCTCATTGTACTCCTCTTTCCGCCCTGGTCCGTTCCTCTGAACCACACGAAGATGGCTTACGCAGAGGCTGGGACAGAGAGATCCACATGTCTCTTCAGCCTCTCTCCTTTGTCCTCCCCCCTCTCTCCTTTGTTCTCTCTCTTCCTCTTGTCCTTCCCCCATCACCCACCTTTGTCCACTTCCTTTAGCTCTGAAAGAGGGGTCAGGTTGCCATCGTGTGGTGGGTATAAATATTGCAGTCTCAATCCACTGATGGTACACTCACATTACATTTTGATTGGCCAATGTGTTTCTGCAGGAACATTATAATTGAAGTTCAGGGGGTTAGCAGTGTACACTTGGAACTAGAGGACTTTTGCTACTCTTGGGATCCCTGGTGTGTATGTCATGATTGGAAGCATGTGTGCTCATGTGAGCCCAGCCGGCTGTGCTATTTTACAATCTAGGAGAGTGATTTTTATGGCTTTAATCGACACAGTTTTGGTATTACAGTGCTGTCTACCTTTTTGAATAAAGAAGAAAGATGCGGTCCGCAACAAGTCTCTCCACAGTTTTGTAATTTATTTAGGACGTATCCTCACAGCAATTAAAAAAGTACAAAGCTGACATGTTTCGGGCCATACAGCCCTTAATCACAGCCCTTAATAAAGCTTATAGTGATTTGAAGCATGGCCTGGTTCAACAATTTTTCCAGTTACTGTATATATCCAGACCCATGCTCCCCCACATACGTGTGGTACCACCACTATAGAACGGCCAGTGTGTTCCAGGAATCATTTTTGTTCTTCATACTACATGGCGTAGTATTGGCCAATCTAAATTGAAGATGGGTACCAGGCTTTAATCTCTCAACAGCAGATAATGGAGGTGGGTGAGGTCAGGTGATCAGGCTGTGGGCTGGGTAAACGAGGCCCATTCTTCTGGCAGCTAACTGTTTCCTGGCTGGATGTCTTTGTCATGTGACTGATTGATATTCAAGTAATCTGACTGGTCAATACAAACATTACCACCTAAATGCCTTGCGCTGAGTTTCTGTAGTTGTGGATCTCATGCATAATATGGTGGTGCCAAGTCAACTGTGGATACAGCCCTTCAAATTATTATATTATTCTAAGGGCAACAGCAGCTTCTGGTGATACATACAGCACAGGAACGTAACAATAGACCCTGCAAGGGATGCAGCTGCAGGGGGGCCCAGAAGCCACAGGGGGCCCTTCCTGAGCTACTGACAACTAAGGGCAAAGAGAGAAGAAACTTTCTGCGCAATTGTTCTAATGACTGCATCTGCTCAGCCACTGATAGCTAAACATACAAAGTTTTGTAGACAAAAGATTTGTAGACTGTCCCTATTCCGTGTGCAGGGAGAGGGGGCCCCATCCAAAGTTTTGCAGGGGGGCCGAGTGATTTATAGTTACGCCCCTGCTCATGTCCCTCGATTCAAGCAACACAGTGAGATGAAGCCATCATGCATCAGGGAAGCCATGTGTAATAATGTCACAATGACCATCTACTTCTTGAACATCTTATTTAATTCTCCGGTGTTTTGATAGAAAACACAAGCCGCGGTTTCCCAGAGACACCAGATAGAAATATTTTTATCTCTGTGAAAGCGTCCCCAGGATTTGTGCTGAGTGGCGTGAGACCCTCATCTCCTCTGGAAGAGGGCCAAGGAAGCTGACGTTATGGACTGGGGAAGACAAGAAAGAAAATGAGCTTCACTGTGACCTGCGGAGCCAACAGAATGGACCTTCCATGACTCCACAATGAAGATGCTTAATGAAGAGTGAGAAGCAAAACTCTGTTGTGTATCGCTAGACTCGGTCACATACGTATACAGTAGAGTATTGTGTACAGGAGGACTTTATTACACTGATTAGATGCTCGAGTCATAACAGAACATAAAAATCCCACCATGGAATGTACAGTATCTCACAAAAGTACACCTCTCACATTTTTGTAAATATTTTACTTTATCTTTTCATGGGACAACGCTGAAGATAGGACACTTTGATACAATGTAAAGTAATCAGTGTACAGCTTGTATAACAGCGTAAATTTGCTGTCCTATCAAAATAATTGAACACAGCCATTAATGTCTAAACTGCTGGCAACGAAAGTAAGTACATCCCTATTTGAAGAATGTTAACATCCAGCCCAGTTAGACATTTTCCCTCATTGGGGTCATGTTACTTGTTAGTGTTACAAGGTCTCAGGTGTGAATGGGGAGCAGGTGTGGGAACTTTGGTGTTATCACTCTCACACTCTCATACTGGTCAATGGAAGTTCAACATGGAACCTCATAGCAGAGAACACTGAGAATCTTAGAAAAAAAGAATTGTTGCTCTACACAGAGATGGCCTAAGCTAGAAGAAGAATACTAACACCCTGAAACTGAAATGCAGCATGGTGACCAAGACCATACATGGTTTAACAGGACAGGTTCCACTCAGAAAAGGCCTTGCCATGGTCGATCAAGGAAGATAAGTGCACATGATCAGCGTCATATCCAGAGGTTGTCTTTTGCAAATAGACCTATGAGTGCTGGCAGCGTTGTTGTAGAGATTGAACAGATGGGGGTCAGCCTGTTAGTGCTCAGACCATACACAGCACACCGCATCAAATTGGTCTGCTTGGCTGTCATCCCAGAAGGAAGCCTCTTCTCCAGATGATGCACAATAAAGCCTATAAACAGTTTGCTGAAGACAAGCAGACTCATGGATTACTGGTACCATGTCCTGTGGTCTGAGGAGACCAAGATGAACTTACTTAGTTTAGATGGTGTAAGTATGTGTGGCGCCAACCAGGTGAGGAGTACAAAGACAAGTGTGTCTTGCCTACAGTGAAGCATGGTGGTGGGAGTGTCATGGTATGGGACTGCATAAGTGCTGCCGGCACTGGGAAGGTACAGTTTATTGAGGGAACCATGATTGTCAACATGTGTTGTGAGGTACTGAAGTAAAGCATGATTCCCTTTATTTGGAAACTGGGCCCAGGCCAGTATTTTCTTTACAGTGTACAGTGCAGCAGAAGATTTCAGTACTATACAAATACATAATAATAATATGGTAGGACATTAGACTAGGACTATGGTAGGATTCAGTGGCATAACTAAGGAACTTGGGGCCCAAGTGTGAGTGTTATATAGAGCTCCAAGAACTCTATGAATAATAAGGGGCATGCACCATGAGAGTAGGCCTCCCACCTACGGACTCCACGCTCTCCTGCACCTTGCACCCCCTCCTGGACGTGTCTCTCTAGGCAGATAACATACTCATGTTCCAGTAGCATGGACACTAATCCCAGCATATTCAGCAACCTGGACACCACCTTATAGCACATGGCTTCCTTGTATCTGCTGAGTGACGTTTAAGGCTCACATGCAACGACCTCCTTTCGGGGTCACATGGTATCGCTTCAACTGCGGATGTGCTGTCCTCACAGTTCATCCACACACTCTCAAGTACCGTTGGTACAAACGTGCCACTGACATGGTATGGTGAGAACACTGTATATATATGGAGTTGTGTAGCCTTTCAGCATCGCTCTCTGCATGCTAGTTTGTTGCTGGTAGAACTGTGCCATTGCTTAGCTGTGTGCCAGCTTTTTTGCTTTCTGCCATAATATGCTATATACCTCTTGATATTATCTGTCTGAGACTAACTGCCTGTGGAGTACAAAGTAACATTCATCTTTGCGTTGGCCGTAATTCATGGACATTTGGAGATCATATAGTGTGAAGCATTGGTGCTGTGCATACTCTGCAGTTCTCAGCTTTAGTGTTAGGGGCATCTAGCTCAATCACTGGAGTTGGTGTGTGAGTGCAGGTTGTTGTGAGACGTGGTTGTTTGATTGGTGGGATGGCCATCTCGCATTATTTTTAAGCTTATATTTTAAATTATATTTGTATTCAATAAAATGTTGTTCATTTTGGAATTTGCTGGTTGACTTCTAATCATTGGGATGACCCGTAGTCTTAATTTCCCACTCCCCTTGGCATAAATTCTATGAGTATGGAGCCTAAAAACCTACCAAGGACAGCTGCAGTGTCAGATAGACGTATTTAGAATAAGAAAAGAGTTTGTTAAGGATTACTACTATTCCATGCACATACAGAGGTGTTCATTACCAGCATAGCACCAACACAAAGCTAATAAGATAGATACAGGAGGGCCCCTAGTGAGCCTCTCTTGTCCAGAGGCCCTGGTGCAGTCGCACCCTCTGCATCCCCTATTGATAAGCCACTGGTAGGATTAGATTGTGAGCTCCTCTGAGGACAGTCAGTGACATGACTATGTACTCTGTAATGTGCTGCAGAAGATGTCAGTGCTATATAAATAATAATAATATACTTGGACATTAGACTATCATACCTCCCAACTTTTTGAGATGAGAAAGAGTGACACTTAAGCCACACCCCTGATCACACCTCTAGTCACGCATATCATAAAGATTTCATAGGAAAAATATGTTGTTTTATAATTCAAACCACATTGGTCCTCTCTATCCTGGTTCATTTTCCTTCATATTAACAATTTAAAATGAGTAATATACCAAATTAAATGATGGGAATAAAGTTTAGAGTCAATCAAACACATTTTTAGTAGTAAAATATATATATACTACATAGAAAGAGAGACAAAGTCCTGAAAGAGGGACAAATGAGGTGGAAAGAGGGACAGAGGGACAAGGCTCCCAACGAGGGGCTGTCCCTTCCGAAAAAGGGACAGTTGGGAGCTATGGACTATGGCTATGGTAGGATTAGATTGTGGGCTTCTTTTGAGGACAATCAGTGACATGGCTATGTACTCTGTAAAGTGCTGCAGAAGATGTCAGTACTATATAAATACATAATAATAATAATATGGTAGGACATTAGACTATGGCTATGGTAGCATTAAATTGTGAGCTCCTCTGAGGACAGTCAGTGACATGACTATGTACTCTGTAAAGTGCAGCAGAAGATGTCAATGCTGTATAAATACATAGTAATAATGTTATTATTAATAATGTCTTGAGCGGCATCTGTTGATAAACCAGTGGCTGTTTGTATTACGTTTCTTTAGCTAGGGACTCTTTTGCCTTGATCAGGAGGCAGTAGAAGTTCTGAGGCTGAGTTTTTTGCTTCTCTTATACAGTAGAATATTTACATTCCCAGAGAGGGTTTCCGGTTGTGTGACAGATAAGATCAGGAATTATGTTTGCATGCCAGTAACATGTTTTCACCCATAACAGGGGGATTGGTAGGGCGGCCGCAGATTATCTGCATTGTAGAATATGCAACGTATATGGAATGAAGCGCTTATCAGGCTGGCGTAGTCTAGCGAGCTGTTGTGAGATCTACGCTACGGGATTCAGACAGCCTATCAGATGGCGGCAGTATCGCGGCTTTCCATCAACCAATAACATCAGGACAGACACACGCAATGGCAGCCAGGAATGCTCAAGCTCATCCACCTGCCACTGGCATTATACCCCCCCCCCCCCCCCCCTCATTATACAGAGAGATGTTCTATCCGGGCTCAGAGCTGAAATAATAGACTTTTATTGATCATCTGAACTTTAATGTGTGATATCTGCACTCAGTGGTGTAACTACAAATCGTGCCCCCCCCCATGAAACTTTGTTGGACCCCCCAATTTTAACACCCCTCCCCTTGCTGCTCTTTGCAGCCTTGGGGCCCATCTCACAAGGGTCTTCAATAAGTGTGGTCGACATGATATTCACACCCATAAGAAGCGTAGCCACAAATACTCCTGATCTGGAGGATAGTCTCCTGTATCAAAGAGAAGGTTAATAGTTGGGGCCCCCACAGCTCTGTGCCCCCTGCAATTGCAGGTGCTGCTCCCCCCTAGTTATGCCCCCCGTTCTGCACTTACAAACAAAATAGCGTCTGCACACATCCCATCACCTTATCTGAACCTCTATACAAGGGATGGTGAACCTCAGCCCCCTGGTCAGAACCTCTACACAAGGGATGGTGAACCTCAGCTCCCGGGTCAGAACCTCTATACAATGGATGGTGAACTCCAGCCCCCTGGTCAGAACCTCTATAGAATGGATGGTGGACCTCTGTCCCCTGGTCAGAACCTCTATACAATGGTTGGTGGACCTCAGCCCCCTGGTCAGAACCACTATACAAGGGATGGTGAACCTCAGCCCCCTGGTCAGAACCTCTATACAATGGATGGTGGACCTCTGTTTCCTTATCAGAACCACAGCATTGGATGGTGGACCTCTCTAAGGTAACAGAAGGGTTACAAGCCAAAGTCACTGTCTAGGGACACTTTTTGGTGAATGCCAACCAGATATTTTAACACTAAATATTTGGGAAACCCATGGAATCATGTGAAGAACATATGGACTTCATGCAGACAGTGCCTTGGCTGGGATAAGCACCTGGGGCTCTAGCACTGCAAGGTGAGTGGGCGTACCCACCAGCCACTCTGTCTTACAGACACCCACCACCATTCAGGGGTTTGTATTAATTCCTTTGGTCCATACCAAAGAGACATCTGCTGATTGGATGTTGCAAGTTTTACACAGAATTGCCTATGTGGGAACTCTCTGTTTGGAAACATTGGTTGGGGGTCATGGCTGATATTGGAGGAGAGGTGCAGGGATGTCACAGCAGGAGCAGCAATGAGAAACTGAAGTAACATGTGGCTTTGTAGGATGAGGGGGCAATTCTAAGGTGCCCTTGATGTCCGCAATAGTCCTTGTGTCCAGACTACAGTCACAGCTACACAAACGCAGGTGGTTTTGGAAATACAGTCGATGGACGAGGACTGCTAATTAGGCTAATCCTCTGGCCCTTTCAGCGTTTCCTTTTCAGACAGCTATAAAAGCAGAGGATATATTTAAGACACGGTGTGTAATTACCGTGACTTCATAGCGGGCTCACATTGCAGCAGAGTCATGGGATAGTAAGTGTACATCTGACCAACGAAACTGGACCCGGGACACGGGCAGGACTGAGAAACATGGAGTACAAGCTGAGAATCCAAGAGGAAGACAGAGAGACAGAAAGCATATGTGTGTGTGAGAGAAAGAGAGAGAGATAGAGAATTCCTGGACCTTAGTCCAGACTTTGACTCTTCAGAGGATGAGAGAAAATGCTGCATTGCACTGAGAGAGGAGGAATCAACAGGAACAATCAAGGCCAGCCTTATACTCAGGGCCGGCGCTACCATAGAGGCAAAGGGGGCAATTGCCCCAGGGCCCCAGAGCTTGTAGGGGCCCCCAGTGGCTACAAGAGGAAAAAAATGTCAAATCGACCTTATAGTTTTTGGGAAAATCAATTTTAAAGTTTCAAAGGAAAAAAAATACACATTTAAAAACCCGCCGACTTTAATGGTTGATAGCAAATCCACCTTAATTGCTAGAAACCCTAAATTTGCAGGATATGTTAAGGAGGTCATTGGGAATAAGAGGAAAAAACAATTTTTCAAAAAGACCTTATAGTTTTTGAGAAAATCGATTTTAAAGTTACAAAGGAAAAAAGTATACTTTTAAATGCGGTAAATGTCACTTTTAGTAGCAAACCTAACGGTAGTGTAATTTTACATGTATCAAAAGAAGAGCAATACATTTCCTGACGGGGTTTCCCATGGGGTCCATACGCAGCCGCATCGCTTTGTCCAGGGATCGCTATACAGCCGCAATATAGCTGTATGAAGATCCCTGGCATTTTTTCCTATTTTCCCCCCCAAAAATTTTATGTTTAGAGTGTGGGAATTTTTTTTTTTTTTTAAATTATGTGGGGTCCCCCCTCCTGAAACTTTTTAACCCCTTGTCCTCCATGCAGGCTGGGGTAGCCAGAATGTGGCGCTCCGACCGATTGGGGCTTCACACCCTGACTATACCAGCTGCAAAAAAGGTCCCTTAATGCCGATTTTTGTTCCGGGGCATCTGTTGGGGGGAAGGGGGGGCAGGTTTATTTTGCCCTGGGGCCCCATTGTTGCTTGAACCAGCCCTGCTTATACTTTTGGGGCCCCTAAGCCATGGTGGCTCCCCTTTCGTGTGCAGCATCACCTCTACAATTCCATATACAGCCCCCTGTTCCATGTGTATCACCCCAGTACTGTAGCCTCTCTCTTTCACGAACATCTCTCTTGTGCATCAGTTTCCCTTTTTCAGTGATGCTCCTCATTTTCAGCTTCTTCTGCCACATCAGGTACAGTAATTATCTGGATGAATTCCGAATGAAATCCATTCGGAATTCATCCGGAGTGCATCCCTGATTATTATATCAAACACAATAAAATGCCTCCGATGTGGGGCTCTCGCAAACAAAGCCAGCTGGAGCCGTACCGATTGCTTCACACTTTAGCAGAGCAGACCAGTGAGATTGAGGAGTAGGGATGCTCATTCAGATTCCATGAGATTAACATTTTGGAGTTTCAAATTGGTAATCGGAGCTAAGCTGAACTCCGATTTACCGCAACTTGGTAATTTTAACCCAATCACAGAGCTTGGAAGCATTGGACCAATCAGAAAATGCTGAATTTTTCAGCAATAAATCGGATTACCGTGGTACTTTTAGACCAATCACATGATTCCGTTTTTCTAATTTCCCAAAAAATGTCTCATAAAATACTCCTAAAAAAAAAAAAAAAAAAAAAAAAAAAAAAATCGAGAAATTGGCATTGGCAGAAATCAGAATTTTCGCGGCATTGCAACTGGGCATTTCTGATCATCCCTATTGAGGAGCCCCAGATGTCATTGCTGTGGTAGGACAGTGATGCCTTCTCCTCTTCGTCCTGCTGTTATCTGATGAGCGGTGTTCCTGAGATACAGAAGATGAGTCTTGAGCTCTCTGTCAGAGATCTTCCTCTGATAAATGATATTTCACAACATTTCTCGCTCCAGTTCCTGGAATGTGTCAGGTCTGTGAGGCCAGCCAGGGTGATGACCTCCCTACAATCGCTCATCTCATCTTCCTCCTCTTTACACATCAGATGCCGGCACATTATAAAGGTTAATAATAATCAGAGTACCGTGTCTCAGCACTGATAACTTGGAGTATAACACACAGAGGGATTGAGTGGCGGTCACAGCATCACCCATGTGCCAGAGGGAAACTGCACTTGGGGGGACACAGGAGGGACACAGAGGCAGGGCCAGTTCAAGTAACAATTGGGCCCTAGGGCAAAATTAGCCTGGGGGCCCCCCAACAGACACCCCCCAACCAAAAAGCGTCATTAGAGGCCCTTTGTTGCAGCTACATTTCCCTCCTGGGCCCCTGAGCTGCCTGCTGACCCTCCCCCAATCACCTCCCAACTTAACAGACTCTGCAGAGTCCCTGGGGAGCAACAGTTAAAATGGGGGGAGGGACAACTTGGGGGCCCCTACAGGCCCTGGGGCCCTAGGGCAATTGCCCATTTTTTCCTATGGTAGCTCCGGCCATGGACACTTGGGGGACACAGGAGGACACAAAGGGGACAGAGGAGAACACAGGGAGACACAAGTGGTACAAAGGTGGCATAATCCACAAGATGCCTCTTCATCACGGATGAACCAGGTTTGGTATACCAGTACTCTGGGGGAGGTGGGGGGTTGTATACTGTTATTGCGCTTGGGGGCTGTATACTTTTATTCAGAATATTCTGGAGGTAAGGTGCTCATACATCTACCGATTTTTCAGCGTGATGGACAATCCAATTTAATAATTTTACTGAATTGGGTGAAAACTAATGCCACAACAAGCATGTCCAAACGATGATCCAACCAATTTTTGTCCAAAATCTGTCTAATGTATCGATCAAGCATGCTGGAAAATCTCAAGCTGACATGGTCGGGTTTGTGGCGGTAACAGCATGCAATATGGCGATGAATGCAACAAATGAACAAACACATGCCACGTGGTGGCACTCGGGTGACAGCGAGTAGGATGGGAGTCGTAGCAGTGGGACAGGTGAGATTTTACATTGGCTGGGCATCAGGGGGGGGGGGGGCAATTTACACTTGTGGGAGACTGGGCAGGTGGCGGAGGCGCTGTCACAAGGCAGATATCCGAGAGATTTAAATCTCTCGGGGATCGGACTGCGGCGTATAAGCGGGCAGAAGATCTCTTTAAAGAGAAACCGTAACCAAGAATTGAACTTCATCCCAATCAACAGCTGATACCCCCTTTCCCATGAGAAATCTTTTCCTTTTCACAAACGGATCATCAGGGGGCTCTGTATGGCTGAAATTATGGTGAAACCCCTCCCACAGTGTGATGTCAGAACCATGGTGCTGACATCACACTGTGGGAGCCTTGTTGCATTGTGGGAAATACTGCCAAAAAAGCAAGTAACATCTCCGTCCACAGACATCTCCTACCAGCAGTAAAAATGTCACCATATGATAAATATCAGAATGTAAATCAGGGAGAGGAAAGATTTTACAATGGGACTAAATCATTTATACATAATTATTGTAAAAATGAAGCACTTTTTTATTACATTATTTTCATCAGAGTTCCTCTTTAAGATAAGATTCGATCAGAGAGAGATCTGTTTCTTGGTCGATCTGCCTATACATCGCCGAATGTATGGACACCTTTACTCTGTAATCTCAGCCTCCATCTGGGCAATAATCTCTTGTCAGTACAACGAGCACCTATGATAGATATAAAATCCGATGTGTTATTTGTTCATATGCCTGTTTGTTTCTTGGTACTGCAGGGTGTCGGCCATAAAAGCCACCAGCAGTGCCAGCGGATTGTGCTGTGAGGCTGCTGAGTCAGCTTCCATCGTGCACTAACTCTCAGGTCGTTGAACCCTTGTTGACAGAAGTTTGTATTTTGCTGCCGGTAATTAGCAGGCCCGAGACACGGAACTTCCATTCTTCTGTCATTGTCCCAGCACTGGCGGACGCCCCCTTGTTTAATAAACAGAGCCTGGCACAGGGCAGCTGGCATCCAGCGCCACACTTCAGCTAATAGCGCCTCTGACCTTTGCTTGCGCTCATGTTATGTGCGTGTTTTCTGCACATTTCTCTGCCACAATCTTCTATAAGGGAATAATCCCTGGAGGACCCCAGGAGGTGACTGCATTCTATTTGGGGGTACTGGAGAGTATCAGACAGGGCTGAAATCTTCCAGGGGGGGGGGGTTAAAATCAAAGTGGCATTATAAAAGGTGAACGATGAAAGGGGGGTTTGTAGAGAGAATTTGGCAATGGCTGCTCATTACAAAGACGCTTTGTTGAGGATTTAGACTTTTCTGTACCTGTGAGTTTGTCTGCAGCGCATTCAGCTCTTCAAAGAGGATTTACTTCTGGAGAAACAGCCAGTTCAGGACTCAGTAAGTTGCCTTTTGTCCGTGTCTTATTAGTGATAAAGGGGAAAATACAAGAGGAGCCGCGCCCGCCGTCCAGGAGAGAAGCCGGACAATAGAAACATGAAACACAAAGTCCTCCGTTATAAAATGACTCCTGTGGATGTTACTGCATATTCTCCGACCCCGAACACCAGTTGTAATGACCAATAATCCCGTCTCCAAGCCCCATCACTAATTACATCTCTTAGTAAGTAATTTTGTCTCCATCTCCTATCACTAGTTCTAACTCCTAGTAACCCTCTCTACAACCGGAACACTAGTTCTAACTCCTAGTAACCCTCTCTACAACTGGAACACTCGTTCTAACTCCTAGTAACCCTGTCTACAACCGGAACACTAGTTCTAACTCCTAGTAACCCTATCTCCAACCACTATCACTGGTTCTAATGCCTAGGAACCCTGTCTCCAACCCCATAACTACTTCTAACTCCTAGTAACTTTGTCTCTGACCCCCTAACACTAGTTCTATCTCTTAGTAACTCTGTCTATGACCCCTAAAATTAGTTAGTTCAAGTAACCTTGTCTCAGACCCTAACACTAGTTCTAATTGCTAGTAACATTGTCTTTGACCCCAATCACTAGTTCTATCTCCTAAGAACCCTAGCTACAACTCGAACACTAGTTCTAACTACTATTAACCCAGTCTATGACCCCTAACATTAATTCTAATTCCTAGTAACCTTATCTTTGACCCCTAACATTCCTAGTAACCCTGTCTAAAACCCAAACACTAGTTTTAATTCATGGTACACACCATGCAATTTCCCGTCAAATTGACGGTCAAAACGATTATTTCCGACAGGTCAGATGTGATTTTGATTTCTGATCAATTTTGTATAGAAGTGATCGGAAAATCGATCAGAGAAATGAATGGAAATCAGATCGGACCTGTTGGAAATAATCCAATGGTAAAGTGCATTGTGTGTACCAGACATAACTCCTAGTAACCTTGTCTCTGACCCTAACACTTGTCCTAACTCCTAGAAACCCTACTTACAACTCTAAAACTAGTTCTAACTCCTAGTAGCAATGTCGCCGACCCCTATCACTAGTTCTAACTCCTAGTAACCCTGTCTATGAAAAATGACACTAGTTCTATCTACTAGTAACCTTGTCTTTGACCCTAACACTAACTCTAACTTATAGTAACCCTGTCTCCAACGCCTATTAATAGTTTTAACTCCTAGTAACCCTGTCTCCAACCCCTAAAACTAGTTCTAACTTCTAGTAACTCTGTCTCCAACCCCTAAAACTAGTTCTGATGTCGAATAACACTGTCTCCAACCCCTAACACTAGTTCTAACTCCTAGTAATCCTGTCTTTGACCCTAACACTAGTTATAATGCCTAATAACCCTGCCTCTGACCCCTGATTCTAATACTAACTATAAAATCACTCTTCTATTGTTAACCCTGTTCCTTTATCTGACAGTTATAGCTAACAATAGCTAACAATACCTTAACCTCAACTTTTTCCTGTTATAATATTCCCTATTATCATAATATTCCCAGAGGAACTCACCCTACCTGTAACCCGAAGGGGGAGACGTCCCCCCTTCTCCGCTACTGGGCATACCGCTTCCCCTTCTCTGCGCTGCCTTCCCTCTTGCTGGGGGGACACCTGGCTACCTATTCTGGAGACTACTATAGACTTGCCTACTTATTCTGGGGACATCTATACCCCTGGCTACTAGAGATGGCCCGAACCTCCGATTCTCAGTTCGCGAACTTCCGCAGACCGGGTTCGCGAACTTCCACAAACTGGGTCCGCGAACTTCCGCAAAAGTTCGGGTTCGTGCGAACTTTTGCGAACCGCAATAGACTTCAATGGGGAGGCGAACTTTGAAAACTAGAAACACTTATGCTGGCTAGATAAGTGATGGAAAATATGTTTCAAGGGGTCTAACACCTGGAGGGGGGCATGGCGGAGTGGGATAGACGCCAAAAGTCCCGGGGAAAGATCTGGATTTGACACAAAGCAGCGTTTTAAGGGCAGAAATCACATTGAATGCTAAATTGCAGGCCTAAAGTGCTTTAAAACATCTTGCATGTGTATACAGCAATCAGGGAGTGTAATTAGAGCACTGCTTCACACTGACACACCAAACTCACTGTATAACGCACCGCAAACTGCTGTTTGTGTAGTAACGGCTGTGCTGGACTGGTGCGCACCATGGCCAGAGTGCAGGCCGTGGCAGTTTTCAAGCCCATATGGTCGCCGGGCTGTGGTAGCTCAATGATAGAACAACAGTGACTGTCAGGTAGGTATGTGCAGTGATGGGTATTATAATGTGCACCTGTCACACACAGACAGATAACAAACAGGCACAGTGACACTGCGTGCGCTCACGTAGGTAGGTGGGTACACTGAAGTGAACAACAGGTAATAGGTATATGCAGTGATGGGTATTACAATGTGCACCTGTCATACACAGACAGGTACCGGACAGGCTCAGTGACACTGCGTGCGCTCACGTAGGTAGGTGGGTGCACTGAAGTGAACAACAGGTAGTAGGTATATGAAGTGATGGATATTACAATGTGCACCTGTCACACACACAGGTAGTCACTGAATGTGCTGGACCTGGCAGTGGCACACACAGTAGGAATTACCAAGGCTGTCCATGCAACACAAGTGTCAGTGTCCCATACACACACACACAAAAAAAAAAAGAGATCACAAGAACAAGATTAGCTCTCAAAAGAGCTGTTGAGGGGTGCTTTTTTAGCAATAACAATCAGCCAGGAGCACGCTAACAAGCCTACAAGAGTCTAACTAAGCTTTCCCTATGAGAGTCTGCAGCAGCTATCCCTTCTCTAATTACTGCAGGCACACGAGTGAGTCCAATGCCTGATGCTGCCTGCCTTTTATACGGGGGGTGGGGCTCCAGGAGGGAGTGTAGCCTAATTGGCTACAATGTGCCTGCTGACTGTGATGTAGAGGGTCAAAGTTGACCCTCATGATGCCCTATGGGGGCGAACCGAACTTCCGGAAAAGTTTGCGGTTCCCTGCGATCACGAACCCCAGAAGTTCGCCTGGAACCATTCGCCGGCGAACCGTTTGGGCCATCTCTACTGGTTACCTATTCTGGTGACACCTATAGACCTGGCTTCATATACTGGGGAAACATATGCACAATTGCACACAGCTACATATACTGGGGACACATATACACCTGGCTACCTATTCTGAGACATCTATACCCCTGGCTACTTACTCTGGGGACACCTATACACCTGGCTACCTATACTGGGGACATTTCTACACCTGGCTACCTGTTCTGGGGACATTTCTACACCTGGCTACCTGTTCTGGGGACATCTATACACCTGGCTTACCTATACAGGGGACATCTATACACCTAGCTAGGTATTCTGGGGACACCTATAGGCCTGGTTACTTCCACTGGGGACACCTATAGACCTGACTACCTATACTTGGGGCACCTATTTTGGGGGAACTGTTGCCATGTTAACTGAATTTTTGGGGAACCGCTGCTGCCTGATTAAGTGTATTTTTGGGTACAGCTGCCAAATTGTATGTATGTTGGGGGAACCACTGCTGCCAGATTATGTCTGTATTTTGAAGGAACCTCTGCCAAATTATGTGTATTTTTGGTGAAACGCTGTCAGAGTACATGTATTTTGGGGGGAAACTATGGCAGAGCTCAAACTTCCCTGGCAGGCCTTTTACAGCATTGCTAAGGTCATGTATATTTGGCCCCACTAATTACCACGCCCATATTCTGTTGCAGGGCTATGCCCCCTTTTTTGGTGCGGCGCAGGACCCTCCTTAGAGGGTGCATTAATAGTCTTTGTCCCCGGGTGCTGAAAGCCCTAGCTACGCCTCTGCATAGGGCTGACTTAGGCCATCGCCCTGGGCTCCAAGCTCCTTAGTAGCACTTATTCCAGGGATTGTGATGGTCACAATAGCTTTACTGTTAGAAAAGTATTAAATATAAAGTCCCCCCCCCCCCCGTCCCTTTTCTGCCCTACACTTTACCCCACACCGTCCCTAACTGAAGGTGGCACTCTCGGGTCGCAGAGATAGAGTAGATCCCCTGTGAACTATTGTCATTAGCAATGTAAAATGTATAACCAGGAACTTACTGGGTTGTTACAATTAATCAATAAGATTCATTTTTCTTCATAAATCCAGCAGGCTGTTACTTTCTAAGGGTTTTTGCCTTCTTGTCCGTCGCCCGGGGCTTCTGAGGATGCAGCTCTGTTTGATCTGACAGATATGTTTCTTTGGTCCATCTAAGCCATGTAACAGCCACACCTGTGACACATAAGGTGAGTTACCGACTCCTGGTTGTTTTTCTGAACTTTGACCTTTCCCCAGAAGATGTATTTCCCCCAAACAAGAGGACACAGAATGACTGTTGTGGTTCTTCTGACTGATAATGATAAGATTGAGATGTTCTCACTCCCAGAGGAGATCTAGAGGGGGACTCAGTTTACTACAGAGCAAATCGAACTACAGAGAAGACTCAGGCAATCTGGACCTCCTTGCATCCGATTACATAATAGACATGTTGTTGGCTTCCATGATAGATCTTGGCTGGCCTTAGATGTAGAATCTCTTCTCCTCAGGAGACCACAGCTGGGTCATCTGCGATTTGTAAGAAAAGGAGGTTTTGGATGGGGTAAGAGCACCTTGCTCTGGTGAAGATGAAAGGGAAGGTTGATGTCTTAATCTGGGGTGGTTGAAAGTGAAATGTCTGACAGGAAGAGGATGATGGATACAGCTGGCAGGATCAGCGGGAGCCTTTTGGTATTCGTGATGTGTGGAGTGCAATACTTCTCACTGTGGACTCATGTAATACGTATTGGAGCTGCTAAGAATGTGTACATAATGAGAACAACATGGCAGGTGAGAGATCATCTTCCTGCCTTCTCTGGAGGCTCATAATATCCATATCTGCTGGAACATGTATACCTGAGATTTGGTGTCATTATCCTGGGGTCTGATCAGCTGGGTACAGCACGTAAAGTTTGTAACCAAGATACCCGAAAATTTCCCCTGATGTTCTCTTGCCCTCATCTGCTCCACCACAAACCTAACTTTGTGAAATATTCTCCTTTTCTCTACTTAACTCCTTTGGTTAGTCCTTATCGTTACTTTTTACTAGCTGTGACCCCACCCTGACCTCCCTTTTCACTTAATTGTAGACACATTTCTTTTTAAACAAACGTGACAGAGGCTTTAGCTGAGGAGCGTCTCTGTGTTTTCATTCTCCAATCTCCACCCAATATTCTTCAAGCATTTCCATTATAAACTGGCCCTGGGTGGCATATATCAGATATCCACATTCAAAAAAAACAGGCTAATGCGGTGCTCACGTTAAGTGATAAAGATATCGTCTCACTACCTCCAGACATCCATGCCCGTAACCTTTCCTGGATGTGCTTACTGCCAGATGGAAGAAGGAAGGAGCGTAGGCGATGTGCAGGGATGCTCATCCGGATTCCGGATATCCGGGCAACCCGGATATCCGACCATTTTTACGCTATCAGTCCGGATCTGGATTCCAGATAGTTGGGCCCAAATCCGGATAGCTATCTGCGGATAGTTTGACGCATGACCCGGATATCCGGATCCGAAATACTGTAACTAAGGTGATGACGTCCTGGAGCCAATCAGAGGGCTCCCAGCAGAAGCCCTAGCAACCAATCAGTGGCGTAGCTAGAGATCATGGGGCCCCATAGCAAAACATTCATGGGGCCCTCAGATGTAGAGACTCTTAAGCAATGCGACCTGCCCCTACCCTATGGATGTGAGTTAATTGAGCAATTTACATTATCATACAATCAATATTGCACATAATTCATGTCCACTGAGACAAAGCCAGAGCTAGGAGTAACACAAAAAAGTTAGTAGTGAATACATTAAGTACCCACTGGGCCCCCTATGCTCCAGGGCCCCATAGCAGATGCTATGGCAGCTATTATTATCATTATTATTATTAAGTTTTTATATAGCGCCGACATATTACGCAGCGCTGTACAGTGTATATATATATAGTCACTAACTGTCCCTCAAAGGAGCTCACAATCTAATCCCTACCATTGCCATATGTCTATATTATGTAGTGTAAGTACTGTAGTCTAGGGCCAATTTTTTAGGGGGAACCAATTAACTTATCCGTATGTTTTTGGAATGTGGGAGGAAACCGGAGTGCCCGGAGGAAACCCACGCAGACACGGAGAGAACATACAAACTCTTTGCAGATAGTGCCCTGGTTGGGATTCAAACCAGGGACCCAGCGCTGCAAGGCGAGAGAGCTAACCACTACGCCACCGTGCTGCTATGGCTATTGCTACGCCCCTGCAACCAATCACAGAGGAGAACCCTGGCCAGCCCCACCTGACCTCATTGAGCCAATCATAGGCCCCCTCTTGTATAACAAGGAGGGCTGCCATGATGAGACAGATCGTTCTGGCTTGCTGAATGCTTCCTGAGAGACATGCTCCAGTGCTGGTGGCCTAGCAAGGGCTGCCTGTACACAGTTATAAACCTAAAGCTGTTCATTGATTAACCCCTTCATTACTCTATAGTAATCGTTAATTAGCTTGATTGATGTCTTATAGTGTGACAGTTAGAGTATGTGCTGCACAGCTGCAGTGCTGCTGCTGGGCCAAGGGCTGTACATAGTGATAAGCTCAGTGATTAACCCCTTCACTATCACTACACTATAGTTAATTCATTAATGTGTTAGTGTGCACTAGTGTTTTCTCCTCTGCTGTCTGACTGTCACTCAGCACTTGCCACGTGCTACGTGGCACTTGTCACGTGGCACTTGCCAAGTGTCACGTGGCACTTGGCACCTGCCAAGTGTAACGTGGCACTTGTCACGTAGCACTTGCCAAGGGTCACGTGGCACTTGGCACATGTCACTTGCCAAGTGTCACTTGGCACGTGTCACTTGGCACGTGTCACGTGGCATTTGGCTCGTGGCACTTGCCTAATGTTAATTGACAGCCAATTAGTGTTCCCCTTTGCAAAATAATGATGATACATGCCTCATTTACCCTAAAAACACCTTTTAAAGCTATTTAAAGGGCACACCGTTTTTTTCTATCCAGATATCCGAATAGGTCGGATATCAGCGGATAATGCAACCGGATATCAGCGTTCATGCGGATATCTAAAAGGCCGGATTTGGATATCCGAACCGGATCCGGATATCTAGGTATGCGGATCCGGATCAATTCGGATTTTAAAAAGCACTATCCGAGCATCCCCGGCAATGTGTGCAAACAAGAACAGAAGACAGGACCTCTCGTAGGTCACAATACAGTTGTGGGCGACGTGTAACAGTACTCACTGCAAGTTGAACAAACTCATGAAGACGAGTGAGAGGAGGTGGGTGAAAAGACACTGTACGAACCGGTGATGGCTGTTTTATGTCTCGATGGACGCCTGGTCCTGCTTTGGTCTGGGCCTATGAGTGGTGGGGTTAAAATTAAATCAGATATTTCCCCCTCTTCATCTGTTCCTTAAAGGGAACTTGAACTGAGTACAATTATTTAAAATAAACACATGAGGTAACTTCAAATGAACATTACATAGTTACCTCGCCATCAGTTCCACTCAGAAGCTCACCATTTCCTTCTGACAATGATCCCTTCCAGTTCTGACAATATTTTGTCAGAACTGAAATATATCAGTTGCTTCAGTTATATATCAGTTGCTGTCAGTTATCACTGAGAGGACAACTGATGTGCCAGGTAATGTCCATGTTTCCCTACGGCTCAAATGAGCGATGTTACAGTTTAACAGTGTGCTGGCCAGAAAGCTGTTATGGCATAGTGGCCATTTTCAAAATGGAGGACAGAGAATTCCCTTGATCACAGTGGACATACAGGATGCAGGAGAGGAGAAAGAGATTGAGGAGTAGACTACACGGGCGGTAAGTATGACTTGTGTATGCTTATTTTGACTTTTAAATTTTCAGCTCAGGTTTGCTTTAAGTCCAAGTAACTGGGAGCTGGAACGAACCGCTTTGTACCTGTAGGTCTTGTTCACAAGAACATTTGTTTTGCTTCTGATTTGTGTTTTGGAAGCCTGTGTAAGGCTAGGTTTGAAGTTGGATGCTGCGGTGCTGCGTTATAAAGTCTTATAATGCAGCTTACCACACTGCAATGAAAAGTGTATGTGACGTTGTCAGTGCAACGTTAGCATTGCATTGTGCATTGTGTAGCGTTATGGCTACCTCTAAAGCCACACATTACAAGGTACAGGAACGCATACTTTTCATTGCCTGTATGTTTTACTGTACCTACTTTATGCATCGGTAACGCAGCATTTATGGGTGTTACCACTTTTTTGTTGCGTTGCGTTGTAATGCTGTGTTGCAGATTTACAATGCAAAGTCCTACTGTGAACCTAGCCTCAAGGCTGACTGAAGATCTTGGACATGCAGAGGAACATATGTAATAACTGAACATGTATTCTTCACCCTGATGAAGCCCTGATTGGGTGAAACGGGTTGGTGAGCGGAGCTTGAATGGGCCAGCATGTCTGACCTCCGTAGCCCTGTTGATCCCCACTTGGTGCATGCATTGAAATGCGGATTGATATCGGGCAGCATGGAGCAGCTCACTGTGGACTTTAATTGATGCAGCAGCATGGAGGTGGTGAACAGCTTCATAGAGGCAATATGACATGCAACAGGAACATGAGTGATATCGACGGTACTGCAGTAACAGCTGAGCGGTGGTGAGCTAACAGCTGGTTAAGGCGTTCCTGCTGTGCTCTGGAATCCAGAGCAATACCTTGTTCTGTTCATACTGAATGATAGCAGGCCCGGATTTACATCACAGGAACCTATAGGCACAGCTGTCCTGGCACCTTAGACTTCGTCCTCCATGAACCTACAAACCCCCACCAAACTGCAGCTGGCCCAGCTTTCACTCCTCCTCCACCCATCATAGGTAGCTGCAGGTTCCACTTAGCATTAGGTAGCCAGAGGTACCCTCAGTATTCAGTAGCTAGTGATGCCCCAGACTGAATGGAGATCTCGTCAGTAAAATGCAGAGAGCTGGGTGTGTAACCTCTCATTTATGCTCTGCTCGGGACACTGCATAGGTAATGCAGGAGGGAAGCACTACGGGAGGGGAGTAAGACGCTTTTCCATCATCAGGCGCCTGTAGGCACGTGCCTACAGTGCCTTATGGCAAATCTGGACCTGAATGATAGTGAGCTGCCTCATATTGAGTGCCCCCTCTGCTAGCTGCCACGGCATGTGAATCAAAAAATACATATGCACTAATGCTTGCTTGTTGTACCTAACACTGCTGAAATTACAAAATGCACATTATGGTTTGCTATTTGCAGAGAGGAATTGATTCAGTTCAAGTGATTAGTTAATATTTGCATCAGTTAGCATTTCTCTTTAGATAGTGAATGGTTATGAGGTCTGCAGTGTGGTATGTATGCTCATCCAGGAGGAGGTCGGCCCCTGCCATGTTCTATATGTCTTTTAATTCTTTTATAATAGGCAATCAAGGTTTGGTAATGTGGTGAGTGTGGTGAGTGGTCAGCCCCTTGTATTTCTTTTTTTTCTTTAGTATTAAACATGTATTCTTAATTGTTCGGTGTATTATGTCCTGTTTTTATGTCTTTTATATTATTGTTCTCAGTGAGTACACGACACTCGTACACACGACAAACGTATCACAAATAAGTCAGAAATGTATCACAAACAAGTTGTAAATATGTCATAAAATACACAATGAAAATATGCTTTCTCAGACTGTGCTGAGCTGTTCTCTGAGTCTGACTCATGTCTCTATGCTAAGAGACTCTTCTGGTGGCCACTATCAGTAGGTGACACTGGCACTATGCCCCAGAGACACGCAAAGCTGACTCACTAATGAGCTGACCCTAGACCTTCAATGTATTCACTTATTTCCTGACATATCACACATATTACACAACACTGAAATATGACACATATTACACAGCACTGACATATTCCACATATTACATGGCCAGGGGCGTAGCAATGGGGTTGCAGAGGTTGCGACCACATCGGGGCCTTGAGGGGCCTTCCCTCAACTGTAGTATTAGCTTTCTATTGGTCCTATGCTCATAATAATTACTTCTATAGATACTTTGAATAGTGGTAATCATTAACAAACTGCTCCCCATCCCCTTCTTACACCTCTGACACGGTAGTTGCCATTGGCAGGTTTTGGTGCGTCATGTCAATTGTTATGTATAGAGTGTTTTGGGGGCCCCAATGTAAAACTTGAAACGGGGCCCACAGCTCCTTAGCTACGCCACTGTACATGGCACTGACATATTACACAGCACTGGCATATTGCACATATTATAATCAACATACCAACATGGCTACAGTCCCCATCCCAACACAGTTACAATCACCATGCCACCTGTGGCGTACCTAGGGTATTTGACACCCGGTGCTGATTATTTACATACAACCCCCCCCCCCCCTTTGGGGAAAAGTAGTTGTTAGGATGTGGACGGAGCTAACTGCTATGAAACTCTGCACTCTGTACAGTGCTGCGGAAGATGTCAGTGCTGTTTAAATACACAATAATAATAATATGGTAGGACATTAGACTATGACTATGATTCAATTAGATTGTGAGCTCCTCTGAGGACAGTCAGAAAAGGGGGGCATGCGAAAGAGGGGGATGCATGGGGGGGGGGGGGGATAAAGAGATGGAGGCACAAAATAGAGAGCCTGATGAGAGAGGAGAAATAGCAGGAAGACCTCTCATCAGGACTGCAGACATCACCAGTGCTGTTTGGCAGGGACATGCTGTTAAAAGAAGCCACTGAAATCTGAAAAGAGGAAAAGGTCATGGGGGAAGACAACAGGGTGGGAGGGAGAGCTGGGAAAAGAGATAAGATTACCTGCAATCAAGGTAATCTAAATTTCCTGGAGCTTGCTTCTCTGCTCACTACAGAAGTCAGCTGTCAGCACCTGTATCACTGGCTTCTGCAACAGCAGACTGCCCTACATTATTGATTAGTTACTCTGATCAGTATAAATAATAAATAGTCCAAGGCACTATTATTATATCAGTGCACATGGATACTAATGACAGGTAACTTCTGAAGCACTATACACATCCTGCCACCTCTTCCAGCTAATGTCCCAGCTGCAGCACAGCAATCATTCACTCTACCCACCTTGCTGCTCTGCACATTCACTCACTGCAGGCTGTGTGTAGAGAGCAAGGAAACACATTGCCAATGGGACAAGAAGGGAGAGGGGTACTACATCTAGTGCAGGAAGTAGTACAGTCCCATGCACTGCCTGCTGCTATTTTCTTGAATACCATGGATACAATAACCATGCCAACACAGCTGCAATTACCATACCAATGCAACTTCAATCTCAATTCCATTATGGCTACAATCGCCATCCCAACAAATCTACAATAACCATGCCAACACAGCTACAATCACCATAAAATCCCGGCTACAAACACCATACCAACATGTTTACAATCACATCCCATCACGGCTACTATCGCTATCCCAACACGGCTACAATCTCCATACTAAAACTTCTACAGTACCAACACCAACACGGCTATAATCACTATTCCAACTCGGCTACAATCACCATACCAAAACGGCTACAGTCACCATACCAAAATGGCTACAATAACCACACCAACAAGGCTACAATCACCATACCACTGCAGCTAGCTACATTCACCATGCCAACACGGATACTATCACCATCCCAACACCATAACAACATTGGCTACAATCATCATACCAACATGGTTACACTCACCATCCCATCACAGCTACTTTCGTTATCCCAACACGGCTACAATCACTATACTAAAACTGCTACAATACCCACACCAACATGGCTATAATCACCATTCCAACATGGCTACAATACCCATACCAAAACAGCTACAGTCACCATACCAAAATGGCCACAATAACCACATCAACACGGCTACTATCACTATACCAATGCGGCTACAATCACCATACCAACATAGATACTATCACCATCCCAACACCGCTACATTCCCCACACTTACATACAGTAACTACAATCACCATTCCAATATGGCTATAATCACCATACCAACATGGCTGTAATCCCCATACCAACATGGCTATTATCGGCATCCCAACACGGCTACATTTCCCATACCAACACAACTACAATCTCCATATCAACACAGCATCAATAACCATGCCAACACAACTACAATAGCCTTGCAAAATGCAACTACAATTACTATTCCAATATGGCTACAATCGCCACACTGAGGGCTGGTGCACACCAGAGCGGTTCTGGAGCGGTTTTTAAAACGCTTGCAGGGGGAAAACCGCTTGGCTAATGAAAGTGAATGGGCTGGTGCACACCAGAGCGGGTTGTTTTTTCCACAAACGCAAACTCGGGGGCTGCAGCATTTTTTAGATTTCTGAGGTGTTTCTGCCTTAATGTTAAAGTATAGGAAAGTGGAAAACCGCTCTGAAAAACGCCAGATCAGAGCGGTTTTCCAGGCGTTTTTGTTACAGTAGCTGTTCAGTAACAGCTACTGTAACAATATTTGAAATGTGCTACACAAAACGCGCCAAAAAACGCTAGGCATAGTCCTTCATTCTGGAGACTTAACACCTCACTACTCACAGACACAGTATTTCAAGATAAATTAAAAGGAGATATCCAAAACTTTATACAGGATAATCGCACCCCGGGCATGGGGGTGGCTGTGATTTGGTCCGCACTAAAAGCATTTACAAGAGGCATTTTAATAAGGCAAGGCTCCTTTCTGAAAAGGAAAAAAACTGAGAAATTCAACTTACTTCTAAAACAGATCCAGATGCAAGAACGACTCCATAAGCAATCCCCTTCACCAGACATTGAAAGAGACCTATTCCGTCTAAGGCAAGACCTAAATTACATCTTACAATCCAAATACGATTATTTGCATCAAAAATTAAAACTAGATAATTACACCTATAGTAACAAAGCAGGGTCCCATCTTGCCAGACTTATAAAACTAAGACAGGCTAAAACAAAAATTCATACAATTAAACACCCCTTTTCCAAAGAGACAGTCTCCAACCCTAAGCTAATTGCGGACGCATTCTGCGACTACTACGCCTCGCTATACAACCTGCAAACTGACGATTCCCTTACTCATCCCAACGACATCTCCATTTCCAATTTCTTAAATTCCATTAACCTCCCAACCCTATCCTCCGCACATCTAGATATCCTAAATTCTCCCTTTAAGACAGAAGAAATCTCCACCACAATTAAATCTCTTCTACGTAATAAGGCACCTGGCCCAGACGGGTTTGGGAATGAATTCCTACTAACCTTCAACCCCACCTTATCTCCACTTTTGACAGACCTATTTAATGATTTTGCCACCTCTGGCTCTATACCAGAGGAATACCTGCGGGCCATAATCACAGTCATCCCCAAGCCAGGGAAAGACCAAACTCTAACGACTAACTACAGGCCGATCTCTTTGCTAAACGCCGATGTAAAGCTGTATGCTAAATTATTGGCGAATAGGTTGATGAAATATACTCCCCTACTTCTGGCCCAAGACCAAGTGGGCTTCACCACTGGCCGCCAAGCCTCAGATGCAACAAGAAGGATGGTGGCAGCCCTGGGTCATGTGGGGCTCTGTCGAGTGCCTTCTCTGCTCCTAACTTTGGACGCGGAGAAGGCATTCGACAGGGTGCACTGGCGATTCCTCAGGGCCACCCTGACTAAATTTGGCCTCTCGGGACCAATCCTGTCAGCCATAATGGCTCTCTACTCCGCGCCGTCTGCCCGGGTAAACGCAGCTGGGTTCATATCAAAATCCTTCCCCATCACCAATGGCACCCGCCAAGGATGCCCCCTTTCCCCTATTATCTTTGTCCTAATCATGGAAACTATAGCTCAGAAAATCAGATCCAACACCTCTATAACGGGCATAACCATCAATGGCACCAATCACTTAATCAGTATGTTTGCAGACGACGTAGCACTACTAATCTCCAACCCACTAATATCAGTCCCCCATCTATTGAAGGAATTGGAGCAGTTCTCTGCAGTTTCCCTATATAAATTAAATCACACCAAATCCTTTGTATTACCACTAAATATCCCTCCTGAATTGGAAACCCAGCTTAAAAGGATCTTCTCGTTCGCTTGGGCAGACGGCGCAGTAACCTATCTTGGCATACACCTAACAAAATCACCATCAGACTTATTTAAACAAAATTTTATACCTCTTCTAGCAGAGGTCAGAAAAGAATGTAACAACATGTCAAAACATTGGCTCTCATGGTCGGGCCGAATAGCGGCCTTTAAACTATTTATTTCAAACAAGAGGTCAGCGCTCACAGTTTAACCCCCAACCCTCTATCACCTGTTCGCCTCCTCTTAAGAGTAAAAAATGTGTGTCACAAGAGGTAGCGCTCACGGTATGCGATCAACCCACCCTGATAAATTAGGGACTCGACAGAATACCCTTACATGCAAACCAGGATTAAGAACATTACAACCATAAAAAATTACAATCCTCTCAAATGCAAAAAGACCAATTAAGTCCTCTTAGGTCTCAGTAGATATCATTAATGTCCAATATATTCCTTGATATGCTAAAAAACTGGACCATATGAATATGATCCTATGCAGTTGAAAGTCCAAGTTTTCAGGACCTAAAATCTACTAAGCTTATATTAGACATTAAACCAGGCTAGAATCAACATATAGGTCTAGTGAACGACAGTCTTCACATATAAATCCCTCAGGACCATATGGGTGTGCTCCTATGCGATTGAAAGTCCAAGTTTCCAGGACCTAAAATCTACTCAGCTTAAATTAAACATTAAAACAGGCTAGAATCAACATATAAATCGAGTGAAAAACAGTCTTCGCATAAATTCCCTCAGGAGCGGCAGTCATTGGCTTCCAGCAGTATCAAAACAGGTCACCTCCACCAGCACCCTTTGTGTGCCACTCACCCCTGTCCTAGACCAACCAATGGTCTATATGAGCCTTGGGACCGTTCCCGGGTCGTCCCCCACCACTCCAGCAACACAGTGTCCACCAATAGATGATAGATGATGATCTTCATATGATGAGTACCTCAGTAAGAAAAAGCTCCCATAGCATAATACTGTTAAAAACTATTTATTTATAAAAAGCAATTGCACTCACATGGTCTTCAGTTAAAATCAGCGTTTGAGTAATTTATAACACGGGCTCTCCCCCGTATGGTGGCCAGGCTGGCAGGCTTCTATCAGTGTTCCCCCTCCGTTTCCGCCGCGCGCACGGAAAAACGCTGGGATGGATACCACATGTGCCTCCTCGCCTCTGCTCACACTCAGGCTAGTTCCCACTTCCACATCAGGCTCCGCCCGATCGATTTCGTCACTCAGTGACTCATCAGGGGCATGGAGCCTGATGCCTATCGTGGGATTATATAGGCCAAAACCGGCCCCACTATACACACCCCCCTCCTCACATGCAAACTATCCATACTGCATTATTTCCCTTCCTGCTTCCTCACATGCAAACTATCCAAACTCCATTGCTTCCCTTTCTACTGCCATCTAGAGGTTTCAAGTGGCATAAGCTCCACTCCACTGTCGTTCACTAGACCTATATGTTGATTCTAGCCTGGTTTAATGTCTAATATAAGCTTAGTAGATTTTAGGTCCTGAAAACTTGGACTTTCAACTGCATAGGATCATATTCATATGGTCCAGTTTTTTAGCATATCAAGGAATATATTGGACATTAATGATATCTACTGAGACCTAAGAGGACTTAATTGGTCTTTTTGCATTTGAGAGGATTGTAATTTTTTATGGTTGTAATGTTCTTAATCCTGGTTTGCATGTAAGGGTATTCTGTCGAGTCCCTAATTTATCAGGGTGGGTTGATCGCATACCGTGAGCGCTACCTCTTGTGACACACATTTTTTACTCTTAAGAGGAGGCGAACAGGTGATAGAGGGTTGGGGGTTAAACTGTGAGCGCTGACCTCTTGTTTGAAATAGATTTATGCTTAAGAGGAGCGAACTAGTTTTAACAATTGTTTGAATTTATCCTCCAGGTGGGTGACTATAATATAGGGGAGAATCTAGAATCATTCTGAGAGTATTGGGGTGGCATTGTGTTTGACATTGCCTGCTCTTACAGAATGGATGCGTTTGAGCAAAGAGCACGTAGGATTGTAAACCTGGATGAAGTATTTGTAGATGGGGGGGAGATAGGAGGAACTATGGAACAAGAGTTTAAGAAACTTCAGACAGTGATGATGAAGGAACAAAACACATGGTGGGACCTGGCCGCACTTACTAAGTATGACAAAGAGGGTATTATACCGAAAAGATTAAGGTGGGATATGATGGCTAATGATGGGGAGGATGATGAGGAAAATGATAAAGAATGGGAGGAGTACTTTGATAAGTGCGGGCAGGGCTTAGTGAAATTATTGATAAAACGGAAGACAAAAAGATTAACCAGGCTGGGAGGGGAAATAGAGGAAATTAAAACTAAAATGACCCCTATTAATAATTCTGAGGAATATAAAAGTAGATCCAAAAGATTGGGTGAGATATTGGAAAAAACCCAAGCAGATATTAGAGTAGAGAAACAGAAAAAATTCCAAAGGGATGCAGATGCTACCAGGAAAAAGGAAACATATAGATGGCAAATTAAGAAGAAAGAGGAGAAAAAAGCAGCAGAACTTCTAGCGAAGGTGGAGGAAATGAAACAGCAGAAACAAAATGCACCTATGGAAGAACTACACACTCAACACATTGAGCATAGACCAGCCCCTAGGACTATGTATGCACAAGGAGGGGAACAGGGGATGAATCACGGACATTTGGGTGAGGAAAGGAGAGGGGGTTGGGGAAATGCTAATCGTGGGTGGGGACAAAACAGGGGATATAGTCGAATGTCAGATAGAGGGCAGGGGAGGGGGTATAGAAATGACTTTCAGAATCAGTTTAATGTGCCGACATTTAACCGTTATGACCCTATAAGACAGCAAAGGCAGATGGAACCTTTTTTAGAGATGGCACCGAGGTATGGGGAGAGAGAATGGAGACAGGAAATGGCAGGATATGTACCGCAACAGGGGCCTTATGGAAAAAGAGAGCCAGACGAGGCACAAGGGGGGGGGGGAAGAGGAGCAAAAAGGATGAGGCAGTGAGGGGGGAAGGGGTGTTTAATATTAGTGGTACAGCCTTGAGCACTAGAGAGCTGGCCATGCTAGATAAGGGCCTGAAGTATGCACCGAGGCAGGGTATGGATAAATTTACCACGTATATTGACATTAATAAGTTCGCACGAAAACTTCATTTAAAAAAGTATTTTGCTGGCCGTCCCAATCGAAATTCTGGACAAAAGGAACCAGATAGATATACACATACCAATTTGCGCACCAAATCCACGTTCAATCCACAGGACACTAACTATAATGCAATTGAGGTTTTCAAAAATATGGTGATTAGGGATATGAATAATATCCCAGAACAACAAAAAAATGGAAATACCAGGGAGGTGGCGAAGGAGATGCTGGAGAGTAAAAATCTGGTGGTTAGGCCGGCAGATAAGGGGGGAGGGGTGGTGGTTTTAAGTAAATTACAGTATAAAAATGAATTGGATAGGTTGGTAGGGGATACAGAGGCCTATACACGATTGAAGGGAGACCCTACAGGTAAGTATATGGCAGAATTGAGAGAGATACTTAGGGAGGGGATGGATAGGGGGTTTGTCACGGATGAGGAGTTCAAATATATTGTTCCGGATGTTCCCCGAATACCTGTCATATATCAGGTCCCCAAAATGCATAAGAACAAAACTGATCCCCCAGGAAGGCCCATAGTTAGTGGGATAGGGTCGGTCACCCACAGATTGGGACAATATTTGGATGAGTTTTTAAAACCCATGGTGGAAAAACTTCCTAATATACTTAAGGATACCAAGCACATGCTCCAAATTATAGAGGGGAAGGAATTGAGAGGGGAAGAAATAATGGTTACAATGGATGTATCCTCGCTGTATACTAACATCAAACATGAGTTGGGGTTGGAGGCAGTTGATTTCTTTTTTAGGATGGAAGGAAAAATAAAAGATGATCAGAGAGAGTATTTATTGAGGTTATTTAAATTTGCTTTGGAAAGGAATTACTTCTGGCATGGGGGAAACTTTTATAGCCAGACGAAAGGATGCGCCATGGGGGCGAGCTATGCTCCGAGCCTCGCAAATTTGTTTATGGGAAAGTGGGAACAAACAGTGTTAGGGGAGGGGGGCCCGGTGAGGCTATGGCGAAGATTCATTGATGACCTGTTTTTTGTATGGGGGGGTGGACAGGAACATTTGGAACAATATGTGACTAAACTGAACCAAAATGATTTGGGAATTTCCCTCACCATGCAATATGGTATTGATAAAATCCAGTTTTTAGATCTAGAAATCATGAGAGAGGATAATGTGATGGGGACCAGAACTTATTTCAAAGATACAGACAGGAATGGGTATATATCAACTGATAGCTGCCACCATCCGGCGTGGATTAGAGGGATACCAAGGGGGCAGTTTCTCAGGATGAAGCGGAATTGCTCAAGCATAGGGGAATATTACAGGCAAGCGGAAACCCTCAAAAATAGATTTGTGGAGAAAGGCTATGGGGAAAAACAGTTGGATGAGGAGATTGCGAGAGTAGGGACTCTGAATAGACAGACGCTCCTGGAGGAGAAGCCAGTGAAAAATGGCACGGGTGAGTTTGAACTGGCCTTTATCACGGGATATAACACTCAATATAAACAACTCCAAAATATAATTAAACAACATTGGGGGATCCTGGAAACGGATTTGACACTTAGGAGCCTAATTCCAACCCAACCAAAGTTCATTTATAGGAAAGCCCAGAACCTGAAACAGATTCTGGCACCCAGTTGTGTGGAACCTAAAAAGGTCCCGCGAATGCAGGGGTGGCAGACAGCAGGTTTTTTCCCATGTAGAGGATGTGTAGCTTGTAGGGAGGCCAATGGTGTCAAAACAAACAGTGTGGTATCATTCAGTAATGGAAGGAGGTTCAAAATTCAGGAGTTTATCACCTGCAATGATAGGTTTGTCATATACCTTGCCTGGTGTAAATGTGGATGGCAGTATGTAGGTAGGACTACCCGTACTCTCAAGGAGAGGATGGGGGAGCACGTGCGTAATATCAAAAAGGGATACCCCAATCATGGTGTCTCAGCCCATTTTGGGAGCCACCATGATTGTAATCCCAATGATTTATCTTTTTGTGGGCTCCAAAAAATTATTCCCAACTGGAGGGGATGTAATAAAGTAAAGAGAGTCTCACAGGAGGAGACCCGATGGATACACAGGATGGGCACCTTGAGACCGGACGGTCTTAATATAGACATAGACCTGGTATGTTTTCTAGGGGAGTAGGGGTGTGATGTGTGTGCATGCATCCCGACAGAAACCTGGACTAGCACCAGGCTGGTATGGCCAACATGGACTCCCATGTATTTGGGTAAGGAATGTGGGATTTACATATATACAAAAGCCATGGAGGGAATTTCTGATGGTGGGGGGTGTATAGGGCATGGAAACTATAACCTATCTGTAAATGTGTGTCCATTTACTCCTGCTCCACAAAATTAAATCTGGAAGTGGGTAAAACTAATGGGTCGAATTGATCTGAGGGACCTAGTTTAGGGAGGTGAGGATTGAAAATTAAGTTAGGGAGATTTATGGGGAGGTGGAGCGGGGATGAATGGACGCACATGGGTATTGTTAATATGCATACAATTGGTAACCTTGCAGAGGAAGGAAATGGGTTATGTGTAAAAATAGGTCAATAGATGAGTAATAATTTTTTTCTCAATGTTGAATGTTTGTGGGATGCAATGTTAAATGTAACCCCTAGATGGCGGCAGACTTGCAGGCTGGATAATGCGGCTATGTATGGAGTTTTTTTGGGAGCTTATGCCACTTGAAACCTCTAGATGGCAGTAGAAAGGGAAGCAATGGAGTTTGGATAGTTTGCATGTGAGGAAGCAGGAAGGGAAATAATGCAGTATGGATAGTTTGCATGTGAGGAGGGGGGTGTGTATAGTGGGGCCGGTTTTGGCCTATATAATCCCACGATAGGCATCAGGCTCCATGCCCCTGATGAGTCACTGAGTGACGAAATCGATCGGGCGGAGCCTGATGTGGAAGTGGGAACTAGCCTGAGTGTGAGCAGAGGCGAGGAGGCACATGTGGTATCCATCCCAGCGTTTTTCCGTGCGCGCGGCGGAAACGGAGGGGGAACACTGATAGAAGCCTGCCAGCCTGGCCACCATACGGGGGAGAGCCCGTGTTATAAATTACTCAAACGCTGATTTTAACTGAAGACCATGTGAGTGCAATTGCTTTTTATAAATAAATAGTTTTTAACAGTATTATGCTATGGGAGCTTTTTCTTACTGAGGTACTCATCATATGAAGATCATCATCTATCATCTATTGGTGGACACTGTGTTGCTGGAGTGGTGGGGGACGACCCGGGAACGGTCCCAAGGCTCATATAGACCATTGGTTGGTCTAGGACAGGGGTGAGTGGCACACAAAGGGTGCTGGTGGAGGTGACCTGTTTTGATACTGCTGGAAGCCAATGACTGCCGCTCCTGAGGGAATTTATGCGAAGACTGTTTTTCACTCGATTTATATGTTGATTCTAGCCTGTTTTAATGTTTAATTTAAGCTGAGTAGATTTTAGGTCCTGGAAACTTGGACTTTCAATCGCATAGGAGCACACCCATATGGTCCTGAGGGATTTATATGTGAAGACTGTCGTTCACTAGACCTATATGTTGATTCTAGCCTGGTTTAATGTCTAATATAAGCTTAGTAGATTTTAGGTCCTGAAAACTTGGACTTTCAACTGCATAGGATCATATTCATATGGTCCAGTTTTTTAGCATATCAAGGAATATATTGGACATTAATGATATCTACTGAGACCTAAGAGGACTTAATTGGTCTTTTTGCATTTGAGAGGATTGTAATTTTTTATGGTTGTAATGTTCTTAATCCTGGTTTGCATGTAAGGGTATTCTGTCGAGTCCCTAATTTATCAGGGTGGGTTGATCGCATACCGTGAGCGCTACCTCTTGTGACACACATTTTTTACTCTTAAGAGGAGGCGAACAGGTGATAGAGGGTTGGGGGTTAAACTGTGAGCGCTGACCTCTTGTTTGAAATAGATTTATGCTTAAGAGGAGCGAACTAGTTTTAACAATTGTTTGAATTTATCCTCCAGGTGGGTGACTATAATATAGGGGAGAATCTAGAATCATTCTGAGAGTATTGGGGTGGCATTGTGTTTGACATTGCCTGCTCTTACAGAATGGATGCGTTTGAGCAAAGAGCACGTAGGATTGTAAACCTGGATGAAGTATTTGTAGATGGGGGGGAGATAGGAGGAACTATGGAACAAGAGTTTAAGAAACTTCAGACAGTGATGATGAAGGAACAAAACACATGGTGGGACCTGGCCGCACTTACTAAGTATGACAAAGAGGGTATTATACCGAAAAGATTAAGGTGGGATATGATGGCTAATGATGGGGAGGATGATGAGGAAAATGATAAAGAATGGGAGGAGTACTTTGATAAGTGCGGGCAGGGCTTAGTGAAATTATTGATAAAACGGAAGACAAAAAGATTAACCAGGCTGGGAGGGGAAATAGAGGAAATTAAAACTAAAATGACCCCTATTAATAATTCTGAGGAATATAAAAGTAGATCCAAAAGATTGGGTGAGATATTGGAAAAAACCCAAGCAGATATTAGAGTAGAGAAACAGAAAAAATTCCAAAGGGATGCAGATGCTACCAGGAAAAAGGAAACATATAGATGGCAAATTAAGAAGAAAGAGGAGAAAAAAGCAGCAGAACTTCTAGCGAAGGTGGAGGAAATGAAACAGCAGAAACAAAATGCACCTATGGAAGAACTACACACTCAACACATTGAGCATAGACCAGCCCCTAGGACTATGTATGCACAAGGAGGGGAACAGGGGATGAATCACGGACATTTGGGTGAGGAAAGGAGAGGGGGTTGGGGAAATGCTAATCGTGGGTGGGGACAAAACAGGGGATATAGTCGAATGTCAGATAGAGGGCAGGGGAGGGGGTATAGAAATGACTTTCAGAATCAGTTTAATGTGCCGACATTTAACCGTTATGACCCTATAAGACAGCAAAGGCAGATGGAACCTTTTTTAGAGATGGCACCGAGGTATGGGGAGAGAGAATGGAGACAGGAAATGGCAGGATATGTACCGCAACAGGGGCCTTATGGAAAAAGAGAGCCAGACGAGGCACAAGGGGGGGGGGGAAGAGGAGCAAAAAGGATGAGGCAGTGAGGGGGGAAGGGGTGTTTAATATTAGTGGTACAGCCTTGAGCACTAGAGAGCTGGCCATGCTAGATAAGGGCCTGAAGTATGCACCGAGGCAGGGTATGGATAAATTTACCACGTATATTGACATTAATAAGTTCGCACGAAAACTTCATTTAAAAAAGTATTTTGCTGGCCGTCCCAATCGAAATTCTGGACAAAAGGAACCAGATAGATATACACATACCAATTTGCGCACCAAATCCACGTTCAATCCACAGGACACTAACTATAATGCAATTGAGGTTTTCAAAAATATGGTGATTAGGGATATGAATAATATCCCAGAACAACAAAAAAATGGAAATACCAGGGAGGTGGCGAAGGAGATGCTGGAGAGTAAAAATCTGGTGGTTAGGCCGGCAGATAAGGGGGGAGGGGTGGTGGTTTTAAGTAAATTACAGTATAAAAATGAATTGGATAGGTTGGTAGGGGATACAGAGGCCTATACACGATTGAAGGGAGACCCTACAGGTAAGTATATGGCAGAATTGAGAGAGATACTTAGGGAGGGGATGGATAGGGGGTTTGTCACGGATGAGGAGTTCAAATATATTGTTCCGGATGTTCCCCGAATACCTGTCATATATCAGGTCCCCAAAATGCATAAGAACAAAACTGATCCCCCAGGAAGGCCCATAGTTAGTGGGATAGGGTCGGTCACCCACAGATTGGGACAATATTTGGATGAGTTTTTAAAACCCATGGTGGAAAAACTTCCTAATATACTTAAGGATACCAAGCACATGCTCCAAATTATAGAGGGGAAGGAATTGAGAGGGGAAGAAATAATGGTTACAATGGATGTATCCTCGCTGTATACTAACATCAAACATGAGTTGGGGTTGGAGGCAGTTGATTTCTTTTTTAGGATGGAAGGAAAAATAAAAGATGATCAGAGAGAGTATTTATTGAGGTTATTTAAATTTGCTTTGGAAAGGAATTACTTCTGGCATGGGGGAAACTTTTATAGCCAGACGAAAGGATGCGCCATGGGGGCGAGCTATGCTCCGAGCCTCGCAAATTTGTTTATGGGAAAGTGGGAACAAACAGTGTTAGGGGAGGGGGGCCCGGTGAGGCTATGGCGAAGATTCATTGATGACCTGTTTTTTGTATGGGGGGGTGGACAGGAACATTTGGAACAATATGTGACTAAACTGAACCAAAATGATTTGGGAATTTCCCTCACCATGCAATATGGTATTGATAAAATCCAGTTTTTAGATCTAGAAATCATGAGAGAGGATAATGTGATGGGGACCAGAACTTATTTCAAAGATACAGACAGGAATGGGTATATATCAACTGATAGCTGCCACCATCCGGCGTGGATTAGAGGGATACCAAGGGGGCAGTTTCTCAGGATGAAGCGGAATTGCTCAAGCATAGGGGAATATTACAGGCAAGCGGAAACCCTCAAAAATAGATTTGTGGAGAAAGGCTATGGGGAAAAACAGTTGGATGAGGAGATTGCGAGAGTAGGGACTCTGAATAGACAGACGCTCCTGGAGGAGAAGCCAGTGAAAAATGGCACGGGTGAGTTTGAACTGGCCTTTATCACGGGATATAACACTCAATATAAACAACTCCAAAATATAATTAAACAACATTGGGGGATCCTGGAAACGGATTTGACACTTAGGAGCCTAATTCCAACCCAACCAAAGTTCATTTATAGGAAAGCCCAGAACCTGAAACAGATTCTGGCACCCAGTTGTGTGGAACCTAAAAAGGTCCCGCGAATGCAGGGGTGGCAGACAGCAGGTTTTTTCCCATGTAGAGGATGTGTAGCTTGTAGGGAGGCCAATGGTGTCAAAACAAACAGTGTGGTATCATTCAGTAATGGAAGGAGGTTCAAAATTCAGGAGTTTATCACCTGCAATGATAGGTTTGTCATATACCTTGCCTGGTGTAAATGTGGATGGCAGTATGTAGGTAGGACTACCCGTACTCTCAAGGAGAGGATGGGGGAGCACGTGCGTAATATCAAAAAGGGATACCCCAATCATGGTGTCTCAGCCCATTTTGGGAGCCACCATGATTGTAATCCCAATGATTTATCTTTTTGTGGGCTCCAAAAAATTATTCCCAACTGGAGGGGATGTAATAAAGTAAAGAGAGTCTCACAGGAGGAGACCCGATGGATACACAGGATGGGCACCTTGAGACCGGACGGTCTTAATATAGACATAGACCTGGTATGTTTTCTAGGGGAGTAGGGGTGTGATGTGTGTGCATGCATCCCGACAGAAACCTGGACTAGCACCAGGCTGGTATGGCCAACATGGACTCCCATGTATTTGGGTAAGGAATGTGGGATTTACATATATACAAAAGCCATGGAGGGAATTTCTGATGGTGGGGGGTGTATAGGGCATGGAAACTATAACCTATCTGTAAATGTGTGTCCATTTACTCCTGCTCCACAAAATTAAATCTGGAAGTGGGTAAAACTAATGGGTCGAATTGATCTGAGGGACCTAGTTTAGGGAGGTGAGGATTGAAAATTAAGTTAGGGAGATTTATGGGGAGGTGGAGCGGGGATGAATGGACGCACATGGGTATTGTTAATATGCATACAATTGGTAACCTTGCAGAGGAAGGAAATGGGTTATGTGTAAAAATAGGTCAATAGATGAGTAATAATTTTTTTCTCAATGTTGAATGTTTGTGGGATGCAATGTTAAATGTAACCCCTAGATGGCGGCAGACTTGCAGGCTGGATAATGCGGCTATGTATGGAGTTTTTTTGGGAGCTTATGCCACTTGAAACCTCTAGATGGCAGTAGAAAGGGAAGCAATGGAGTTTGGATAGTTTGCATGTGAGGAAGCAGGAAGGGAAATAATGCAGTATGGATAGTTTGCATGTGAGGAGGGGGGTGTGTATAGTGGGGCCGGTTTTGGCCTATATAATCCCACGATAGGCATCAGGCTCCATGCCCCTGATGAGTCACTGAGTGACGAAATCGATCGGGCGGAGCCTGATGTGGAAGTGGGAACTAGCCTGAGTGTGAGCAGAGGCGAGGAGGCACATGTGGTATCCATCCCAGCGTTTTTCCGTGCGCGCGGCGGAAACGGAGGGGGAACACTGATAGAAGCCTGCCAGCCTGGCCACCATACGGGGGAGAGCCCGTGTTATAAATTACTCAAACGCTGATTTTAACTGAAGACCATGTGAGTGCAATTGCTTTTTATAAATAAATAGTTTTTAACAGTATTATGCTATGGGAGCTTTTTCTTACTGAGGTACTCATCATATGAAGATCATCATCTATCATCTATTGGTGGACACTGTGTTGCTGGAGTGGTGGGGGACGACCCGGGAACGGTCCCAAGGCTCATATAGACCATTGGTTGGTCTAGGACAGGGGTGAGTGGCACACAAAGGGTGCTGGTGGAGGTGACCTGTTTTGATACTGCTGGAAGCCAATGACTGCCGCTCCTGAGGGAATTTATGCGAAGACTGTTTTTCACTCGATTTATATGTTGATTCTAGCCTGTTTTAATGTTTAATTTAAGCTGAGTAGATTTTAGGTCCTGGAAACTTGGACTTTCAATCGCATAGGAGCACACCCATATGGTCCTGAGGGATTTATATGTGAAGACTGTCGTTCACTAGACCTATATGTTGATTCTAGCCTGGTTTAATGTCTAATATAAGCTTAGTAGATTTTAGGTCCTGAAAACTTGGACTTTCAACTGCATAGGATCATATTCATATGGTCCAGTTTTTTAGCATATCAAGGAATATATTGGACATTAATGATATCTACTGAGACCTAAGAGGACTTAATTGGTCTTTTTGCATTTGAGAGGATTGTAATTTTTTATGGTTGTAATGTTCTTAATCCTGGTTTGCATGTAAGGGTATTCTGTCGAGTCCCTAATTTATCAGGGTGGGTTGATCGCATACCGTGAGCGCTACCTCTTGTGACACACATTTAAACTATTTACACTTCCCAAAATCCTGTACCTCCTTCGGACGCTACAAATTTTAATTCTAAAGTCATGGTTCACAGAAATAAAAAAGTGCATTAATGATTTTATCTGGAAGGGAAAAAAGGTTAGGACGGCCTACTCAGTAATGACCCTACCTAAACAGCAAGGAGGCATGGGCCTACCTGATATAGAAAAATATTACCACGCATCCAACCTCGACATGGTGAAACATTGGTGGAGCCCAGCCTCCCCAAAGCCCTGGGTCCATTTAGATAAAGCCCTCCTGGGACACAACCTAAAAAACACCCTAATTAGCATCCTGATGGGAGCTAAACCTCCCCAATCATCTTATCCCACCATCCAAGCTTCTTTAAGATCCTGGGAATATTTTGTCAAGAATCCACCTCCGCATAATGATGTAATAATACACTTTCCTACTCCGCTACTAGTCCTTAAACACTTTACCAAAGATCTAGATCTGAGAATATGGACGAGCTCTGGAATAATGCATCTTCAAGATCTTTTTAATGACTCCCACCTCAAACTATTCTCGGAATTACAAAAGCAATATAATCTTCCCCAAACTGAATTATTTACTTTCCACAGAATTTTCCACTTAATTATAAACACTAAAATACCCAGTCCCTCACTGCCACCGAGAATTCTAACCATGCTCAACTATACTGGGCACTTTAAAGGGGGCATCTCAATCTGGTACAAACACCTTAGATGTGAGGAAATTTCGCCTCTAAGCAAATACGCCAAAGTCTGGTCGGTCGACCTAAGCAGCAATATCTCAACGGAAAATTTAATCTCAGCTAACAAAATAGTGACTAAGATATCTCATCATAATTCCCATTGGGAGATGATCAAGAAAATTATGTATAAATGGTATAGAACCCCCAGACAAATATCCTCTTTCTCCCCATCGGCATCCCCAACTTGTTGGAAATGTAACATACATTTAGGCACCTACCTACATATGTTTTGGCACTGCCCCCTAGTCTCGAATCTGTGGGCCCTAGTAGAAAAACATATTCGCAAAATCTTTAAAAGGGATTTTGTACTTTCTCCAAAATTCGCCCTCCTACTAGTAAGTGAGGACTATATACCTCCCAACATAAGACCTCCTATTTACCATTTAATACTTACTGCTCTTTACCTAATAACTTCTAACTGGAAGTCTCAGGAAGAAATGCCCCTATACCAACTTCTTCTTTACACCCAGAACAACATTCATATGGAACATGCCTCAAGAAGAAGACTGGGCCTGGAAGCCTCTAACTTCCACATGCCAACAGAATGGCATCTTTGACTGATGCATTGTTACCCGAGCTTCTCCTAATCCACTCAGTCTCTGAACCGGAGGAATTTTTGCTCCACTGCCAAAAATAGTCTGTAATAAAACAGAGTAAAACCTAACCTACTATAATGCTCTCCCACCTACCTATGAGAGATAGGACACTAAAAGGACATTAGCACAAGCAGAGATAGACATAGACAACCTTGGCCATACAAAAAGTGAAACTCTAGTATTTAGTTAGTCAGTTTTCACTCTCTTTGTTCTTTTAAGTTTTTAGTTTATAGTTTATAGGATATAGAAATAAGAATATAATTAACACTAAGTCATGATTGATGCTCTCCTTTCAAAACAAACTCCCTCTTCTTCGTCTTCTATGAAACTATATATCCTCACTACCAAACAAAGTTCTAGTGTAGGCCCGTTCTGGCCCTCTGATATCACTAGAAAGAATATGTATTTGCCTTTATTAATTCCCTCCTCCTGACCACCTAGTAGGTTCTGAAAGTGCCAGGAACGAGAGAATCTATCCCATAAAAGGCTATCCTATACGCAGGATAATTTAGTTTTCAAGAAACTTTGAGCTAATCTCTACGCTTATACTGTTTATAACTTATGTAATACTGCTGACTCGTGTTAATTCAATGACTAGATCCAATTGTTGTATCATCTGTTTCTGTTAAATGTTAACTCTAATTTTGTTAAAAATTTAATAAAAATCTGTGAATGATAAAAAAAAAAAACGCTAGGCATGTTTAGAAAACATGCCTAGAATCGCTCTGAAACCTGCTTCAAAAACCTCTAGTGTTTTGCAGATCTGCTAGAGGTTTTTGATGTGCACTGGGCCTTACATAGCTACAATCACCATCCTAACACGGCTACAATCACCATACCAACACTGCTACAATCACCATACCAACATGGCTTCAATACCCATACCAAGATGGCTGCAAACACTATACCAACACGGCTACAATCACCATACCAACGAAGCTACAATCACCAATCCGAATACAGCTACAATCGCCATACCAACACGGCCACAATCACCATACAGACATGGCTACAATCACCAAACCAACACGTATACAATCACCATGCCAACATGGCTACAATCACCATACCAACATGGCTACAATCACCATACTAACATGGCTACAATCACCAGGCTAAACCTGCATCAGAAATCTGCCATCACGGAGTTTTCAAGCAACTTGTAGATGTAAGATGCTGAATTGAAGTATAAATTCTGGGATTTTCTTCCTCTCGTCGTCTTCTATTAAAACAAACTTTCCTAATTGTGAGCGACGAGCTTGAGTTCTGCTTCCGACTTTCCTTCCTCTGATTTCATTTGTGGATGGAAATTGAATTTGTTAGTGAAGATGTCAAATGATTTTTTTCTGCTGTAATTGGATCAGCCGGGTTACTATGTAAAGGAGGAATTCATTACTCGCTACAATGAGCGGCAGGAAAACAGAATATAATAGTTTATTATTCCAACCTACAAGCCGAGAATACAACACTTTATGGATGGGGAAGAGGAAAAACACTGCTGAAGAACAGAAGCTCCTTTCCTGGATCTACAGAAAGTCTTTTAAACATACCTGAAGTTAAAGTAAAAGTTACATGCTGACCTCAGTAGTGGAAAGTGTCCGCATGGTTCTTCTGAAGGCTTCAAAGATCCTCCTAAAGCCCTCCAATCCAATGCTAGGTCCCTCTAAACCAGACATGTCAAACTCTGGCCCGTGGGCCAAATTTGGCCCTCAGAGTCATTAAATTTGGCCCCCAATTGGTTTCCCCACTTTGCATTATGTTTTGCTTACTCTAGACCACCAGGGATACTATATTTGAGGTGAAGCCCTAGAACACCAGGGAAGCCATATGGGGTAGGTAGGGGTAAAGTACTAAACACCATGGAACTGTATTGGAGAGGGAGGAGGGCACTCAACACCAGTGAACTGTATAGGGGAGGGAACACCACTAGACACCAGGGAACTGTTTACGCGAGGGAGATGGCCAGTAGACATTGAGGTTGGCCCGCGACCGAGAATTCAATTTCGGCCCACTTTGTATTTGAGTTTGACACCCCTGCTCTAAACATACAACATGTCCCACCAAGGCAATGTGGAGCAGCATCCAGCATACTGAGACAAGGTTAGGAGGCACCATCTGAAGAAGCAAGAGGCAAAACAAGAACAAAGTATAGAGTTGTAATCTTCTGGACCATCCAGAGGCTTCCAGCTTCTGAGGAAATCTAGCCTGAGGCGCTAGGCTCCACTATGGCTCACTGGAGATTTTACTTTTTATACTCTATATATGCCTGAAGAAGCAGGAACCTAGTCCAGAGAAAAGCATTACAATCATGTAGATCAATAAAATAGTACTGGTTAAGGCAGTTGCTATTGATGTGGGGTTATAACTTTTGACCAGGGGTCAAATCCTGGCTCAATTGAGTTCGTAAAACATAGAGTCTTTGGGCAAGGCTCCCTAATGATCCTGGTTGCCCGTGGAGCACGCCCTAAGTGGCTGCAGCTCTGAAGCGCTGTGAGTCCTCCAATCGAAAAACCCAGTATAATTTTTTTTTTTAAATTACAATTCTTTATCTCGTTCAGTTTTTTTTCCTGAAGAGTTGGTAAGTTCACCTTTACCTCCTCTATATTTAAAGTGTTTTTAATAATTTTATTTCACTTTGGCTACTTTGAACCACGTACAGGTGTTAGAAAGTGATATCACTGGGAGAGACAGTTAAGGTGATGATACATCAGGTGACTTGGTGGCTGATCGACCATCCGATTTGATTGTTATAATCAGATCAGATAAAAATCGGTGCAGCCAAGAGCATGCCCGATTGACGATGTGACACATTTTGGGACAGAATTGGTCATGTGTATCGATCGGAGAAGGCTGCAAGGCTGGTGGTAACGGTGTGCGATATTGGGACGAGCGAAGAATGCAATGTTTCCTAAATAGATGGCAAAACCTTTATTCCTCCATAAGCAGATCATGCCCCCCTCTCCCCCCAACCCCTAATCCCCAACCCGCAAGCGATCTGCTTGGCGGATCAACTCACCCCCAGCAACGGACGATTCTTTTGTCCATGCTACTCCACCACCTGCCGTGTCCATGCTACTCCACCACCCGCCGAGTGACATCAAGCATGCGCCACTCCTTTGTTCCTCTGTATAGTAATAGAGTGTGTCGACAACTACACGGCTGACATGCTTCTGTCAGCCCGACCCAGCTGTGTCACCCAAGGGGATCAGGTCCCGATCCCCGATGGGCGACATCCATCAAATGTGTATATGCACTTTTAGCTGTCTTTTTTTTCCCAAGCTAAATAAACCCAGTTTGTCCAACCTTTCTTGGTAAGTAAGACCTTCCTTCCCTCTAATTAATTTAGTAATTGCTTGTCCAATATCAGCTTATCAGGAGGTGATGCTGCAACAATTTACGCTGAACTCATATGTCCACCTCCACTATCACCAGAGAGAACAGTGGTGACGTACTGAGGAAGATTTGTGAGAATCACAGACGATACGCAATATAGAATTAATGGCTGTTCTGCTGAGCAGAGGCTGGCCATCATTATTTTGTAAGGAAAATATTTAATTCTCCTCCATTAGCTCATCATTCTGAGATCTATAAAGAAAAATAAATATATTATCAAAGCTTTGCTGGATGGTGTTGACATGGCTGAGAAGAGCAGAGCAATACCAGCTCGAATACAATGTCTGGTGCCAGGAGCAACAAGGTCGCTGCCAAAAGTGACAGAGCGGAGCCAGCTCCTCCCCCATCGGCCGTCACTCCCTGTTCATGTGAGAGGAAAGGTCACTCTGTCAATTAAAAGGGAAAACAATTCGATTTCAGTTTTCATAGCCTCTCCTACTTCCAGTAACTCTTCATGAGAGATCCAGGAGAAGCTCTCATAGGATGTTAGAGCCAAATGTCCCACCAAGGCAATGTGGAGGAGCCTCCAGTGGACACATTACTAAAGCATACTGAGATATGAGGTTACTAGGCACCATCTGAAGAAATATAAGGCAAAACAAGAACAAAGTAGTAAGTCAAATCAGTAAGAGGAACAAGAAGTGTATGAAAGTCAAGGAACTCACAAATCAGGAAAGCCACATGAGCAACCACCGTCCAAGCCGATGAGGAACTTGACCCCTTGACCCATACTCATTTGGGTGTAAGCAAAACAATTTAGGAGGTACTAGAGCAGGACATATACTCCAAACAACAGAAACGTTTCTTAAAAAAATATCAAAAACTTTTTATTAATTATCAAATATCAAAAAAACACACACATATATAGAAATAACATTAAAATTAAAAAGAAGCAGCCCAATGGCCGTCAGCACCCCCCCCCCCCCCCCCCCCATTCATACCACACATGCACTGCAACATTCACACCTGGCCACCTGGTTCTGGTGGTAACAATTGCTCAAAATGATATGTTTCCCATGCAAAAACTGATTTCCAATAGGCTACCCCCAATGAGTGTTCCTCAGATAGGGAGTCTAATATATTAAATAATGAGGTAAACAGTCAATGAATGCAAGGCAAAGTCCAGCAAGGCACAGCAGCCATACAGGCAAGCATAAAATAGAAAAAGTAGGTTAAGCTCTCTAGTTGTCCTTAGGATCCAGACCAGCACAGAGTTCAGAGAGCATAAGCAGGTGTAAACAGTAGGCTGCACACAAAAGCAAAAGCACAGCAAAGTCCATCAAGGGACAGGCAGGAGCGACAGACACTGTATGTAGTCAATGTATAGAAATGCGGATGAACATGAAACATATTCCAGACTGTCAAGGGCAGTGCATACAGTACCATGTAGAAGGTATCACGTCAGCTCCAGTCAGTGTGTCTGATGAACGTGTCCGGTGTGAAATGCAGCTCAACTCTGTGAACACCAGCAGACTCCCTGCGCCCTACCAAAGGGTGCTTGTAGGAATGCCTTGACAGAAGTCCCGCTTCAAAGCTGAGAGAGCATGGTAGAAAAAAGCAGCAATATCCAGCCAGGAGATGTAGCGGTCAGACAGTGCATAGCGGCATGAACCGGCAGGTACGGACAGCCTCAGGACGTCAAGCCACGCTGTCCTGACATGTTTCGCCGGACTTCCGGCTTTCTCAAAGGGGGCGTGGCACAAGCTCATTTGGGTGTAGGTCTCTCTCACTCCAGTACATTGTCGCCTTTCAATAAAAAATTAACTAATGTATAAAATCATAAAGTGCTCAAATCTACATGTGTTGCAGACCAAGGCAATCATGGGGTAGAGTCACAAAGCTTAACTGTAATGCCTGGTACACACAATGCAATTTCCCGTTAGATTGATGATCGAATTGATAATTTCTAACCGGTCCGTTCTGATGTCTGATAGTTTTTCTCGATCTATTTTGTATAGATGTAATTGGAAAATCAATTAGAAAAACGTTGGTGGTCAGGCCCACTTGTTGAAAATAATGCTCCGCACCACTTCTAGATTGAGGCTAAGTTTCCATTTGTGCGAAAACTGGCCAATTCCTCGGCCACGAATTCGGATGGAATTTGGCAGCCTATAGAATTCTATGCAGAGCATCCGAATTCCTGGCCGAGGAAAAATCGGAGGCCCTGAAAAATCAGAGCCCTTGCTCGTGTCACCATCCGAATCCCATAGCCGTGCATAATGTGGCTAGATCGATTCGGCTGCGAGACACGAGCAGCTGTGCCGGCATCACGTCTCACAAGACGCATGCCGCGCACAAGTGGAAACGGGGCCTAAGAATCAGCGCCATTAAAATGCTGTGTAGCAGCAGGTACAGCCCGCTGTTTCGGGTTACATGCCCTTTTACAAGCCGCTCAGCATGCTGCGGACCATTATCTTCAACAAGTGCAACTTTTACCCTGTTGGTACAAGGGGTTGGTTCTCGCACACCCGCTGAGGATTGCCAAGGTGCTGTTCCAGCTTTTTGGAATCAGGTTGTCAGGCCCACTGTTTAAGTCATACCACTGCTAAGTTCATGTATATTTGGCCCCACCCACTTTTTCCTGATTACCTGGTCATGCCCATTTTTGTCTCTCACCTAGTGGCCAGGGGTGCCCCTAAGCTCTTAGGATCCTAGCAACGTCCCTCCCTGGCATCCTGCTGATCCTCTACCTCTAATATTTTTAGCCATAGACCCTAAACAAGTATGCAGATCAGATGTTTCGACCAGCTGGAATAGGGTCGCTGCGGGGTACTGGAGGATCACTTTAGTGACAGTGCGGGCACAGGGCGGCTGCAGGAGGCTGGTATAAGCCCCAGGTAAGTCAAAGTCTTTTTTTTTTTTTTACTTCAATATAAGTTCCCTTTAAAGCGGTATTGTCACGATAAAAAACAAATTTCAACAGCAACTGGTCTGAGTGTATTAAGTGATAAAGATGCTAATCCTGCATTCAATTCTTGCAAAACTTTTTCTGCTGTTATGGTTTGGAGTTATCACATACTTTAGGAGCACTGGCCCTTTAGTAGTCAGCGCCAAACAGTTGAATGCTGGGGGTTCTTTTTATCTATAATATATTCCTCTTTCTTTTATTTCCCTCCCTAGCTTCTTATCTGAAACACCTCTGCTCACTTGTGTTTACAAGCATGGCTGAGGTGACTCGGCTATTGGAGGAAAAAAAAAAAAGTGCAGTTACTAGTATACACCTCAGTGGGAGTGTCTGAAGACTCTGGGAGGAGGGCAGCTAATGAATACACAATGAGCAAAAGAAAGGAGGGGAAAACAAGAGTCAGGGAGCATATGATGTCAGCATTAGCTTGGCAAAATGGCCACTGCTTAGAATAGGATTTTCTGCTTTTCCTTTATAAAATTCACAGGAATCATTACGTGGATAGCACAATACATCTGTTATGTAAGTAGAAGTAGTATTTATCTACTTATTTATGTGTTTTTTTTATTTCTAGGTTAGCATGGGTGTCGCTTGTTCTTTAAAGCTAATGTAAGTCTTAAATTAAAAAAAAAAGAAACCAGATACTTACCTTAGGAGAAGGAAGGCTCTGGGTCCTAATGAGCCTTCCCTCTCCTCTCCCAGTGCCTTCGGTACAGTGCTGGCTCCCCCATTTAAATCCCCCACCGCATAGGACTTCTGAAGTTTTTGGGAGTCGAGTCCTCCCGAAGACAGGCGGCTCCATTCTGCGCGTGTGCACAGTATGGAGCGTCCCGTCTTCGGGCACACTCGAGCTCCCGAAGACTTCCGAAGCCTCCCTTTGGCGGCGGAATGAGCAGTATTTGACTAATTTAGTCAAATACTGCTACGGGGGAGCCAGCGCTGGAATGGGGTCCGGGAGAGGAGAGGGAAGGATCTATAGTAACCAGAGCCTTCCCTCTCCCTAGGTAAGTATTTGGCTTTTTTTTATAAGGTTCCCAATGACGTTAACTATACAGAGTTTATTTCACAAAGATTGTTTTTTCTTTTTTTAATTTCCTTAGGAATGTGAATAAATGCTTTCTAATTTACACATTTCTCCTGCTTGAGATGATCTGGGCATTTTTTGGAGGGAGGTTTGGTCTCTTTTACGCTTTCATAGGTTGGGTGGGATCCATTCCACCAGCCGCAAACATTGGTGGGCTATGGAAAACACAAACTTTTCTCTCCATAAACGTAATTCCTCATTAGTTTACATGAAGAAGTAGATGTTGGTGGTCCGCAGAGACTGTGACTGCATTCAGAGGGGCCCATGTACTGCAGATGTCTGAGGAGGAACCATGTTCACCCAGCAATGCTCTGTGCAAGAATTCTTCTAACAAAGCTCTCACACCGATAATGACTTCTCACCAGGAATTAAGTGGCCACTGGAAAGTGTCTCCTGCCTATTCTTCTCGGGGGCCAGTCTTGTAATTGTTTCCCAGAAGCCTCTGTGAACTTGGCAGCACTTTCCAAACAAGGCTTAATGAAAAAGAAACTCTGTTCTTCTGCAAGGTTATTAAATTACTTTTCTGGATGGGAATTTCACGCTGGGACGGGGGCTCGCTGCTTAGCAGTCATTTGCAAACAAAACAGAAGTCATCTCAGAAATTTGTTGGTGGTAATTGTGCTGGGCGTTTGGCTGAGTTTCACGGCCTTCCATTGTGTGCCAAGAAACGTGAGACAGATGTTAGGGGAGGGGGGTGTACGGGAGATACCACTCCACCATTGTTACAATGACTGAGATGTCAGGAGGGGCTGCTGATGGTGAAGGGGAACTCTCTTCCTCGTTCTCTCGCTCTCTCATCAAAAATAGCTTTACTGGCATGACCAAGACACATACAGGCACTGCCAAAGCAAAGAGAAATGGGGGACATGAAAGGGGATGAGTCCTGGGGTGAGATAGAGGTATAATAGGTAAGCAGTCCAAGGCCTGGCCGAGGCAGAGAGAGGCTCCAGCCTCAGGGCGCAGTGTAGGAGGGGGTGCACAACTCACTCAGCTATCATTTCCTATTGTGTTTGAAGCAGAGAGAAATAAGAAAAGGGGGTACACAGCAGTGCCTGAAAGCCAGATAACTAGAGATTAAGGTGTTGGGGCCATGGGGAGACTCTTATTCTAATAGCAATCTGTGTGTGACGGCTGGGGTGATAGAAATGTACGGGCGCACTTTGTTGTCTCAGCCTTGGGTGCTGGGGGACCTTGTCCCAGCTCTGAAGCAGTCTGTGCAAATTCATGGGTTTACAGTTCATTTATGCTCCTCTTAGTCTGCCGCATGCTTAGGGCTTGATTCACAAAAGAGTGCAAACTGTTAGCACGGCCGTTTTCGTGCGAATTTTCGCATTGCGCGCGATCGCGAAATTTCGCGTGAATCGATAACGATTTAGCGCGCAAACGCGATTTTTTTGCGTGAAAACGATATCGACTTCGCGTGAAAATTCGCGTTTGCGCGCAAAATCGTTATCGATTAGCGCAAAAATTCGCGGTCGCGCGCAATGCGAAAATTCGCGCGAAAACGGCCGTGCTAACAGTTAGCACTCTTTTGTGAATCAAGCCCTTGGTGTGCAGCAATTGTCACTGTGAATTCCTCCTCTCAGTCTGTGGCATGCTGTGGCGTAGTGTGCAGTGATTGTCACTGTGGGTTCCTCCTCTCAGTCTGTGGCATGCTGTGGCGTAGTGTGCAGCGATTGTCACTGTGGATTTCTACTCTCAGTAAGACTCTCTCTCTCTCTATCTTGCTCTTTCTCACTCCCTCTCTCAGCCTTTCCCTCCCACCCTTCTGTTTGTCTCTTTCTTCGCATTTGTCATTGTTTACCGGTACAAATTGCTGGCAGACGTATTATGCAATCAGGGGAGTCCAGGCTGCTTTCTGCTGGCACAACATCTGTCTCCGCTTACCATGTTCTGCTGCTAATGTGGAAATCAAGGTTTGAAGGGGTCTGTATGGCACCCGCTAAAAACTTGGTTTCCTCAGATGATTGTACTGTGATGAATGTCACATGTGGATTGTACATACTGTGCTGCAGGTGACCATTAAACACAAACAGAGCGGTCTGCACAGTAGTGATCCTGCTGTGCATATGTGAGCATTGTGTGAGGATCCTCCTTCATCTCTACAAAGTCTATGCTGCTGTCAAGCTGTTCTGCAGCATCGTCCAGGTGGTCCCGCCACCCCGCTATGCCTCTGTGAGCCAGGCTTGTCGCAAAAGTTCTAAAATGGACTTTGGACAGGGAAATGCAAATACAATTCTGATAACACAACAATGATTATTAATCCCTACTAGAGTGTGAGCTGTAATGAGCAGGACCCTCACACTTCCTGTTCCCTATTAGAGTGTGAGCTGTAATGAGCAGGACCCTCACACTTCCTGTCCCCTATTAGAGCGTGAGCTGTAATGAGCAGGACCCTCACCCCCCTTGTTCCCTACTAGAGTGTGAGCTGTAATGAGCAGGACCCTCCCCCCCTCCCCCCCTGTTCCCTACTAGAGTGTGAGCTGTAATGAGCAGAACCCTCACACCTCCTGTTCCCTATTAGAGCATGAGCTGTAATGAGCTGGACCATCACACCTCCTGTTCCCTATTAGAGTGTGAGCTGTAATGAGCAGGACCCTCACACCTCCTGTTCCCTATTAGAATGTGAGCTGTAATGAGCAGGACCATCACACCTCCTGTTCCCTATTAGAGCATGAGCTGTAATGAGCAGGACCCTCACACCTCCTGTTCCCTATTAGAGTGTGAGCTGTAATGAGCAGGACCCTCACACTTCCTGTTCCCTATTAGAGCGTGAGCTGTAATGAGCAGGACCCTCACACCTCCTGTTCCCTATTAGAGTGTGAGCTATAATAAGCAGGACCCTCACACTTCCTGTTCCCTATTAGAGCATGAGCTGTAATGAGCAGGACCCTCACACCTCCTGTTCCCTATTAGAGTGTGAGCTGTAATAAGCAGGACCTTCACACTTCCTGTTCCCTATTAGAGCGTGAGCTGTAATGAGCAGGACCCTCACACCTCCGGCTCCCTATTAATGTGTAAGCTGTATTGAGCAGGTGGAATGGGTCAGGTAGGATGGGTCAAGTAGGATGTGTTAGGTGGAATGAAGCAGGTAGGATGGGTGAGGTGGAATGGATTAGGTGGAATTGATCATGTAGGGTGGGTCAGGTGGAGTAAATCAGGTAGGATGGGTCAGGTGGAATAGGACAGATGGAATGGGTAAGGTCAGGGACGGATCTAGGGGGGGGCAAGCGGGTATCTTGCCCCAGGCGCAGTTTGTTGAATTCTTAAAAAGGCGGCAAAATGAATGGCAGTTTAGGCGCCAAAACCTCACCATGCCCCAGGCGCAACTTGGACTTGATCCATCCCTGGGTAAGGTAGAATGGATCAGGTGGAATAGGTCTGGTAGAATGGATCAGGTAGGATGTGTCAGGTGGAATGGATCAAGTAGAATGGATCAGTTGGAATGGGTCCGGTCTAATGGATCAGGTGGAATGGATTAAGTAGGATGTGTCAGATGGAATGGATCAGGAAGGGTGGGTCAGGTGAAATAGGTCAGGTGGAATGGATCTGGTGGGATGGATCAGGTGGCATGGATCAGGTGGAACGGATCAGGCAGAACGTGTCAGGCAGGATGGATCAGGCAGAATGCATGGGTATAATTAATCAGGTAATAGAACGTGTCAGGTATAATGGATCAGGTGGAATGGATCAGGTGGGATGGATCAGGTGGGATGGATCAAGTAGGACGAGTCAGGCAGGATGTATCAGGCGGAATGCATGGGTATAATGAATCAGGTAAAAGAACGTGTCAGATATAATGGATCAGGTAGAATGGATCATGTATAATGGATCAGGTAATAGAACGGATAATGTGGAATCGGTCAGGTGGAATGGATCAGGTGGAATAAATCAGGTATATTGGATCAGGAAGAACAGAATATTGCCTGGCTGCGCAGAAGAGGCCAGGGAGTAGTTGGCAGTATTCTGGGCACAGCAGTTTTTCCACAGATGGAGAGATTACTGTTATCAGCACATTCTGGATGGTTCTGACCTGTTGGGCACAGAAGGGTGACCCCCGTCCACTATTGTCGTCATTCCCTGCAGATTATGACTGCTACAAGGACGAGGAGGAGGTTTCATTCACCTCCCTCTTAATGACAAGAAACAGCTGTACATTCAGGAAATGTCACTTCTCTAGATGCACTGTACTATAAGGCTTGCCCCAAACTCCACCAACGCCTGCATGCTTGGCACTGCTGCCCCTACCATTACCAGCAACCCTGGCACTGCTGCCCTCCCATCGCCTACAGACCTGGCACAGCTGCCCCAACCATAATTTGCAGGCCTGGCACTGCTGCCCTACCATTATCAGCAAACCTGGCACTGTTGCCCTCCCATCGCCAGCAGACCTGGCACAGCTCTGCCCCACCATTGCCTGCAGGCCTGGCTCTGCTGCCCCAACCATAATTTGCAGGCCTGGCACTGCTGCCCTACCATTATCAGCAAACCTGGCACTGTTGCCCTCCCATCGCCTGCAGACCTGGCACAGCTGCCCCCACCATTGCCTGCAGGCCTGGAACTGCTGCCCTTCCATGGCCTGCAGGCCTGGCACTGCTGCCCCCACCATCACCAGCAAGCCTGGCACTGCTGCCCTCTCATCACCAGCATGCCTGGCACTGCTGCTCCAAACATCAACAGTAGGCCTGGCACTGCTGCTCCAAACATCAACAGTAGGCCTGGCACTGCTGCCCCGAACATCACCTGCAGGTTTGGCACTGCTGCCCCCACCATTGCTTGCAGGCCTGGCTCTGCTGCCCCAGTTATCACCTGCAGGTCTGGCACTGCCACTCTTACCATTGCCTGCAAGCCTGGCACTGCTGCTGCCCCTACCATCACCTGCAGGCCTGGCACTGCCACCCCACGATCACTTGCAGGCCTTGTAGTGCTGCCCCAGTTATCTCAGTCTGCCAGCCTGGCACTGCTGACATCACCATCGCCTACAGGCATGCCACCCACTATGGTCTGCAGGCCTGCCTCAAACACCCCCCATGGTCTGGCACTGCCGCCACCACCATCACCTACAGGCCTGGCACTGCTGCCCTTACCATCGCCTGCAGGCCTGGCACTGCTGCTTCCACCACCATCGCCTGAAGGTCTGAAACTGCTGCCACCACCATCGCCTGCAGGCCTGGCACTGCTGCCACCACCATCGCCTGCAGGCCTAGCTCTGCTGCTCCTGCTGCCGAAGTAAAACCGTCTTTCATACTTTACAGCTCAGATAAGCTGTAACCACATTATCCAGTAAGGAGATACAGACTGTCACCTTGCCACTCATACTGTGGGCTCGGACAGCTGCAGGGGGCTAGCAGGACCCTCCCCTATCACACACGTGGGTTGAGAGTCTGGCGTCCATCGTACCGCCGCTAACACCAGGTACCTGTGTGTTGCGAGACGCCGCAGCGAGATCAGTAAGCACTCTTCTCTGACATCTGAAGGAAAGGTAACATCAATTACCGCCGTTTACCAGGTATTGGAGAACTTTTTCAATTGAAAGTGACTAGTTTTGCCGCTGCCGAGCGGAGCAGAATTGTTGTGATTACAGTTGAATTGACTGGCTGGCAACAGGCAGCTCGGCAGAACAGAGGACAGTGGCGCAAGTATTTGGGCAGTCTGTCATCCTTGATGTGAGAAGTATCAGTGTGCCTTCCTATTTATGGAGTTAATCATCATAAGAAGAGCCCTGGGGGCACATAAGGGGAGTTTAGACAGCCAGCAATTATCCCACTTCTCCCACACATTTGCAATCTGTATAGATCGGCCGATCTAGATTGTATGTATGATAGTGTGGTGTGGTTGTGGTGTGTGTGTCGAGGAGCGCTCCTGCAGTGGTGCCCTGTGCAGTTTTTATGGGGGGAGGTTTTTGATGGGGGGTTACCAATTTTAGGGTTATGGTTATTCTGATAAATAAAGTTTTGTACTTTTATAGTTCCTTGAGTGGCGGTCACTCATTTCTTTGTGCAAACTTTCCAAACGGCATAATACGTACTGTAAGTACCATATATATATATATATATATATATATATATATATATATATATATATATATATATATATACAGTATATGTGCAACCTATCTTAGATATTTTCTGTGTGCATTATTTACCAGAAGAGCCAGATCATTGTATTTCATAACAAAAAGAGGGACACCAAGAGCCCAATATAGTGTAGTATGCACTGGTTAATGAAGGTGTGTGGAAATGGAAAGCGTATGTGCAGTATACTCACAAGTCAGGGTTACCGCACAGGCAACCACTTTAAAGGCAGGTGGGTAGATTAGACCTGTCCCCATTCAGGATTAAGAAGTCGCTCTCCATAGATCAAGGAAAAAAGGGTAATACCCCTCCACCAAGGGTAGATATGTATGACATAGTATGGATCCCACTGCTTCAGACTCAAACCTGCAGTAGCTGCGTGGTACTTTTTGAATTGATTGACCCGAAGAAGCGGGATTGGCCCATTAAAAAACAAACGCATTATCCTTCTTAATTGTGCTAATAAAATATTTTCTGACCCTGACGCTATTGGCTTTTCATCACAGGGATAAACCAACCATTACCTTTCACTTTCTGTATTGATAAAGCACCTAAATCCTCCAGATTGGTACAGTAAAATTCACCTTGGTAAGTTTGGTTGAAAAAGGACATCCGTCCATCAAGTTCAACTATAATAATAATAATAATAATAATAATAATAATAATAATAATAATAGAAAAGTAAAGATAAGGTACATTTCTGTACTCCATCCTCACATATCCCAGTTGATCCAGGAGAAGGCAATGAACCTTACAACGCTTGGGCCAAGGGGAAAAAATTGTTTCCGACCAATACTTAACCGCCCAAGTTATAGAACATGAAGAAAGTGAACCATCGCTGAAGATCGGCCAATGGCGGAGTGCTTGTAGTCAAGATATCCCAAGACTCACTGGTCACCTCTGAAGCCAAAGTGGAGCCTGGGCTTTGGTAGGGCCAGACTGTGCAGCGGAGACTACAGGAATATATAAACAATGGTTCTACATATGCCTGGAGAATCATATACAGCAGCTTTCCAAACATTTTTAAAGCAACTAAAAGTCATTATGAGGTGGTGAAACCAGTCGTTTAGCTGCTCCATAACCACTTGAGCCAATCCGGATGGAACAAACCACCCCATAAATGCTTTATGTGCACACATACATTGTTACCCACAGTTGATGCAAAGTGAATACTGTATATTCCTAACCACTCTATATTGTGCTACCCCATAATTGTATACTGTATCTGTGTTTGACACCATTCAGCTGCTTTCATTTCTCTCTCCGTGTGGTTTGGGGAGTTTCCAAAAAAAGGTTTTAGTAAAGATTTAGATTAACAATAAAGTAAAACATATACAAAAAGTCTTAGAAGAGACTGAAAGAAACATTCTTATAGAAGGCATTCAGTATATAACCAAGTAATGCTCTACCACAGTCTTTCTCGATCTTTTTTCCATGGGGGAACCCTGAAAATAACATTTGGATCTCAAGGAACCCCTGCGTACAATTTTGTTTCAACTTGAGGAACCCCTGCATTTATTTTGCAGGAGGCATGGCCTTAAAAATAGACGAGGCTGTGTATTTCACTACTCCCTATTACACTGCCACTTATACTGTCTCCTAGTGCTTTTTATTAATGTACTCAATTTAGAGTTTCTTTTTCCAGTGCTGTTATACTTCCCCTAAGATGGGGGGAAATGCCAAGGAACCCCTGCAAAGTACCCAAGGAACCCTGGGGTTCCAGGAAACCCTGGTTGAGAAACCCTGCTCTAACATATGAGTATATCATCAGAGGCGTATCTAGAGGGGTGCAGGCATGGCTCATGCCATGGGCGCCACAGCACCATAGGCGCCATGGCCGTCTCTTCCTCCCTCTGCCCCCTCCTCTCTCATGCTCCACTACCATACTGAGGGATGCCGCTTGTTACTTATACTTGGGGGGCTAACTCTAGCAACCTATACTGGGGAAGCTACTTATATGGAGGGGGGGGGGGGACTCATCTAAATACCTATGCTGGGAGGGGGCACCTCTGGCTACCTATACTGGGGTGGACACACCTCTGCATATCCATACTGAAGGGAAACCTCCAGTATGGATATGGGGCGCAATTTCAGTGTTTGCCATAGGCGCTATATTACCCAGATACGCCCCAGTATATCATGGAACCACATCTACAGATGTTACCTAAACAGAAGCATCTTGCTGATCAACAAAAACTTCAAGGTCATTAAGTGGATAAAAGCAGCATATGAGTCAGATCTAAGTATTATACTTTATGACTTAAAGAGAACCCGAGGTGTGTTTAAAGAATGTTATCTGCATACAGAGGCTGGATCTGCCTATACAGCCCAGCCTCTGTTGCTTACCCAAACCCCACTAAGGTCCCCCTGCACTCTGCAATCCCTCATAAATCACAGCCCTGCTGTGAGGCTGTGTTTACATCTGTAGTGTCAGTCTCAGCTGCTCCCCCGCCTCCTGCATAGCTCCGGTCCCTGCCCCCGTCCCTTCCCTCCAATCAGCAGGGAGGGAAGGGATGCAGGCGGGAACTGGAGTTCTGCAGGAGGCGGGGAGAGCAGCAGACTGACACTATAGAGATAAACACAGCCAGCTCTGACAAGCTGTTTGTCAGCAGCGTGGCTGTGATTTATGAGGGATTGCAGAGTGCAGGGGGACCTTAGGGCGGTTTGGGATAGCAACAGAGGCTGGGCTGTATAGGCAGATCCAGCCTCTGTATGCAGATAAAATTCTTCAAACCCACCTCGGGTTCTCTTTAAAGAATACATGAAGAATACACATAGAGTGTAGATTCCACTGTAATATGAAAAAGAAGTGAAATGTAGAGTAAGGATAACCAAGTATACAATCACTTGCAAGTAAGAGTAAAAGAGGAGAATATAGAAGATAGAGATAGATAGAGAGAGAGAGAGAGAGAGAGAGACAGTAAAGTCAGGGCCGAGGCAGAGGCGAGAGAGGCTCCAGCCTCAGGGCGCAGTGTAGGAGGTGGGCGCACAACTCAATCAGCTATCATTCCCCTATTGTGTTTGAAGCAGAGAGAAATAAGAAAAGGGGCTACATGGCAGTGACTGCAACCCAGATAACTAGAGATTAAAGGACTTACAAGGCGAAATTAAAAAAAAAAGTACCTGCATCAAATTTGAATGCACGGAGGACGCCATTCTGCACCCTCCGTGCAGTTCTGCCTGGTCCCTGCTGTTCAATCACCTTCCCCCCCCCCCCCCCCCCGGGCTGCTCCCGACCCCACAGCCCGGGTTGTGCTCCCCTGCCTCATGTAAAATGTCTGCCAGAGCTGGCCACGGCTGCGCAGTCCGCTGCGCAGCTCTAGGCCCCCTCCCGATCCACGCACAGGAGACAGCCTGTAGCGTGGATCGTGGGGGGCCCTAGAGCTGCACAGCCGCACTCACGTCTATGCGGACTGCGCAGCTGCGGCCAGCTCCAGCCATTTTACATGAGGCAGGAGAGTCCGACCTGGGCTGTGGGGTCAGGAGCAGCCCGGGGGGGGCGATTGAACAGCGGGGACCCGGTGGAACTGCACGGAGTCCAATAGCAATCAGTGTGTGACAACTCCGGTGGGAGGTATGGGGAAGTGCACTTTGGTGTCTCAGCCTTGGGGGCTGGAGGACCTTGTCCCAGCTCTGAGTAAAGGATGAAGAGGAAGACAAGATGGTACACCGCCACCCCACAGCTACCTACTTTGATTTTAACCATGTTGAACAGCAAGTTGCCAGTACAAGGAGCAATCTCAAATTGGTACCAATTTTTACTTCCAAATCCCCAACCTCTCATAAACAAATACGTACAAAAACTATTACGGTATCGCAAACCAGGGGCGTTGCTAGGATCCTAAGAGATACGGGGCACTTTTGGGCACTCCAGCCAAAAAATCTGTGTGGCCATGCATCAGAATGTGGGTGTGGTCATGCAGCCAATTTTACAAGAACTTAACAGTAGAGTTGGGCCGAACCTCCGATTTTAGGTTCGCGAACCTGGTTCGCGAACTTCCGCGGAAGGTTCGGTTCGCGTTAAAGTTCGCGAACCGCAATAGACTTCAATGGGGATGCGAACTTTGAAAAAAAAAAAAATAATTATGCTGGCCACAAAAGTGATGGAAAAGATGTTTCAAGGGGTCTAACACCTGGAGGGGGGCATGGCGGAGTGGGATACATGCCAAAAGTCCCGGGGAAAAATCTAGATTTGACGCAAAGCAGCGTTTTAAGGGCAGAAATCACATTGAATGCTAAATGACAGGCCTAAAGTGCTTTCAAACATCTTGCATGTGTATACATCAATCAGGTAGTGTAATCAAGGTACTGCTTCACACTGACACACCAAACTCACCGTGTAACCGTGAACAGAACAGGTATGCAGTGGCGGGTTCACAGAACAGGTATGCAGTGGCAGGTTCACTGAACACAACAGGTATGCAGTGGCGGGTTCACTGAACAGGTATACAGTGGCGGGTCCACTGAACAGAACAGGTATGCAGTGGCGGGTTCACTGAACAGGTATACAGTGGCGGGTCCACTGAACAGAACAGGTATGCAGTGGCGGGTTCACTAAACAGAACAGGTATACAGTGGCGGGTTCACTAAACAGAACAGGTATACAGTGGCGGGTTCACAGAACAGGTATGCAGTGGCAGGTTCACTGAACACAACAGGTATGCAGTGGTGGGTTCACTGAACAGGTATACAGTGGCGGGTCCACTGAACAGAACAGGTATGCAGTGGCAGGTTCACTAAACAGAACAGGTATACAGTGGCGAGTTCACAGAACAGGTATGCAGTGTCAGGTTCACTGAACACAACAGGTATGCAGTGGCTGGTTCACTGAACAGGTATACAGTGGCGGGTCCACTGAACAGAACAGGTATGCAGTGGCGGGTTCACTAAACAGAACAGGTATACAGTGGCGGGTTCACTAAACAGAACAGGTATACAGTGGCGGGTTCACAGAACAGGTATGCAGTGGCAGGTTCACTGAACACAACAGGTATGCAGTGGTGGGTTCACTGAACAGGTATACAGTGGCGGGTCCACTGAACAGAACAGGTATGCAGTGGCGGGTTCACTGAACAGGTATACAGTGGCGGGTCCACTGAACAGAACAGGTATGCAGTGGTGGGTTCACTGAACAGGTATGCAGTGGTGGGTTCACAGAACAGGTATGCAGTGGTGGGTTCACAGCACAGGTATGCAGTGGTGGGTTCAATGAACAGGTATACAGTGGCGGGTCCACTGAACAGAACAGGTATGCAGTGGCAGGTTCACTGAACAGGTATGCAGTGGTGGGTTCACAGCACAGGTATGCAGTGGTGGGTTCACAGAACAGGTATGCAGTGGTGGGTTCACAGCACAGGTATGCAGTGGTGGGTTCAATGAACAGGTATACAGTGGCGGGTCCACTGAACAGAACAGGTATGCAGTGGCAGGTTTACTGAACAGGTATGCAGTGGTGGGTTCACAGCACAGGTATGCAGTGGTGGGTTCACTGAACAGGTATGCAGTGGTGGGTTCACAGCACAGGTATGCAGTGGTGGGTTTACAGCACAGGTATGCAGTGGTGGGTTCACAGCACAGGTATGCAGTGGTGGGTTCACAGCACAGGTATGCAGTGGTGGGTTCACAGAACAGGTATGCAGCCAGACAGGAACAAGTTAAGCCTAACTAATCTTTCCCTGAGAGACAGTCTGCAGCAGCTCGCCCTACTCTCACTAACGCAGGCAGCACACGAGTGACCGTAATGGCCGCCGCTGCCTGCCTTATATAAGGGGGGGGGGGGGGGGGGGCTCCAGGGGCTAGTGTAGCCTAATTGGCTACACTGGGCCTGCTGACTGTGATTTAGAGGGTCAAAGTTGACCCTCCATGTGCATTATGGGGCGAACCGAACTTCCGCAAAGGTTCGCCTGCGGGACGCGAACGCGAACCACTGAAGTTCGCATGGAACCGTTCGCAGGCGAACCGTTCGGCCCAACTCTACTTAACAGCGGTCTAAGTTGGCCTGCCCAGCAAAATGTTGGATGAAGCCCCCTCTCTATTAATTCCAAAAATAAATGCATGCCTGAAGCATTCAGGTGCTGTGTGGTGCCATGCTGGGTGCTGTGGTGCCTCTATGGGGCATACTGGTGCTGTGGTGCCTCTATGGGGCATGTTGGGTGTTGTGGTGACATGCTGAAAGCTGTGGAACCTCTATAGGGAGCATGCAACGTTATGTCTGTCATCACTGTTCCTCCCCTCCTTCAGCAGAGTAGTACAGCAGGAGGAACTACTCATCCGCTCTCCAAGTCTGGAGACATCCTCTGTAGCTGGAGATTCTCCCCCTAGAATCCGAGAATCAGACTCTAGGAGCTCTAGCTTCTGATTCCTTCTCAGACACTAGGGGGAGAAGCTCAGGAGAGACATCTGCAGAATCTGAAGACCAAGTGGCTGAAGGTGAGTTCTGCCGCCCGCTGCCTGACCCTGCCTGGGGGACATCAGTGGTACCCCAGAATAGATCTGGGTCATGTGTCACTGATCTTCGGGGCTAACAACGCCCCTGTCGCAAACCCCAAAAAACTGTTCAATCATTAATATTATCTAAATGCAACTCCCATTGGGAACAGCATCAAAAAATTCTTACAAGATGGTACCTGACCCCCAGTAAGATTGCTCATTTTACGGCTAACGCTGACCCCACTGGTTGGAGATGTCATTCTAACACAGCATCCCTCATTCATATGTTATGGGATTGTACACATGTTAAAAATCTCGCAAGTAGAATCATTACTCTAAAAGTAGCCATACGTCTAGCGATGTATGGGCAGATTCGACCAAAAGACAAATCCCTCTCTTATCGAATCTGATAAGAGAGAGATCTGTCAACTGCCCATACACCATAGGCCAATTCCCAATCAATTTCACGCTGAAATCGATCCGGAATCGGCCCTCGCTGCTGTGCCCCCTAATGTAACATCCCCCGTGCCAGCAGAGCCGGATTAAGGCTAAATGGGGCCCTAAGCAAAGTAACTGATTTGGGCCCCCCCCCCCATCATGTCGTAATAGAATCAGAAGATGCAGCTGCACAGCAACATGCTGCACACAAGGGGGCAACCGAGCTACTGGTTGCTATGGGCAACAGCCCGCTTTCCTCTTTTCCTCTGTGGGTGGACAATGCAGGGAATAGCAGCGACAAAATGCAGAGTTAGAGATGAATGACTGGGACATTTGCACTCAGGGGCTGGGGCACCCCTGTGAAGAGGGCGCCAGATATCACAGCAGCAGCACTTTCCCCCTGCATCTCCAGCCTGGCAATAGCAGAAAGCTCTGGACACCGCCAAACCGGAAGCCGTTCCCCAGACAGAATTATTTACCACCCCCACCACTGAACAACTGATTTCCTCCCAAACTAGACAGCCACCATGCAGCCTCCATCCCAGTGAATACAATAGTCCAGCAGAGAAGGCAGCCGCAGCGGGGGAGAATGACAGCACCAGATGACTCACATTCACCTATTGTGATCCAAGCAATAGAGGTCCCGTCATCCGGAGCCAATCTGTCTCCTCTAGAGTGCTGTCGCTCTGTTACTACTACTATTACTACTTCCTACTTCCTGTCTGATCTGAGAATCAGGAAGTTCAGAGCGAGCGGCTGCACTGTAGAAGAGACAGATGGGTTTCAGATGACGGGATCTCTATCGCTTAGATCATGGATAGGTGAGTGAGCGTTTGCCATCTGCTGCTATCATTTTTGCTGCTGCTGTGGTTCTCTGTGGGAAGGGAGGGAGGAGTGGGCAGCGGCAGAGCGCACAGTAGCAGGAGGGGGACCTAGGAGGAGAGCCTAGCTCTGAAGACAACCAGCAGCGCACAGCATCATTTGACAAGACAAGACAAATAACATTTATATTGCGCTTTTCTCCTGGGGGACTCAAAGCACCAGAGCTGCAGCCACTAGGACGCGCCCTATGGGCAGTAGCAGTGTTAGAGAGACTTGCCTAAGGTCTCCTACTGAATAGGTGCTGGCTTACTGAACAGGCAGAGCAGAGATTCGAACCCTGGTCTCCTGTGTCAGAGGCAGAGTACTTAAAGGGACTCCGAGCAGTGCCTGTGGGTATACCTTTAAGCATACCCACAACTAATTAATTACATCCTCACACCTACCAGCATGATGTTTGTAATTATATCCCCCTGGGTTCCTTATATTTCATTGCATTGTGCTGAATCGAGCTGCCGACTTTGGAGAAAAGTCGTCCTGTGTAATACAATGTAACTATGGAAAGATGCATATCATTTTGAAGCTCTCTTTCTCCTCTTTCGAATGATAGATAAACTGCCACCCTACACCTTTTAGTTTTCGCTATTTTCGCGAAAATGCCGTGGCCATTTCGCCATAGGGCATAGGGCGGCGGTTTATATATCATTGGAAAGAGGAGAAAGAGAGCTTTAAAATGATATGCATCTTTCCATAGTTACTGCACTGCTCAGAGTCCCTTTAACCATTATACCATCCAGTCACCGCTGACAGGATGGCGAGGGCTGGTTTATGTGCTGATGGGGCCCCTTTGACTCTGAATGGGGGCCCTAAGCGACTGCTTTTGTTGCCTGGTTGGTAATCCGGCCCTGCGTGCCAGTAAATGTATACATTACCTCTCCGCGACCTCCGCTTGTCCCCCGCAGGCTTCCGGGATTCTTCTTCCGCATACAAGCGCGCCCCACGTGGTTTCCTAGTAAGAGCGTGCGTGTGTGACAAATCTTTCTCTACTTGAATCTGATTAAAGAGAGATCTGTGGGCTTCCCATATGCAAACACTAGTGCACATGACAGGCAGGGGCCCCGAGTACTGCCACTGCCCCAAGACCAGCATGTAACACAATAGGGGAGCGCAGGCAAGCCCTGGAGTTGCCACCACCAGGAACCTGCCCCCACCACTCCTTCAACTTACCACACACAAATGGACTGCCCATACACCGCAGTATTGATCAGGAATCGGCCTTGTGATTCCGCATCCGACTGCCTCACCGACCTGACGCTGTACGGCATATTAAAATGTCTCCCTCCCCCGGTGCCCAATCTGTGGCCTCCTTTTGCACCACGCTCCCTCCGCTCTCCATACACGCACGCCCCACATGTTTGCCTAGTAAAGGTGCGTGTCATATGTGCCCGCGTTACTAGGTAACTACGTGGTGCAAGTATATGGAGAATGGAAGCTCATAGCAAGCGGAGGCCACGGACAGGTATGTGTAACGTGCACTGGGCACCGGGGGGGACATATTACATTTGCCGGCTTGACGCTCTCTCCCCCTAATGTCCAAAGTCCCCCCCCCCCCCCCAGGGCCCAGTGCAGTATACATTACCTCCATCCTCTGCCCATATACGCGCCCGCGTTGCTTCTGGAGTATTGTGAGCACATGTGATGTCACACATGCACCCACATGTACGCCGCAAACCACATGGGGCGTGTGTAGGGGCGGAGGATGGAGCCCAGAAACAGCGGTGGACATGGACAGGTAATGTATACTGCACTGGGCAACAGGGCGGGCACCTCGGACATTAAGTGAGATAGCACCAGGGGGGTTTGTTGCATTCTTCGATTATCCCGATATCACCCCCCAGTACTGCCATGTACCCATCGACCACAACGGCACAAAATCATGCAGCATACCCGATCGACATGCTCGACCCGAAATTGGTCACATCGTTGATCGGGCATGCACTTGGCAGCACCAATTTTCATTCAATTCGATAATAATTATCAAATCCAATGGTCGATCTGCTGCCAAGCCAATAGATGCATGGCCACCTTTATCGTTCAAACCAGTGTATGTATGTAGCTAAAGGCCTGGATCTCATACATGAGACATTGTGGAACATTCCTGCCTTACTTGATCCAATGAGACTGTTTGCATCTTGCTATCCTTCTGTCAATAAGGAAATATCTTGGCCGGGAAACAAGCATGAATGGCATGAAGAGTGCGACCCTCTCAGACAGACACACATCATTTTACTGATATGGAGAGATAAGAATCTTATCACAATTATTTCAGGACGGCTTTCAAGTGGCGGAGCGGAGGATCTGTCCGGTCTCTGCTCTCTGAGTTCACCTCTTGTGTGGAGTTTATTGACTCAACGAAATTATGTGAAGAAGAATTTCTGGCGGGTTGCGTCTCCGCTTCCGTTACACAATCTGCGCACTCAGCACAAGGAAGCGCTACAAGTGATGCTCGAGAGTGACAAGAGGCAGCGGTGGCATTCCATAAACCACCAGTCTCTGGGGACATGAAGCAGAGCCAGATATGCTGAACATCAGCAGGTGGATACATCGAAATCATGACCACGGCAGGCCAAGCAGTCACCAGCAGATCCTGGATCACCAGAAACAGACCCCCTCCCCATCTACCTGGACTGAGGTGAACTGAGTACTCTACAAAACACTGACCAGTGTGCTGAGGCCATACAGACACAAGTAATACAAGAAAATATAAAATAAATAATAGTGATAATAATAATAATACTGTTACAGTCTCCCTACCCCAAGAAATGCAGATTACTTCTGGGGGGCCCTGAAGCTCCCTACAATTGTTGTTAATTCCATGTGATCCAAAGTCCATAGCTGTAATGCCGCATGTAGGGGCCACCTTGTGCTGCTACTCTGTCTCCTTCTTTGCAGGCCACCACTGTAGCAGTAGCAGCCACTGATAAGCAGCCGCCACTATGCCAGCAGCAGTAGCAGCCACTGATAAGGAGCCGCCACTATGCCAGCAGCAGTAACAGCCGCTGATTAGCAACCGCCAATATACCAGCAGCAGTAACAGCCACTGATTAGCAGCTGCCACTATCCCAGCAGCAGTAACAGCCACTGATTAGCAGCTGCCACTATCCCAGCAGCAGTAACAGCTAGCGATTAGCAGCTCCCACTATGCCAGCAGCAGTAGCAGCCACTGATAAGCAGCCGCCACTATGCCAGCAGCAGTAGCAGCCACTGATAAGGAGCCACCACTATGCCAGCAGCAGTAACAGCCGCTGATTAGCAACCGCCAATATACCAGCAGCAGTAACAGCCACTGATTAGCAGCTGCCACTATCCCAGCAGCAGTAACAGCTAGCGATTAGCAGCTCCCACTAGGCTAGCAGCAGTAACAGCCACTGATTAGCAGCTGCCACTGTGCCAGCAGCAGTAACAGCTACTGGTTAGCAGCTGCCAATGTGCCAGCAGCAGTAACTGCCACTGATTAGCAGCTGCCACTAGGCCAGCAGCAATAACTGCCACTGATTAGCAGCTGCCACTCTGCCAGCAGCAGTAACAGCCACTGATTAGCAACCGCCACTATCGCAGCAGCAGTAACAGCCACTGATTAACAGCTGCCAATGTGCCAGCCGCAGTAACTGCCACTGATTAGCAGCTGCCACTAGGCCAGCAGCAGTAACTGCCACTGATTAGCAGCTGCCTCTCTGCCAGCAGCAGTAACAGTAAGTGATTAGCAGCCGCCACTATCCCAGCAGTAGTAACAGCTACTGATTAGCAGCCCCCACTAGGCCAGCAGCAGTAACAGCCACTGATTACCAGCTGCCACTATGCCAGCAGCAGTAACAGCCACTGATTAACAGCTGCCAATGTGCCAGCCGCAGTAACAGCCACTGATTAGCTGCTGCCACTAGGCCAGCAGCAGTAACAGCCACTGATTAACAGCTGCCAATGTGCCAGCCGCAGTAACTGCCACTGATTAGCAGCTGCCACTAGGCCAGCAGCAGTAACTGCCACTGATTAGCAGCTGCCTCTGTGCCAGCAGCAGTAGCAGCCACTGATTAGCAGCTATCATTGTGCCAGCAGCAGTAACAGCCACTGATTAACAGCTGCCACTGTGCCAGCAGCACTAACAGCCTTTGATTAGCAGCTGCCACTATCCCAGCAGCAGTAACAGCCACTGATTAGCAGCCGCCACTATGCCAGCAGCAGCTACAGCCACTGATTAGCAGCTGCCATTTCGCCAGCAGCACTAACAGCCTCTGATTAGCAGCTGCCACTATCCCAGCAGCAGTACGAGCCACTAATTAGCAGCTGCCACTGTGCCAGCAGCAGTAACAGTCACTAATTAGCAGCTGCCACTGTGCTACCTGCACACAGTATATGGTTATTTTCCGTGGACATTTTTTATTTGATAAAATGTTACAGCCATAGTGTTCAAAATGGAAATAAAACATATTGGGCTTGATTCACAAAAGAGTGCTAACTGTTAGCACGGGCGTTTTCGCGTGAATTTTCGCATTGCGCGTGATCGCGAATTTTCGTGCAAAACTATAATGTTTTAGCGCCCAAACGCGAATTTTCCCGCGAAAACGATATTGATTTTGAGGGAAAATTCGCGTTTGCGCGCGAAAAAATTATCGTTTCGTGTGAAAGTTCGCGATCGCGCGCAATGCGAAAATTCACATGAAAATGCCCGTGCTAACAGTTAGCACTCTTTTGTGAATCAAGCCCATTGTGTTTAATTTTCCTAGTTCTCCCCCTAGCACTCTCAAGAACGGCAATATGGCCCTTGGCCTAAAAAGTTTGGACACCTCTGTGTGTTTTCCTAACGTCCCAATCTGCAAAAATAAGAGATGCCACGAATTACACAATCGTGTCTGCTTTTCTCTGAAGGTGGCCATTAATAGTACATTTTCCTTAGATGCGCTCATTCAATTTGCGAGATTGTAAGCAATCAGAAGGTAATTATCGATTGTTCTCATAAAGGATTCAGTTAGGACACTTTCTTCAGATAAGAATGTAAAATCCAACATTTAAATTGACAAAATTCTGTATTTCAACCGACCATAGAACCGTTTTGTTCATTGGTGTTCTACACATCCTGCGTAGTTTTCTGTACAATTCGATCATAAAAATTTGATCAAATTATTACATCTGATGAAAATATTGTACCATTAATGGGCACAATTAGAGGACATCACTAATCTGGTTGAGAAGTTCTAAGAAGTTCAAAGTCAGTTGCTACATTTGGAAGCTTGATTTCTGCAGACGAAAACCATATTCTGCCACTCATGGCTGGATAAATGTCCTCCATTCTTCTGTAGTACAGGAGGAACAACCAGAGAGTTATACGCCATCCTCCTTACAAGGCACAACCAGCCAGAAAAAAATGATTATATGGAGACGTCTGGAGTAGTCTGAAGGCCCTTCCAGAAAAACAAAAACATGCAGAGACTACAAGAGCCCCGTATAGTGTGGTAGATGGGTAGTTAGCGTCACCAGATCTATAAATTGGTACAATGAAGAGGTACTCACAAACATGGGTAACAAAACCAGCAACCACAGCGTCAGGCACGCGAGGAAAACTTGTCTTGACTCAGGTCCCTTGGTCTTCTAAGGATAGATAAGTGAGGCTATATGGAAAACTGCTAAAATTCCCCAAGGAACTTATTCTTGCCCCCTCCCCCCTTACAACTTACTGTATGTAGGATAAAGAGGTTCTTTTATTTAACACTTTAAAAATACAACACATTTTGCTGGTCTTTCCCTGCTTCTTCAGGTCAAGTAAGAATGTCTTGGAGAATACAAATCTGCAACTAGGAGCATCTGTAGGTGCTGGGGAAGATTTCTATGAGTCCTTTAGACTGCAAGAAGATCCAATCAGTCAATTATTGAAGATATGATCCACGACTGTTTATTGGAAGGAGCATTCCTGAAGCTCAAATACTTTGGGTACATAATGAGAAGGCAGGATTCATTGGAGGAGACCCTGATACTGGGGAAGATTAACGGCAAAAGGAGGAGGGGACGGCAGAAAATGAAATAGCTAGATAGTATCATGGAAGCAACAAACATGACAAACTTCCAGAGGCAGTGGAGAATAGAGGGCTTGTTGGGGTCCACGGGGTCGCAAAGAGTCAGACATGAATAAATTGAGACTGAACAGCAACAACAAATCTGAATTACTCTGTTATAATCCGGCACCAGATTGGAAGGAAGTGCAAAAACACAATATCTAGCCTTATTCTGAACAACAACCTGCCAACTTATTTCTATAAAATGTAATTTAAGGTGTGTGCCCGAGGGCCGTGATGCCATCCCTGGACCCGGTGCTCAGGCAACGCAGCCAGGTAATACTGCTAACGCTTGAGCAACATGCAACGCTTGCCATAGCAGTACAGGTGGTGAGATAAATAGATTGCTGTCCAGCGAGGTTCATCTGTGCACAAACATATCATGACTAATGATGCCGAGATCCTCACTGACAGGGAAATACCTTCCTAACCTCTCAGGAGTCCACAATCCACTGCATATCCTGTTCAGTAAGTAATATGGCCTCTTTTACACTACTGGCCTTGTCTCCATGCCAGTTATGTCTATGTGGTCCACACTCCGTCCAAGAGCCCTCCACCTTCTGCTGCCTTTCAGGCCTCCATGCACCTAACTTATTTTTAACAACTTTGGGGGGTATTGATGATGCACTACCCCCAGCTCTCCATGCCAGTTACCTAGTCAGTCTCCCTGACAAGGAGGTCGCACACTGCTACAGCTCTCACGGACTCACGCCTCATCTCAAGCCCTCCTACTTTTATACTCCTGGGTAGCATTGATTCCATATGTGATCCAGTTCATGATACCAGCTAACAATGTGGTCTCCTGCTGTTTTGACAGCAGAGACTTCTGCCAGTGCATTAAATTTGCACATAGCACCACCCTTTCTCAATTTCAGGTTCTGCCTCTATATCCTACTGGCCCATCTTAAAAAAATCTATTTTCCTGCTGTGATTTTAACTTTGTGTTCTTGGGCTCAGAGATCACTGCAAATGGTGACTGCAGCAATGAAATTAAAACCCCATGTTTACCCATTGGAAGGAAAGCAATGACCAACTTTGACAATGTAATAAAAAGCAGAGATGTCACTTTGCTAACAAAGTTTTTGGAATAGTTAAAGCCTTGGTTTTCCCTCTAATTTTTTGCAACCACAGATCCCATTGAGCTAGAAGGGGGATTGTTCCCTCCAGGGGGGGTTTTAGTTGAGCAAGAAGGGGGGATTGTTCCCTCCAGGGGGGTTGTTAGTTGAGCAAGAAGGGGGGATTGTTCCCTCCAGGGGAGGTTATTAGTTGAGCAAGAAGGGGGGATTGTTCCCTCCAGGGGGGTTATTAGTTGAGCAAGAGGGGGAGATTCTTCCCTCCAGGGGGTTATTAGTTGAGCAAGAGCGGGGATTGTTCCCTCCAGGAGGGGGGTTATTAGTTGAGCAAAAGGGGAGGGTTCTGTGTGAGAATAGAGTTTGGTTAGGTTGAATTTTCTAATAGCTATACCTATAAATAAGTGCAACCGGTTGCAAAATTTGATAAAGTTGCAAAAAATTTCACTACAGGGGCAACTATACTATCTACCTCTACTGGGGAAACTACTACTTATACCTGGGGCAACTATACTAGCTACCTATACTGGGGAAACTACAACTTATACCTGGGGCAACTATACTAGCTACCTATACTGGGCCAACTATACTAGCTACCTATACTGGTGCAACTATACTACCTATAATGGGGCAACTATACTGGCTTGGCTACCTTTACTGGGGGCACCTATACCTGGCTACCTATACTGAGGGTGAACATTTTTGGTTGCTGTGCGATTATTCCGAATCAGGCTGAGGGGGGGGGGGGGGGGGGGCATCCGCACAAGTTATCCTTAGGCAGCAAAAAGTCTAGAACTGGCCCTGGTCATGTGAGTTGGATCATAAGGAAGGATGAGCACCCAGGAATCAACATCTTTGAATTGTGGCGCTGGAGGAGACATCTGAGAGTCCCTTGGCCTGCAAGGTGATCCATTCATTCAATCTTTAAAGAAATGATCCCTGACTGTTGACTGGAAGGAGCAATGGTGAAGTTGAAGCTGAAACCCTTTGGACACATAATGAGAAGGCAGGATTCATTGGAGAAGACCCTGATCCTGAGAAAAGAACAAGGGCAAAAGGAGGAAGGAAGGGCAGAGAAGGAGATGGCTAGATAGTATCATGGAAGCAACAAACATGAGCTTTCAGAGACAGTAGAGGATAGAGGGGCCTGGTGTGCTGTGGTCCATGGGGTGGCAAAGAGTCGGACATAACTGATAGTGACTGAACAACAACAAATCTGAATTACAGAGGTCGGCTCCGTTATAATTTGGCACTAGATTGGAAGAGAATGCAAAAACACATTATCTAACCTTATCCTGAATAATAACTACAACATGCCAACTCATTTACATAAAATGTCATTTAGGTCGTGTGCCCGAGGGCTGTGATGCCTTCCTGGGACCCGAACTGCTCAGGCAACGCAGCCAGGTAATACTGCCAACGCTTGAGCAACACGCAACGCTTGCCATAACAGTACAGATCATGAGATAAATAGACTGCTGTCCAGCAAGTTCAGCTGTACACAAACATAACACAAATAACAATGCAGAGCTCCTCACCGACAGGGAAACACCTTCCTGACTTATGTCAGAACACTCTATTAGGTATGGTATAGCCTCAGTATTAGCAGGATGCAGTAATGCGCTACTGCACTTGATTGTCTCCTGATGAAGCCATCAGAAGTTATGGGGGTGAAACATGTTGGTAAAGGTTAAGGGTGGTTTTGTGTTTGAATATGCATTCAGTTAAGTGATTTAAAGGCGTAGACATCCTGCTAATACTGAAGCTATATCAATCCTAAATATCAAAACACATGCAAATCAGGTGGTCTGACTGGATTAGCTGCAGGTTTTGTTACAGGGGTGTGATCCAGACACTACTGCTGCCAAAGAGATCAGCAGCAAGTGGTATTGTTCAAAAGGAAATAAATATGGCAGCCTCCATATCCCTCTCACTTCAGGGTCCCTTCAACAACAACAACAAAATTCAGAAAAAATAAATATTGAACTTAAAGGAAACCTGAGATGGGTTTAATTGGTGCATTTATACTTACCGGGGGCTTCCTCCAGCCCCCTGAGGTGTATGGGATCCCTTGCCGTCCCCTCCGGCCGCTCTGTTCTATTATAATCCCAATCTGGTACTCTGGCAGGCCTTGCTCTTCTGCAAATGCGCAGCTTAGTCGGGCGCACACTTCCGTCACGCTGCTGTAGCCGGGAGCATTCTGTGCCTGTGCAGTATGCTCCCAAGCATAGGAGTACGACAGGGGGTGCTGAGCAGAAGCGCACGACTGACCAAAACTGGCCAGATTACCGGGGGGATTACAAGAGAACTGAGTGGCCAACGGCGAGGGACTCCACGCACCACATGGGGCTGGAGCTGGAGGAAGCCCAGGTAAGTATAAATAAACCAAATAAACCCATTTTAGGTACACTTTATAGTCATTTCCCCAATCTGAGTTATAGCCAACAGGTACATTTGATAATAACATTAATAATAATAAATTTACACTCCTCCTCCTCCTCATCATCCTCATCACAATATCAATAAATCAATCAATAGTAATACTGCTGATTAAAATAATAATACTTGGGGGTCCTTTCATTGCACATCCAAAGCTTGGGGTCCTGTACAACTGATGCTGCCGATGTGGCAGATTTCCCATAGTGCCCCAGTGGTCCCGTCCCTGCTGTGTCAGTCCTCCACTCCTCCCCCTGCAGGCTGGGTTCCTGGCGCTCCTCACCCGCCCAGGGGCACCAGATTCTGCATAGACTTTGCTGGAATCAGCCCAGAGGCGGCAGGATCCTCTGCCAACACAAGCTGCAACAAATATACGGCAATTAGGAGGGTAAACAAGCGAGCGCCTGGCAGTGATGAGATGAGAGATGGTAAATTCTGATAATAGCGCTGAGCGGATGTTCCTCTGATATTATCACAGCATCCGTCACCGATTCCTCTGAAAGGGATAATTATACCAAACACCAATGAAAAGGCCCCTTCCTATATACTATATTACCCATGTATTACATGTCTTGCGGTGGATTCACAAAGCATCATACATGCCATTACACCCATCATTTAGCATGCCATGCAAGCATAATGGTCTACATTATTATTATTATTATTATTTAGTATTTATATAGCGCCAACATATTACGCAGCGCTGTACAGTATATATATATATATATATATATATATATATATATATATATATATATATCTTGTCACTAACTGTCCCTCAAAGGAGCTCACAATCTAATCCCTACCATTGCCATATGTCTATATTATGTAGTGTAAGTACTGTAGTCTAGGGCCAATTTTAGTGGGAGCCAGTTAACTTATCTTTATGTTTTTGGAATGTGGGAGGAAACCGGAGTGCCCGGAGGAAACCCTCGCAGACGCGGAGAGAACATACAAACTCTTTGCAGATAGTGCCCTGGCTGGGATTCGAACCAGGGACCCAGCGCTGCAAGGTGAGAGAGCTAACCACTACGCCACCATCTACATATGTGAAGTCACTAAAAACTTTATGGCCATTATTCAATTTACCTTTTCTCCAAAGTTTTCTCCTACGAGATCATTTTTCATCTTCTGTTTAAAACCACTCTTCCGCACGCTGCAACTGAAAAAGTACCAAAAGGTTGGAGAAAAAGGTCTGTCAAAATAATTCTGAGTATTTTCTTGCTTGTTGGTGGCTTAAAAAACAATTTATTAATAAGATGTGTCTTAAAACAGAAGGAAATTTGCAATAATTCAGCTATAAGTGAACATTGGTGGTTACCCACAATGCTCCACTACTGAATATGCAAATTATCCCTTTTCGCCCTCGTAAGCAAGGCAAGCAGCCAGAACCGCTGGTGTATAGCAAATTTCACCTAGGATTGCTTATTAGTAGGAGGGCTTTTCGGTGTCTTTTAACCCCCTATACATTCCTAGTGGTTTGGGTCACCCTGAGCTGCTTGGTTACTCTGTTACTTTTGGCTGAAAAACTGCTTGTTTCCTTCTGTTTTAAGAAGGCAATTACACCAAGCTTTGCTTTTTTAGTAGGAGGGCTTTTTGGTTCCTTTCATCCCCCTATACATTCCTAGTAGTTTGGGTCACCCTGAGCTGCTTGGTTACTCTGTTCAAAGAATGCACTATGACGCAATTGCTAATTAAAAAAAATACACACAAAATATTGAAGAACGCGGGGGAAAACAGCAGAGCTGCTAAAACGCATATGCAATTTATTTGCACATATCTATTGAAAGGACATGTGTGGTCCCAGGCGCTCACTTGTCTCTATTTCCTGCATGCACAAAAGCATTCAAACTGAGAACGAATGTTAATCGATTTGCTAGTTCACACTTCAGGGTAGGAACACATTAGGCAGAATCGCATATGCCATCACTATGTGCTATGGAAAACGCATATGCGATCACTATGTGCTATGGAAAATGCATATGCAATCACTATGTGCTATGGAAAACGCATATCGCTGGGTACACACATAACAGAGTGTTTCTGTCTTTTTTTTCCCCACATATGCGTTTTTCTAGCGTTTTGCATGCGTTTTTAAGCGTTTGCAGTTCGCATATACAAAATGCATATGTGTTTGTTTGCATTTTCAATGCGTGTTTACATTGCGTTTTATGCAAATCACTAGGACAACAGGAAGCAGAAATACACCACCAAACAATTTTTTTTATCAAAAAACGCATATAAAATGGATGAAAAACGCATACAAAACGCAATACATTGCGTTTCCATTGACTTTCATTGTGTGCTTTGTTAATGCTTTTTTAAATATTATGCAACTAAACCAGCGTTTTTAAAAACGCACACATACAAAATGCATATGCGTTTTTTCCTGCGGCCCATAAACTTCCATTAGCGCCAAAAACGCAGCATTTTCTGAAACGTTTTTTTGCTAAGTGTGCACCTAGCTTGAAAAAACACATTTCCCCACATACAGATGCACGTGGTGTGCAGAAGCCGTGTGCAGAAATTTGACAGAGAAGTGTGAATGCTGCCTGAATCTGTCCACATGTCTATTTATACATGGAAAGTATCTTCAGTGTAACTACTAATGCACATGAAATGCGCTACTGCAGCGCATGCAGAATACAACGCAGGATGCTGTGCATGTACCGGACAACGTGTGTATTTCCAGTGGCAGTGACACATACATTACTGTACTGTGTGCTTCTCTGTAGGCATCCCTGGATACATCACATCACATTCCTAAATCTGCCCATTAATTATCCAATTTCCCTGACCGTCCAATCCGATGATTGTGATCGATCAGAAATGATCGTTTGGCCCCACCAATAGATGAGAAAATTAAAAGCAGTCCAATCAGACTATGTTGCTATGTTGCCACCCTATATGTCAGGATGCCTAATGCAACAGGTATAATGTGCGAGCTGCGTAAGGCTCCTCCCACACTGCGCCCTTCGCATTCCGTCGCAACGGACAATATAATCGCATTGCAGCGCATGTATACCAGCTGCAGCATCTCAGTCCCCCTGAAGAGGAGAGTGGCGGGCTCGCTCTCACCATTTCCAGCACATCGCCTGGAAAGGTCGTCACCCCCACCATGTCATTAAAAGCTCTTTATTGCATCATAGCTCTTAAAATGCTGTCAGAAGGCAGCAACAGAAATAAGCACAGGCACAGCTGATCAGCTATCGTGTCCCAGTTAGTAACCTGGGACTTGTGGGTCTGGGCGCACCATTGAAACCTTGTCCCATACCTGCTAACTGTCTCTCTTTTGGAGGGACAGTCCCTCTTTGGGAACCAAATCCCTCTGTCCCTCTTTCTTCCTCATTTGTCCCTCTTTCAGGACTGATGTACAGATCTATGTAAATATATGTATTTTACTACTGAAAAATGTGTTTAATTGACTCTAAGCTTTATTCCCATCCTTTAAATTTATATATTTCTTACTTTCAAATGATAATATGAAGCAGAGATGGATTAAGATGAAGTGGGGCCCAGGGCCGGCTTATGGGGCTCCCCTGGGGCAAATTGAATGGGGGCCCCCTGCCCGGATACCCCCCCCTCCCGGCGACTACCTCTGCTCCGCGGGGCCCTTGCTAACGAACTGCAACAGCAATTACTCACCACTTCCGGCGGACGGCACAGTCCAGGCACTCTTGCCATGTTGTCCTCCACCACCTCTATGATCCGGAACGCGTTATTTGTAAACACGCACCGGGTCATAGAGGAGATGGAGGACAACATGGCAAGAGTGCACAGACGTTAGCAAGGGCCCCGGGGGGCAGAGTGAGCGGGGGAGCAGGCAGTATTCAGCAGGGCCGGCGGTGCGGGGCCTCTGCAGAGGTCGGGGGCTCCGGGGAAAATGCCCCCTTTGCCTCTATGGGAGCGCCGGCACTGGAGGGGCCAAGGCAAGGTAGTAGCTTTGTAGCCCCCCTATGGCCCCTTTCGTAAGCTGTGGTAAAGAGGGGTCAGACAAAAAGGACTGGTGGACCCCTTGATGCCCACTAGGCCACAGGCACTTGCCTAGGTTGCCTGGTGGATGATCCTGCTCTAATATGAAGGAAAATTAACCAGGATAGAAAGGACCAGTGTGGTTTGAATTATGAAATAACATATTTTTCTTATGAAATCATGGTATGTGTGACTAGGGGTGTGTCCGGGGCGTGATTAGGGGTGTGGCAGGGGCGTGGCTTAAAGTGTACCAGAGATGGTACACTGGCACTTATTTATACTTACCTGGGGCTTCCTCCAGTCCCATGAGCATCGTGGCTTCTCTCGCTGTCCTCTGCAGCCCCTCTGTTCTGGTGCTACAACTCCCGATAATCCAGTCAGTTGCCACCAGTCAAGACCTTCTGCAAAGACGCGGCTCGGCCGCGTGTGCGCCCCCGCTATGCTACTGTCCCCTGAAGTGTACTGCTGCGCAGGTGCAGAACACTCCAGGGGGTGGGAACGCGACAAGGGGTGTACACGTGGGCAAGGCGTGCATGCACAGGAGGCCGCGACGGCCCAGATTACCGGTAGTCATATTGGCTTAACAGAGGTGCCGAGGAGGGCAGCGAGGTTGGCCACAATGCTCATTGGGCTGGAGGAAACCTCAGGTAAGTATAAATAAGCGCTAGTGAATCATCTCTGGTTCACTTTAAGTGTCCCTCTTTCTCACCTCAAAAAGTTGGGAGGTCCTCACCCTGAGATGAACAAGCCATTATTGAGAGCCAGTCTCTCTCTCTCTGTGTATGCAAAAAAGAGAAAGAAGGAACAAACCAGTATATGCTGTTCAAAAACGTCACAAATTTATTGAAAAATTCACAATACCAACACCGATAGTTATGCAAAAATACTACTGTATCAGTTATAAACTGACACAATGTAGATTTATAATGGTTGTTGACAAAAAAAAGGGATCAGTTAAAAATGGCGCCAGAGCCTACAGTGTAAAAATGGCGCCGCTTTAATTTGCATTATAAAACGATATTTATCGTTTTATGAGTTAAAAAATGGCGCCGCACTAAAATCGATATTTATCGTTTTATGACTTCCATAAAACTATAAATATCGTTTTGAAATGTAAGTCATAAAACGATAAATATTGTTTTGAAATGTGTTGAATATGGGTTTTGCTCCCAGTGTGTGTGTATATATATGTGTGTGTGTGTGTGTGTGTATATATGTGTGTGTGTGTGTGTGTGTGTGTGTATATATGTGTGTGTGTGTGTGTGTGTGTGTATATATGTGTGTGTGTGTGTGTGTGTGTGTATGTGTGTGTGTGTGTGTGTGTGTATGTGTGTGTGCGTGTGTGTGTGTGTGTGTGTGTGTGTGTGTGTATGTGTGTGTGTATATATGTATGTATGTGTGTATATATATATATATATATATATATATATATATATATGTACATACATACATACATACATACATACATACATACATTCATATACACACACACACACACACAGACACACACATATATACACACACACAAGCATACGCACACACACACACTCACACATGTATACACCCACACATACACATATACAAGCACACACACACACACACACACACACACACACACACACACACACACACACACACACACACACACACACACACATATCCAGGAAAGGAACATTAAACTATCAAAAACGAAAAATACCGTTTTTCATAAAAACGATAAATATCGTTTTTGTAAACGATAAATATCGGTTTTAGTAAAAACGATAAATATAGTTTTTAAAAAATATCGTACGTAACCAGGCGCCATTATTCGGCTGGCGCCATTTTTAACCGGACCCATAAAAAAATGCACATTGCAATGCAAAGATTGAGTAGGGAAGCCCTCAGGGTTACGACCTTATTCAGCAATGGGCAATATTAATGTATTATGTGGATATCCTTTTATTCTATGATTATGTATTTATTAATCATATCGGTCGTACCCAGTTATCCTCTGTGAGTGGTTGTAATCCTTGGAATCATTGATGTTGAGTGGATTACTTCCTTAAGTGATGGCTGGGTGCTTCCCGTATGTTATGTAACACCAAGCACAGTGGCCAATATTGAATTTTGAGGCTAATTACACTTGTGCTGGGTGATAGATGTTTACAGTAATATTCATAGTGAGACACTGTACTCAATCTTTGCATTGCAATGTGCAGTTTTTTGTCGACAACCATTATAAATCTACATTGTGTCAGTTTATAACTAAAACTATTTTTGCATAAATATTGGTGTTGGTATTGTGAATTGTTCAATAAATTTGTGCAATTTTTGAACAGCATATACTAGTTTGTTCCTTCTCTTTTTTTGCATATGTAGTTCACCAGTGCTTTACCTGCACTATACCCACCTTTTTGACCTAAATTTATATTCAATTTTCTTCTCTCTCTGTGTACCATTTCTAGAATTGTCACCACACAGGACAGACGGAAGCATCGAAATTTCTGCAGAAATGTGGAGGAAGTGTCGCCACAATTTACCATTCTCGCGGTAAGGACATCGATTTTCTGTGTCCAGTGACCACTCCAGCGGCCTGGAGACAATCGGCACGCTCTTCTGAGGAACTCTGTGAAGGCAGAGCTGAGATCACCCACATTTCTGACAGAGAACTAAAAAGGACTGTAAGGAAATTCCCTGTAATTTCATGGGAAGGTTTCTCTGCAGAGATAGAGGAAGATGAGAAAGATAGCTCAGGTATTGTGCCAGGAACACTTTCCGTTATTTATATGCATTTTATACAACATTATTTCACATCAATGAAAAAGGATTCTAGAGAAATAAAACTGCAGCACCAGTTCCAAGATATTCCAGGCAGAAATATAAAGCTCTCTTCTGGTCAGTTCACAATAACAAACAAAACTGCGGTGCAAACTTTGTACTGCTCCTACACTGCTCATACCCCCTCCAGGAGAGAATGGTACAGACTCTGTACTGCTCCTGCACTGCTCATACCCCCATCCTCCACGAGAGAATGGTGCAGACCCTGTACTGCTCTTACACTGCTCATACCCCCATCCTTCAGGAGAGAATGGTACAGATTCTGTACTGCTCCTACGCTGCTCATACCCCCATCCTCCACGAGAGAATGGCGCAGACCCTATACTGCTCCTACACTGCTTTATACCCCTATCCTCCAGGAGAGAATGGCGCAGACCCTATACTGCTCCTACACTGCTCATACCCCTATCCTCCACGAGAGAATGGTACAGACTCTGTTCTGCTCATACTCCCATCCTCCAGGAGAGAATGGTGCAGACCTTATACTGCTCCTACACTGCTCATACTCCCATCCTCCACGAGAGAATGGTGCAGACCCTATACTGCTCCTACACTGCTCATACCCCTATCCTCCAGGAGAGAATGGTACAGACTATGTACTGCTCATACCCCCATCCTCCACGAGAGAATGGTGCAGACCTTATACTGCTCCTGCACTGCTCATACCCCCATCCTTCAGGAGAGAATGGCACAGACCCTGTACTGCTCCTACACTGCTCATACCCCCATCCTCCAGGAGAGAATGGTGCAGACCCTGTACTGCTCCTACACGGCTCATACCCCCATCCTCCACAAGAGAATGGTGCAGACCCTGTACTGCTCCTACACTGCTCATACCCCCATCCTAAAGGAGAGAATGGTACAGACCCTGTATTGTTCCTACACTGCTCATACCCCCATCCTCCACGAGAGAATGGTACAGACTCTGTACTGCTCCTACACTGCTCATACCCCCATCCTAAAGGAGAGAATGGTACAGACCCTGTATTGTTCCTACACTGCTCATACCCCCATCCTCCACGAGAGAATGGTACAGACCCTGTACTGCTCCTACACTGCTCATACCCCCATCCTCCACAAGAGAATGGTGCAGACCCTGTACTGCTCCTACATTGCTCATACCCCCATCCTAAAGGAGAGAATGGTACAGACGCTGTATTGCTCTTACACTGCTCATACCCCCATCCTCCAGGAGAGAATGGTACAGCCGCTGTATTGCTCCTACATTGCTCATACCCCCATCCTCCAGGAGAGAATGGTACAGCCGCTGTATTGCTCCTACATTGCTCATACCCCCATCCTCCAGGAGAGAATGGTACAGACCCTGTACTGCTGCTACACTGCTCATACCCCCATCCTCCAGGAGAGAATGGTGCAGACCCTGTACTGCTCCTACACTGCTCATACCCTCATGCTCCAGGAGAGAATGGTGCAGACCCTGTACTGCTCCTACACTGCTCATACCCTCATGCTCCAGGAGAGAATGGTGCAGACCCTGTACTGCTCCTACACTGCTCATACCCCCATCCTTCAGGAGAGAATGGCACAGACCCTGTAATGCTCTTACACTGCTCATACCCCCATCCCCTAGGAGAGAATGGTACAGACCCTGTACTGCTCCTACACTGCTCATACCCCCATCCTTAGTGAAGAATTGCACACAACAGTTAGCTACTTAAAGTGGACCCAAACTAAAAATATAAGATTTCAGAAATAAAATCTATTTTCTAAATTATAATAATAAATAGCAGCCTTTTTTCAGCTGCATGATGACAAATATAAAATATTTTACATTTACTGGAGGAACCCCTCCCTTCCTTTCATATTGCCGGCAAAAAATCCGGCAAACTGGTGGAGTAGATGGTGTCCAGCAAAGGAGGAATTGCTAATGGCTGCCCCCAGTATAACCCTAGCTATGCAAAGAGGAGGGTGAAGGAGGCTTGAAGGAGTGTTTATTTATATTTGTATGTGTCGGAGTGGTGCAACTAAATATTTTGAATTAAAAAAATGTTTGGTTTGGGTCCGCTTTAAGGATTATGTTGTCATAAAAGGACCATTAAACAAACCATGTCACAAGACTTGATGTCTGGGTGACTTACTGATAAAAGAAACATGAATGGTTAGAAACATGCATGACTCTGTGAATTAGTAAATTACAGCCTAACACATAAAATTAAACAAAAATGCATAAATCCCCCATTCAAATTAACCCCTTACTTTCCAAACTCTCCCATAGTTAGAAAAATAAAACATTTGTATATAAATAAATAAATATTTTTTTTTTAAAAAAAATAGTTACCTTAGGGATTTAACTTTTTTAATACTGTATGTAGGTCATGAGGTTATATTACTGTTATTTTTGAAAGTAAGGGCTTGTAATTAGTGAGGGAAGCAAACTGAAAAAAACAGCTTTATTTCCAAATAAAATAATGTCGCCATATATTGTACTAGAGACATATTATAAACGTTGTAATAACCGGGACAAATTGACAAATAAAATGTGTGGGTTATTTTAAAACTCTTTTAAAATGAGAAATAATGATTTTTTTTCCCAATTTTTTCTTATTATTCAAAATGCAGTTAGAATAACATTATTTCTAGCAAAACCTACCACCCAAACAAAAGCTTAATTGGTGGTGAAAAAACAAGATATAGATCATTTCGTTGTGATAAGTAGTGATAAAGTTATTGGCGAATGTATGGGAGGAGCGCTGAAAGGTGAAAATTGCTCTAGTCCATAAGGGGAAAAACTCTTTAGTGGTTAACTACTGTAGTTAACTTACCTATGAGAACAATAAATACTGTAGAGCTTGGGTATCTCTGAACGAGAACACAAATAATAATGCATGGGCCTTCTCCATCAACCTCATCTTATTATGTGACTGTAATGTCTTCTCCAGTTACACAGAATATGACCCTAATAGGCGCTGATAGACCAGGAGGACAGGATCAGGAAACGCAGCATTTGTGGGATAAAGGCAACCTTTGACAGACAGCGATTTCACAGCAATAATAGAGGGTCAGACCCAACGTCTATCAGCAGCTGCAAAGTCCATTACTGCATTACTGAGCATTAGAGACGCTATTTTACATTCTCTACAATTATAGCCGTGCTGCTGGCCATTATTACCATGGAAGAAGACAAGAGAAGAGAGGAGAGAGAGTCCTCATCATGTAAGATTCAGCCAGAAGAGGAGAAAGACTGCTCAGAATGACATTAAAGTTTACCCGAGGCGACATGTGACATGATGAGATAAACGTGTACAGTATGTACAGTACAAAACATATTACTTGTTTTATTTTGCTGCTTGAAAAAGTTAATTTCTAGGTATGGAAATGACAGCTTCTGTCTTGTCAGTACCTTGTTAGGAATATAGTGAACATCACTGATAAGCTAGTTAGCCATAAAAGTTTTCCTGGCAGAATACAACTTCTGATGGGAGGATAATACTAAAGGTGGCCACTAATGATCCAATTTCTAGCGAAAAATCATTCGAGCGATCAGAAATTCTGATCGGAAGTGAAATATTGTAATACATCGTTAACTACACCATCAACGAACCAATCTTTGCTTCCTATCTATCACAACCAACAAGAAAATCCAAATTTTGGTTCGACGAAAATTCATTCGGATGACATTTTTTTCACTCGTTCATAATCGATTGTGTCCATCAATGGACGTTATTTACAACCAATCCGATCATAATTTCTGATCGCTCGAACGATTTTTCGCTAGAAATTGGACAGTTAGTGGCCACCTTAAGACGAGAGTAAATAATCATTCAGCAAACTGTCTATCAATTCAACAGCACATAACGCTAACCTCCTTCTCCAATTCATTTTATATGTTCACAAGATATGTAGGCATGAAAGGATATCATGGTAAAAAGAATTTTGTTAAGCTGGCCACTAATAGTCCAACTTCTAGCGAAAAATCGTTAGAGCGATCAGAAATTCTGATCGGATTGGTTGTAAATAACGTCCATTGATGGACACAATCGATTATGAATGAGTGAAAAAAATGTCGTCCGAATGAATTTTCGTTGAACCAAAATTTGGATTTTCTTGTTGGTTGTGATAGATAGGAAGCAAAGATTGGTTCGTTGATGGTGTAGTGAACGATGTATTACAATATTTTACTTCCGTTTACAATTTCTGACCGCTCAAACGTTTTTTTGCTAGAATTTGGACCGTTAGTGGCCAGCTTTAGAGTTAGTTTTAAATCTCAGAATTTTCTTCCTCAACTTGTTGGAGCTGCCTTAGTAAATCAAGGCTCTGGAAATGCCTGGAGATGCGTTCGTAAATCTGGTGATGTTTGGGGATACCTTACAGTGTTTCTCAAAATGTTATTGGTTTGTACCCCTTCCCTGTACTCACCAAGTACCCCCTGGCATAGTAAACATTATCACAAGTAGCCCTTGACAAATATATATTTAATCATAGTACATGATAATTCGTTCTAAACATTTTCCAAGCATTTACTATTGCTTTTCATTAGCTAATATACCGTACTAATTTTGTGTTGCTAAAATAATATTTATAATTTTCTAAAACTCTAAATTTGTTATTCTTGGTTAGGTTTATCAAGCCCGAGTACCTCCTGGAACCATCAGAAGCAGGGCCGGGCCGAGGCATAGGCTGGAGAGGCTCCAGCCTCAGGGCGCAGTGTAGGAGGGGGCGCACAATTCATTCAGCTGTCATTCCTAATTGTGTTTGAAGCAGAAAGAAATAAGAAAAGGAGATGCATGGAAGTGACTACAAGCCAGATAACTAGAGATTAAGGTGTTGGGGGCTCTAGGGCACCTTAGTCTAATAGCAATCAGTGTGTGACGGCTGGGGTCGGAGGGATAGGGGGGCGCACTTTGGTGTCTCAGCCTTGGGTGCTGGAGGACCTTGTCCCGGCTCTGATCAGAAGTACCCCCTGGGGTACGCGTACCACACGTTGAGAACTTAGGCCTTAGGTTAGGATATCGGGAGATGTTTGGAGATGCCAGGCTAATATGCAATTCACTTTTTCACCTGAGTTATCTCATAGGAGATAATTTTCATCTTCTAATTTTCAGCATTTTACTACTGAAAATGTACCCAAAAGTTGGTGAAAAAGTCCTATCAAATTTATTTTGAGTATTTTCTTGCTTGATGGTGGCTTAAAAGGGATTTTATAACAAGACATGAAATTATCACCTAGGAGAAAACCAAGGTGAAAAATGTAATTGCATATGGGCCCTAGGGCCATATGCAATTCACTTTTTCTCCTAAGTTTTCTCCTAGGTGAAATTCTCACAACTTGTCATAAAATGCATTGAAACCACCAGCAAGCAAGAAAATACTAAAAATAATTTTGATATCACATATTACCAACTTTTGGGTATTTTTTTCAATTGCAAAATGATGAAAAGTTATTTTAAAGAGAATGTGAAAATTATCTCCTAAGAGATAACTCAAGAGAATAAGTGAATTGCATATGGGCCCAGGTGTCCATACATGTAGAGATGTACTGGCAGATCAACCGAGAGATAGATCTCTCTCTGATCGAATCTGTTCAGAGAGAGATCTGTAGGCTGCCCATACACTGCAGGTTGATTCGCGATCAATTTTAGCATGAAATCTCTTGGGAATCGGCCTCATGACGCCTCCTCCACTGCTGTCCCCCCAAATGTTAATGTGCCCCTTAATTCCCACCTGCTCCAGCTGCCGTGACTGTCCAGCTTTTCCTGGTCTCGTCCACTGCTTCTCCATGAGCACCACTGTCACACGCAGCAACCACGTGGTAGCCGCTTATAGCACATGAGGCTTGTGTGACATCACACACATGCACCGGTCGGCATTCGGAAGAAGTATCGAACAAGACCGAGAGCTGGACAGCCACGGCTTCCGGAGCAGGTGAGATTTGAATACACAAGCACTGTGGAGGGGGCACATTTAATTTGTGGGGAGGGGGAAGTCGTGACCATTGCGATATCACATAGTGTGGCACATGGCACCTGACCACGTTGGCCTTAGATTTTCTAGCATTTTCCAACACGTTTGATCAATACATTTGACCGATTTTGGCTCAAAATCTGCAGTCGTGGCATCGATTTTCATAAAGTTAAATAAAATAATGGAATTGGGTGTTCGATTGGGACGCAAAATCTATAGATGTATGGCAACCTTTAGTAAATCAGGAGATGTTTAAAGATTTCTTAGTAAACCAGAAGAGGTTTGGCCTTAGTATATCAATATTTTATAAAACATAATCACCTATGCGAATAAATGGACACTGCCTATGCCTGATTGATAAATAGACAGTTATTTCATTAAGTAACAGAATTTACCTGAATTGAGGATCCCCCCCAGCTCTCCAACTTGATAACTTGTTGCTATTTCCAGCCGAATTCTCCTCCAGGCTACAGAGATATGAAGATAAAGGACACATCGCAACAACCTGCCTCACATCATTTCCTTCTTTCTTGAAAAATGTTTCTGTTAGTTCGGCGATAATGAAGACCAACGAATTAGGCCATCAACACAGCTGAAGTCACTTCCATAATCTCCTGTCCCAGGAGGAGAAATGTCACCTGTGATTCTATAGGACATAAATCATAGCAAAGTTCTAACAAGGTGAAAATTGGCTGATTCCTGAGCTGACAGTTGGAGGCCAAATTCATTTTTGCTTGCAATAACCCAAATTACTCTTCCAATCTAAAGCAGTGATAGCCTGAAGGACCCCGTTTAGCCCAGATACACAAAGAACTAGCAAAGGTGAGAAGATGGGTATCTAGGATAGGTCCAACGGCAGCGCAATCATTGTAGCAAGTTGCAACTGCAGCACCAAACACATGACAACAGCAATTCGTCCAGGTGATGTCTTCTTCTGCTAGGGAAAGCTGTTTCAAAAGAAGTGTAAGAACTTTTGCAACCCACCAAAATGCAGATCCCCTGTGGGGGGGGGGGGGGGGGGGGGGGATTAGGGTTAGTCACACACTGATAATGGTGGTAATTTCAAGTGATGATTGGTCTCAGTGTTCTTAGGGATGTCTTCAGGAAATGGGCGTGTTGTCCACAACTTGATAAGAGCATGGCAACTGCTTAATATCTCCAGCCCATCCCAATGTGAGGGCGATAACTATTGTGTAAGGCTGGGTCCATATATGACATAGCGTGAAGAAGTAGCGTTTTAGGATGGTGCGTTTGGGATTTTCTATTACGTTTTTACAGCGTTTTTGGTGCATTTTGCATTTGCATTTTTACATGCTTTTCACATGAGTTTTAATGCGTTTGCAGTTCGCTAATGTAAAACGCATATGCGTTTTTCTTTTACATTTATGCAAATCACTAGGAAGACAACAGGAAGCGGAAAAACACATCAGAGACCTTTACGTTTTAATTAAAAACACATTAAAAACGCAATGCATATGCGTTACAATTAGAGTTGGGCCGAACAGTTCGCCTGCGAACGGTTCCATGCGAACTTCCGTGGTTCGCGTTCGCGTCCCGCAGGCGAACGTTTGCGGAAGTTCAGTTCGCCCCATAATGCACCATGGAGGGTCAACTTTGACCCTCTACATCACAGTCAGCAGGCCCAGTGTAGCCAATTAGGCTACACTAGCCCCTGGAGCCCCAACCCCCTTATATAAGGCAGGCAGCGGCGGCCATTACGGTCACTCGTGTGCCTGCATTAGTGAGAGTAGGGCGAGCTGCTGCAGACTGTCTCTCATAGGGAAAGATTAGTTAGGCTTAGCTTGTTCCTGGCTGCATACCTGTTCTGTGAACCCACCACTGCATACCTGTTCAGTGAACCCACCACTGCATACCTGTTCAGTGAACCTGCCACTGCATACCTGTTCTGTGAACCCACCACTGCATACCTGTTCTGTGAACCCACCACTGCATACCTGTTCAGTGAACCCACCACTGCATACCTGTTGTGTTCAGTGAACCCGCCACTGCATACCTGTTCTGTTCAGTGGACCCGCCACTGTATACCTGTTCAGTGAACCCGCCACTGCATACCTGTTGTGTTCAGTGAACCTGCCACTGCATACCTGTTCTGTTCAGTGGACCCGCCACTGTATACCTGTTCAGTGAACCCGCCACTGCATACCTGTTGTGTTCTGTGAACCCGCCACTGCATACCTGTTCTGTTCAGTGGACCCGCCACTGTATACCTGTTCTGTTCAGTGGACCCGCCACTGTATACCTGTTCTGTTCAGTGAACCCGCCACTGTATACCTGTTCAGTGTTTAATGTGATTTCTGCCCTTAAAACGCTGCTTTGCATCAAATCCAGATTTTTCCCGGGGACTTTTGGCGTGTATCCCACTCCGCCATGCCCCCCTCCAGGTGTTAGACCCCTTGAAACATCTTTTCCATCACTTTTGTGGCCAGCAGAATTTTTTTTTCCAGAGTTCGCCTCCCCATTGAAGTCTATTGCGGTTCGCAAACTTTTCCGCGAACCGAACGTTCCGCGGAAGTTGGCGAACCCGGTTCGCGAACCTAAAATCGGAGGTTCGGCCCAACTCTAGTTACAATAGACTTTATGTGCATTTTGGCAGCCAGCCCACATATTTTGCAACACTACCAGCATTTGCGAAACGCATACTGTACAAAGGCAGCGAAACGCATCTTATTCTGTGTCCCATAGACTAACATTGCTGCATAAAATGCATTGTTTCCTGCTATGCTAGTGTTTCTGCTATGTGTGCACCCAGCCTCTGACAGGGATTCAGCATAGGAGAGGGTTAATAGTGCAGCAATAAACAGCAGGAGGCAAGGCAGGGCACAGAGGGGCAGGACTGGGTTGGGGGAATGGAGGCACTCTGGACAGCAGGAGGCGGGCAGGGCATAGACGGGCAGGACTGGATTGAGGGGGATGGGGGTACTCTGGAGACCAGGAGGTGGGGCAGAGTACAGAGAGGTCACTGAGAGGCAGGACTGGGTTGAGTGGGATGCAAGTACTTTGGAGAGCAGGATGCGGGGCAGGGCACCCAGAGGCGTGACCAGGGCCTGATTTATGGAAAGGCTACAAAGGCCCTGGCATTGGGCAGCAGCTAGCCAAGGGGTGGCTGGAAACTGAAGAGCATTGCTGAACATGGAATAAGAGGCTGTAAATGGAACAGAGAGGTTTCAAATGTGGAGTAACACATGGAAATACCAAGCTGCTGCTTAAGGGGTCTGTATATAATTAAATACATGAATGTTAGACATGAAAGAGGGGGCTCCACAAGGAATAGGAAGGGAGTGCTGCACATGGAAGGGAGCTGCACAAAAGTTGGCTTAGGTGCAGAGAAAGTATAAATCCGGCCTTGGGCATGACTGGGTTTGAGTAAATAGAGGTACTCTGGAAAGCAGGAGGCCGACAGGGGACAGGACTGGATTGAAGGAAATTAAGGCAGAGCAGGGTACAGAGTGGGTAGTGAGAATAGTGATGTTGCTATAGGTTGCCATGCAGTACATGTATTATGCAGCAGCAGGTTTCCTCTGTGCAGCTGTGGATGTGCTTATTTGCTTGGAGTTCCCCTTCATGCTTGTTAGGGGACTGGGTTAGTTATACACCATATAGAACATATACATGAGGGGAACTCAGGTCACGGCTCCCAATCACTTCCAGCTGGAAGTTTGGATTTGTGCTCTTTCCTGTTCCCCCTCCAGACTCCTCGCAGCAAGGATGTGAGACCCTAATCCCCTCACATCTTCCCCTAAGAGCTCATATCCCGGCCTGGCAGCCCCCAATCTGCAGGAGGGGAGGAGGGAACACTCTCCATGTGTGTTTCTTATCTCCCGCTGATGGTAAATAAAAATGGCCACAGCAGAATTTATATCAAAGGGGCTGCAGCATGCTCTGCCCCCCACCGAATACATGCTAACAACACACAACCTGTAGATGTACAATCGTCTCCGTATTGTGTTCAAAGCTTTATTGATATCGACAAAGTCTTGTCATTTTCACAGACAATGACGATGTTGAGTCTGCAGAAGGATGGATAAAATAAAGATTGTCACTGTCGTAAATGATTGGGTAAAAAAAGTGTGTTATCGACACCAGTTATTATTTTTATTATTGATTTTTAAAGCGACAACATATTCTGTGGCGCTGTACAAAGTTATACTGTATGACCTCACAGTTATCACTGCGATTTCTGGACACGCTTTTCCACATTTTTGTATTTGCAATTCTGTTTTTTTTTGCGATTGTTTTTCACGTTGTTATGCACATTTTTGCATTTTATTTTTTTCCATGCATCCCAAAGTATTTAATTTACATACAGTGGGTTGCAAAAGTATTCGGCCCCCTTGAAGTTTTCCACATTTTGTCACATTACTGCCACAAACATGCATCAATTTTATTGGAATTCCACGTGAAAGACCAATACAAAGTGGTGTTTATGTGAGAAGTGGATTCAAAATCATACATTATTCCAAACATTTTTTACAAATAAATAACTGCAAAGTGGGGTGTGCGTAATTATTCGGCCCCCTGAGTCAATACCTTGTAGAACAACCTTTTGCTGCAATTACAGCTGCCAGTCTTTTAGGGTATGTCTCTACCAGCTTTGCACATCTAGAGACTGAAATCCTTGCCCATTCTTCTTTGCAAAACAGCTCCAGCTCAGTCAGATTAGATGGACAGCGTTTGTGAACAGCAGTTTTCAGATCTTGCCACAGATTCTCGATTGGATTTAGATCTGGACTTTGACTGGGCCATTCTAACACATAGACATGTTTTGTTTTAGACCATTCCATTGTTGCCCTGGATTTATGTTTAGGGTCAATGTCCTGCTGGAAGGTGAACCTCCGCCCCAGTCTCAAGTCTTGTTCAGTCTCCAAGAGGTTTTCTTCCAAGTTTTCCCTTTCCCTGTATTTGGCTCCATCCATCTTCCCATCAACTCTGACCAGCTTCCCTGTCCCTGCTGAAGAGATGCACCCCCCCCCCCCCCCCCCCGAGCATGATGCAGCCACCACAATATTTGTCAGTGGGGATGGTGTGTTCAGAGTGATGTGCAGTGTTAGTTTTCCGCCACACATCGCGTTTTGCATTTTGGCAAAAAGTTCAATTTTGGTCTCATCTGACCAGAGCATCTTCTTCCACATGTTTGCTGTGTCCCCCACATGGCTTGTGGCAAACTGCAAACGGGACTTCTTATGCTTTTCTGTCAACAATGCCTTTCTTCTTGCTACTCTTCCATAAAGGCCAACTTTGTACAGTGCATGACTAATAGTTGTCCTATGGACAGAGTCTCCCACCTAGGCTGTAGATCTCTGCAGCTTGTCCAGAGTCACCATGGGCCTCTTGAATGCATTTCTTGGTAGGTTTACAGTTGTGCCATACTCCTTCCATTTCTGAATGATCGCTTGAACAGTGCTCCGTGGGATGTTCAAGGCTTTGGAAATCTTTTTGCAGCCTAAGCCTTTTTGTAGCCTAACTTTATCCCTGACCTGTCTGGTGTGTTCTTTGGACTTCATGGTGTTGTTGCTCCCAAGATTCTCTTAGACAACCTCTGAGGCCGTCACAGAGCAGCTGTATTTGTACTGACATTAGATTACACACAAGTGCACTCTATTTAGTCATTAGCACTCATCAGGCAATGTCTATGGGCAACTGACTGCACTCAGACCAAAGGGGGCTGAATAATTACGCACACCCCACTTTGCAGTTATTGATTTGTAAAAAATGTTTGGAATCATGTATGATTTTCGTTCCACTTCTCCTACCATTTCTGAATGATCGCTTGAACAGTGCTCCGTGGGATGTTCAAGGCTTTGGAAATCTTTTTGTAGCCTAAGCCGGCTTTACATTTCTCAATAACTTGATCCCTGACCTGTCTTGTGTGTTCTTTGGACTTCATGGTGTTGTTGCTCCCAATATTCTCTTAGGCAACCTCTGAGGCCCTCACAGAGCAGCTGTATTTGTACAGACATTAGATTACACGCAGGTGCACTCTATTTAGTCATTAGCACTCATCAGGCAATGTCTATAGGCAACTGACTGCACTCAGATCAAAGGGGGCCGAATAATTTTGCACACACCACTTTGCAGTTATTTATTTGTAAAAAAATGTTTGGAATCCTGTATGATTTTCGTTCCGCTTCTCATGTGTACACCACTTTGTGTTGGTCTTTCATGTGGAATTCCAATAAAATTGATTCATGTTTGTACCAGTAATATGACAAAATGTGGAAAACTTCAAGGGGGCCGAATACTTTTGCAACCCACTGTAAAATTGTATGTAATTAACTGGAAAATTTGCATTCCTATTGACTTGCATAGTATGCAATTCACATGTGCGTTCCGATAAAAAAAGCATAGGGGCCGTACCATTTGTGTGAATTTATTACGTTTTCCTGCATGCGGAAACACGGCCTATTGAAATCAATGGGCTGCTGTTAGGATTGCAAGCAGGGAAAAATCTGACATCAGGCGGCATTTTTCCGCATCACGCATGTGAATCCCGCAAGGCACGACTAGAGGGATTCGGCTCCCATCACAGCTGTGCCAGCATCACGGCTTGTCCGATGCACGCCGAGCTCAGTGGAAATGGGCCCTTGGGGTTCCTTATCACTTATCCCTACGTTTTCCAGCTACAATTTTTCGCATTCGATTTTTGGGTGTTTTTGTTCACGTTTTATGCACATTTTTACATTCTGTTTTTTTTTTTTCATGCATATCAATGAATATCAGTTTTTTCCATGCTTTTGGAATGCGAAAGTTTGCATTTCCATTGACTGCCAATGTATGCGTTCTGCATGTTCATTACAAAATATAAAGCACAAACATGGGCCCTTTTTTTCTACAGAAATTTCAGATGCAAATATTCTCACAACAATGGATGTCAAATGCGTTGTCATTGCATTAGCGTGGCGATGTGAAGTCGAAAAAACGCAATTTGGACACAAATTTAATTTAGGGCCTCATTTACAGTCCACCCCCCTCTTCCTTCCCTGCCTAGGCAGCATCTTCTAATGAGAGAATGACTGCTTGGCATCTTATTGGCTATGTGTAACCCCCACAGTAACCATTGGGCGTACGTGTTCCACCACTGTACTATGACTGAGGCGTTGCCATGAAAGTACAGAAACTGTAGAGGTGGAGAAGGATTCAGGAATATTACCTCCTTATTTGTGCAGATTTCTTGTTCAGCACTGGCAATACAGAGATGAAAGTTTAAGGTATTTTGTTTACCTGAATATTCTGTTGCTAGCATGTTGCCAGCAGGTTTCATAGTAAGTTACAGGAGTCTCAGACTGAGGATGGGAGATGATATGGAATGATTAGCATAGAGATTTTTAGCCAGAGTTACCCTTCACTAAACATCCTGTCAGAGGGGAGTTCAGAGACCCCAATATTCTCATTCCAGCACCTCATCTCAGCTTCCAATGTGGAAGTTTAGGGGGAATAAGTCTGTAAATCTTGTGGTATAAGAATGGGCCTCCCTCGTCATAGGGAAGGGGGAGGGGGGATCCCACCAGAGGATCGTTTTTCACTCATTCCCATTAGCAGAACACGTTTAATAACGGACTATAAAATGAATAACATCTGGGATTTGTGTTCTGCGGCTGGAGATTGTGTTGTGCTTTAATTATTGGAATAAATAAGTAGTGGGAACATTCCCAGTGAGGGTGTAATAGGGGGGCCATGTGTGCCAGAGGGGGGGTGCAGCAAATTACAATGCACAAATAGTCATAATGAGTTAATGACAGGGGTGGAGCACCAGTATATACAAAACAATTTAAACACAGTATAAAAAAGAAGAGGCAATGCTGGTCTTACTTCTCCTGAAAGAATGAGTCAATAAAACTAGAAAATAAATGTTTTATTCAAGCATGATAAATGACAACGCATTTTGTGGGTGCTTGCCTGCTTCCTCAGGTCAATACAGTTTGGTGATTTTCTTACAGGCTCAAACAGTGGCTGCAAGGCTTTGCAACCTACCGTACCTTTGTAAGTATATGACATTACAACTACATTACCCAAACTTATACTGATACTGCTCCATTGTTCCTGGTCTCTCTTTATTCTTTAGTGCCAGTTCAGACTGATGTTTTCGCCACAGTTGACAATGGACGTGATGCTCATCGTTTAAGTACTGCTCATGCAAGTGAATGAACAGCCGCCGGCACAATCGCTTGCCGTAATCGATTGCTTCGTTTCCGCTCTTTTTGCCCTGGATGTTACATGAAGCCTCCAGGATTCGGCAAATGGATGATTCCATAAATTATACCATTATTTTACTACAGCTAAACCCAACCCTATTCTCACACTGAGCCCTCCCTCTACAGATACCTAACCATAACCGATACCCCCCTCCCCACTCCCAACACACACACGCCGATGCCTAACCTTAACCTACCCCCCTACTGATGCCCAATCACTCCCCTACCGATGCCTAACCCTACACCCCTCAGATACTTAACCTTAACAACCCCCCCTACTGATGCCTAACCAACTCCCTACCGATGCCTAGCCTTAACCTACCTCTGTGATGATGCCTAACCCTAACCACCCCGCTCCAGTGCTTAACCCTAGCCACCCCCCTGCCGATGTCTAACCCTGACTGACCCCCCATTGATGGCTAACCTTAACCTACCTCTGTGCTGATGCCTAACCCTAACAATCCCCTCCAATGCTTAACCCTAGCCACCCCCCTACTGGTGTCTAACCCTGACAGACTCTCTACTGATGCCTAGCCTTAACCTATCTTCGTGCTGATGCCTAACCCTAACCACCCCCTACCCCACCATACAAACACCCTTCCTGATGCCTAACCCTAACCACCCCCTCCCTCAGCACATAAACATCCTTCCTGATGCCTAACCTAACCACCCCGCTCCGCTGCTTCCTATTAATACGCTTGCTGCTGCAGTTAGAAGCTAGAGGGGGAGCACAGATCGGGGGACCCAGGTGAGGGAGTGGGGGGGTCCGACCCCTCTCCCCGCTGCTGTGCCTAATACCCCCTTCCTGCCCACTACCTCCTCCAACTTGGCGGCCACCCACGGCCAGGTGGGTGCTGCCCACTCTCTCTTTGCCGCCTTAGGAACCTGCCTCATCCCGCCTCATGGGTGAACCGGCCCTGTCCTCAGCAACCTCCTGATGCCCGGTCACGGCTAGGCTGGTTACAAGGCTACAATACAACGGGATATTGGGAGGAGTGTAAGTGCTCTGTTAGCTCAGGCCACACCTCCCTGCTGACTGAGAGCCCTGCTAACGGAATAGTACCATATATTTTTATTATAAAGCTGTGCCTGTGACGTTATCAGATATATATATATGTGCAGGGTGGCTCCATTCTCTGGGAATGTCCTTGTGCCATGTCCCGCTATCTCATGCTGGTCACATGACCATGGCCGTTGACATCATTCTGTGACCCTTGGCCTGACCCACATCCACATAGAAGAATTTCACAATTAAAATATTCCTGAAAACAATTTAATCAATCCCGAGGCACTGATGACCCCCTCCCTCTCCTGCAGCAGAACAATCAGGAGAATCTGGGCTGGACCCTCCCTGCGGAAAATCATTGCTGAGCAAAGAACTTACAAAAGCGCAAAGTGCAAGGAAAAGAGCTTTAAAAAAAAGCTCAACAAATCGCTCAGTGCTCGCGATAGCGCTAGCGATTTTTAATGTGAACAAAGCCTTATTGTCGTCAATTTCAGGGGATTATAGCGCTGCAGTGTGGTGGGGGGCGGGGCTTCGGGGGGGTTGTGTCAGAGACATGTCATGAGGCAGGCAACATGCCTTTGTGTCCCAACTCCCCCCCCCCCCCCCCCCAATCGCCTCGGGTTCTCTTTCAGGCTCTTGTTAAGCCCAAGAATGGAGGCCCTAAGACAGAGCGTGGGTCAGCAAGAGCAGTGGCAGTGTGTGGCCTCTGTTCAGCTATTCAGCCAGGGAGACCCCGTTGTTGCTGGCAACATGAGCTGGGTGGAGTGAATTGGCAATGCCACCAGAAATGTTCATACAAGTAGCATCAGTGGAGTACTGAAACGTGGCTGCAGCAGCAGGAGGAGATGCTGGGCCCTGAGATGGAGCATTGACTGCATTGCTAGCGGGCAGCATGAGCTGGATGTAGTGCATGTATACGCATCTTCACAGGCAGCAAAAAATCTAGAACCGGCCCTGTAGAAACAGTACACAAAGTCTAAATAATGATTATTTTTGGGTCACCCCATTGGGTTTTGCGGATCCTCCTATAAGTGAAGCGACAGGAAGGGGTGTTCGGATACAGGGACCTGTGGATCACTACTAGATATTTGCACTCTGAATTATATATAGAAAAACTGCATCAGGTCTTGCTATATCTGTTTCCTCATTACACAGTAAATACTCAGTAGGGAATGAGTCACTCATTCCTCATAATCAGACTATTTACACTTCAAGTCAGCTGATGTAAAAAGACCATTAGCAATCTCTGCGTGCCCTGAGGCACCAAACAACCATGAAAGATCTGTAGATTGTAATACTGCCCCTGCTGGTGACGCTTCATTATCACAAGCAGACAGAACCAGGCATGTGGTATCTGTGTGGCAAGACTCAGAGTTACCCTTAAAGAGACACTGAAGCGAAAAAATAATATGATATAATTAATTGGTTGTGTACTATGAATAATTACTAAAAGATTAGCAGCAAAGAAAATATTCTCATATTTTTATTTTCAGGTATATAGTGTTTTTTCTAACATTGCATCATTCACTAATATGTGCAGATTACACAACACTCAGCATTCAAAATGATTCTTTCAGAGCAGACTGTGAACTAATGACCTCTCCTCTGCCAGAGGAAAAGAAAACACTTGAGATAATAAAAGTCAGAAGACAGCCCTCTCCACCACTTTCAAAGTCATAGAGCTTAATGGCTTTATTGCATAGAGATAACAACTGGAGTTTCTTATCTCTTTCTGTACTGCAAACAATTAGACTGATGTATCTGATCTTAATGTTTTATTTCTTAGCTGTACTACACATACAAATCATAATATCATTTTTTTTTTGCTTCAGTGTCTCTTTAAATTGAACCTGAAGTGGGCCAAAGATTAGAAGTTATATATTTATATAGCGTTGCCCTCCGATCCAGCGCTGGGATCCTCTAAGCATATCCGACAAGGGCTTTCACACATGCACAGACAGGAGTGCAGCAGCGATAAGGTTATATATGATAAGATTTCTGTCCAGCAGTGGTGGGGTTGCGGAGTGTAACACCATGTAATGTTCTGTTAATGTTGTGTTATATACTGCTGCCTTTGGGCATAGTTCCTTTAAGACTGCAGAGAATTCTGGAAGAGAGGGAGGAGAGAGCAGAGGCTTCTGGGAGCTGAGAAGTGGCTGGTCTGTCTTCAGTCTCTCAGAGGGTTCTGGAGTTACTAAAACAGAATTTCAATCATTCCTAAATCCATCTGACTTGCCCACATTTGACTGCTGAGTGTGAAGAAGGGATCCAGTGACACAGATTTCTCCACACTGAGCTCCTGTTGCTGACTTTGGTAGAAGAATACAGCTGGTAGATCAGATTTGGGAGAACCTGTGCGGTTGGTTGGAGTCTGGATTGTACAAGCCGTGTGGACTTCAGGAGGACCATTTCAGTTCGATTACAAGGATTGTAAATCTCAGTCTCTCTCCTCAGAACTGCTGGCCTGTGAGTTCTGCACCGGCTGACTGTTATCAGGGACTGGCCCTGCACCTCATGCTGGTCTGCGAGTTCTGCACCGGCTGAGTGACCGTTATCAGGGATTGGCCCCTGCATCTCATGGTAGGATTTATGTTTGCAGTGATAGAGGGGCATTATCCTGGCTGAAAGGTTTGGGTGTCATACCACTCATCTTACAACAAACTGTGGACAATGTATGTCAGGACTTATGCTCTAGCCTGCCATTCACAACTGTGGCCTCGTTAACCTGTCCCCTCTTACTTCACTGGCATTTGTACTGCTGTTGCTGAATGCATTTAGGGGACAACTTGCTGCTGCAACTTTCCTCACAAGGTGCCCAACTGTGCACATAACTTTCTTTAAAGGGGTAACCCAAGTGCAGAATTGCATTATAGCCCACTGGCCAGTCAGGTGTTAAATAAGGTTGTGTTGTTGATTGCGTTTTCTTAACCTGTTCTGTACCAGCTGTCTTTGGCCCCTTAACCTCCTGGGCGATAATCCCGAGCTGAGCTCGGGGTATGTCGCGCAGGAGGAGTTCTCAGGCCCTGGTGGGCCGATTTGCATAATTTTTTTTTTTGTTACACGAGGCTAGCACTTTGCTAGCTGCGTGTAACTTCCGATCGCCGCCGCTCGCCGCCGATCCGCCGCTCGCCGCCGTGCCGTGCAGCCCCCCCCCCCTCCCAGACCCCTTGCGCAGCCTGGCCAATCAGTGCCAGGCAGCGCTGAGGGGTGGATCGGGACTCCCTCTGACGTCACGACGTCCATGACATCGGTGACGTCATCCCGCCCAGCAGGAAATCCCGTTCTGAACGGGATTTCCTGCTTACTCTGATCGCCAAAGGCGATCGGAGTGGGTGGGGGGATGCCGCTGCGCAGCGGCTATCATGTAGCGAGCCCAGGGCTCGCTACAGGATTTAAAAAATATTTTTTTTTTAAAAAAAGTGCTGCGCCCCCTCCTGGGCGATCTAATTGTATCGCCCAGAGGGTTAAGGACCAGAAACTTCTGGGTACAGAAAAATGGCGCGTATCGACGATTCTCTGCACAGTCCCGCCACTCTCGCCGGTCACACCGTTCACAGGTTTCTCTCTCTGCCGTCTCTATGACGACAGAGCGCTGTGCGCCGGTCAGGAGCCGCTTCCAGCGGGAGTGGCATGACTGCGCGGCGACGATTGTTGAAATCTACATCCTTTCAGATCCACGCTGCCACATGCAGGACATAGATTTCAACTGCGTCGGTCCATAAATGGTTAAAGAGGAACTATTAGCTATGCCAGGAAAAGAAACCATATGTATGTAGATAAATGCTTGCTTTACTTATATAACAGATGTATTGCACTGTCCACGTTTTTATTTCAGTGAATTTTATATAATACATTGGGCGAATTCTGTTCCCTGGGAGGGGCCATCTTAGGTCCCTCCGGCTGAAGCCAATCCTGATGTCATTTCCTCCCTTACAATGCAATGCATGGAAGCCACCCCTGAGCTGTAACCAGCCTGAGGATGCTTCACTCCTCTTTCTGTGTTGCTCCCCAGTTGTGCTCATTTGGCAGACTTTGAATGACATGCATGGACGCAATGCATTACAAGGTAGGTACCTATGCTTTGGGAGGCGGGTGTTGTTAGCTCTTCCTGGCACTGGCCATGCTTGGAGGGGCTGGCTGCACTTCTGAGCTCCCCCCCCCCCCCTGGTGCATCTACGGGGTCTCTGAGCAGTGAGAGGGCTTGGAGCTCTGTTCATACTGCCCCCCGTTTCATGGGGGAATGGGGGGCCTCCTCATGGCGCCCCTGGCAAGATGCTAAATGTTGCGCTGACTAATCCCCGCAGGGCATAGTTTTGCGGTGCAATTAGTTAAAAGACCCTGCATATTTATTATTGATTTATTGTATTTATAAAGCGCCAACATATTACGCAGCGCTGGACATTATTTTAGGTTACAGACAATATTTAGGGGTGACATACAGCAAAATGACAATACCTGAATACAAGAAAGACCAGATCATGCAGCACAGTATGAGTACAAGGTAATGCTTAGTCACTGGAGGGGAGCATGGAGACTAGGCAACCTGGTCACACTTGAGAGAAAAGATGTGGGCACCTGTGCACTTCAGTCAGCATTTATTGCACGTTCGTGTATAAAATAATGTAGCAGCGTAAAAAATGGTAACACCATCAGATTACTTCACCCGTCCAGATGACACCTAGCACACAGAGCCCGTCCTCCCTATGGAGACTAGGCAAGTTAGGTTCACTCAGATGCATAGCATGGGTGCACAGTAATGGAGGTGCATGATCAGGTAGGACACAAAAGGAGGAGGACACTGCCCAAAGGCTTACAATCTAGAGGGAGAGGTAAGGACACGAAAGGTAGGGGACCAGAGTTCAGCTGTGGGTTTAGAGCACTAGTTAGGGGTGGTAGGCCAGAGTGAAAAGGTGAGTTTTGAGGGCTTTCTTGAAGATGTTGAAGGAGGGGGCTGCCCTAATGGGTGGAGGTAGGGAGTTCCATAGTGTTGAAGCAGCTCTTGAGAAGTTCTGGAGGCGTGCATGGGACTGGGTGATGCGGGGGGCGGTTAGGCGAAGTTCATTGGAAGAGCAGAGTGAGCGGCTAGGTGTGTACCTCTGAGTAAGATCGGAAATGTAGGTTGGACAGGTTTTGTGGACAGATTTGTAGGTCAGACACAGTATTTTGAATCTGATTCTGGATAGGAAGCCAGTGGAGGGATTCAAGGAGGGGATCCGCCGTGGTGGAGCGATGGGATCAGTGAATAATTCTGACTGCCGCATTCATGATGGACTGCAGTGGGGATGTTCGGGTCATAGGGGGACCAGACAGAAGGGCATTGCAGTAGTCAAGGCGGTAAATTATGAGGGCATGGATGAGGAGTTTGGTGTTGGCAGAGTTCAGGAAAAGGCGAATCTTACAGATGTTATGAAGTTGGAAGTTGCAGGACTTTGTGAGGCTTTGGATGTGGGGAGTGAAGGAGAGTGCGGAGTCCAGGGTGACACCCAGACAGCGGGCTTGAGAGGTAGGGCGAATGGTAGTGTGGTTAACAGTGACATGCACATCTGGGAGGTTCATGGATGGCCATGGTGGGAAGATCATAAATTCCGTTTTTGTCTAGATTTAGTTTTAGGAACCTAGCGGACATCCAGGAGGAGATGGCTGATAGGCAGGAGGAGACCTTGTCCATGGTAGTGAGGGATATGTCAGTGGTGTGGAGGTAGATCTGGGTGCCATCTGCATACAGATGATAGTTAAAACCCATGGAGGAGATAACCGTGCCAAAGGAGGATGTGTATAGGGAGAACAGTAGGGGACCAAGGACCGAGCCTTGGGGGACTACCACCGAGAGGTGGTTGGGGGTAGACGAGGACTCATTACAGGTGGTCGTGAAGGAGCGGTTGGAGAGGTAGGATGAAAGCCAGGTCAGGGCGTGATCGTGAATGCCCATGGACTGAAGGGACTGGAGGAGTAGGGGATGATCTACTGTGTCAAAAGCTGCTGTAAGGTCAAGGAGGAGGAGAATGGAGTATTTACCTTCAGCTTTAGCTAAGGCAAGGTCATTGACCACTTTGGTTTCGGTTGAGTGGGCAGGCCGAAATCCAGATTGCAGTGGGTCTAGCAGTGAGTTGGCATTGAGGTACTGGGTCAGGCATTTGTGAACCAGACTCTCAAGGAGTTTTGAGGCGAAGGGGAGGAGGGAGATAGGGCGGTAGTTGGAAGGTAGCGAGGGGTCGAGGGAGGGTTTCTTGAGCATGTATATTCTGGCATGTGAAAGCAAATGCAAATTTGCATGAGCAATGCCTCTTGATTAAGCCAATTAGGCCAAGTTTGCAAAGCCAGATATATCAGGTTCCACTTGGTGTTTGATGCACACACTTTAACTGTTGCTGTGAATATGCTTTTATCACAGTTTTGTTTTATATTTAAATCTACTTTTTAAGCTTTTACTGTTCCATTATCTCTGCTGAATGACACATTCATTGAGGTTATCCAGAACTAAAATCTATGAACTATTAACTCTTTTTTTTGCTCTTAGAAGCCTTTACTGCCAGGAAAGTGATTTATGGTTGTAATTGCTTATCACTGTGGGCTAAACTGTCCCTTGCATACATGATTTTTACCACTTTCAGGCAGAGAAAGAAAAAAAGGAACACAGCATAGTTATTTGTGTGCTAGACACTGTACATACCCATGTCTATCTCATCATGTCACATGTCACCTCGTGTATCCTTTAAAGTGAGACTGGAGGGGCGCAGGAGGTTACTACTTTGGACATACACATTTTATGCACTTTGTGTGTGAAGCACATTTCTTTCACTTTTACTGTTATGATCAGTTTCGGATTTACCATAAGGCACTGTAGGCACGTGCCTACAGGCGCCTGATGATGGAAAGGAAGCTCACTCCCCTCCCTGAGCACCTCCCTTTCTCCTTCCCTATGCAGACTCCTGATACCAGTGTATATGAGAGATTACTCACCGTTCTCTTGGTATTCCACTGAGATCTCCCTTCAACCGGGACTCGGCAGCACCTCTAGCTAACTAATACTTGGGGTCACCTCTAACTACTTAATATTGAGGGTACTTCTGTCTACCTAATGCTAAGTCATATCTGTAGCTATCTATGACGGACAAGGGAAGTAAGAGAGAAGTGACAGCTGGGCCAGCCAGCACACTTGTGGTTGCGGTTCGACAGGTGTTCATAGGTTCATAGAGGGTGAAGTCTAGGATGCCAGGACATCTGTGCCTATAGGCTCCTGTTATGTAAATCTGGGCCTGCTTATGATCTTGCTGAATTAACAAGTGTTTGATTAGTGCTCTATGATACGTTTCATTGCTTATTCCACCCTATTAGACCATGTTGTTCTGTGTAGAATAAGTATATTGCATTGTTACTGGTGTCTGCATGACTTTGGGAGGCGGGTGCCACTGGAGAGGCCCTGTTACATTCACTAGTGATCAAATCTGCCTCGCTACAGGAGGATGAAGGAAGCCTGTGGAATATCGAGAGGCTTCCCTCCCTCTGCTGAGGTAAGTATCTAATTATCACTTTATTTCCTTTTTACTGGTTTGCTTAAACTAGTTAATTAGAAACAGTTGGACACAGTGACACATTTACCTCTGTTATGGGTGCATTGTGAGATCTGCTCAGACATCAATGTGCTTCCCAATGATGTTACTGGAACTGGAACATCTCCTAGCAACAGCAGAATGGTGATATAAACCAACACAAAACACATTCTTTACCAGGGTTATTGGCTTCTGCAGTGTGCCAGGCAAAATATTCCCCTTCTCCCACGCTTGCTGTCCCTCTCACCCAATCTTACTTCTCCTGTGTCCTCTGCTGTGCTTACCACCTCAGCCTTCTCCTTCTGTGCCCTCTGCTGTCCTTCTCAACCCATTCTTCTTCCCCTGTGCTTCTCATCCTATCCTTCTTCTGCTATGCTTCTCACCCCATCCTACTCTTCTTGTGCCCCCTGCTATGCTTCTCACCCCATCCTACTCTTCTTGTGCCCCCTGCTATGCTTCTCACCCCATCCTACTCTGCTTGTGCCCCCTGCTATCCTTCTCACCCCATCCTACTCCTCCTGTGCCCCCTGCTGTACTTCTCACCCCATCCTACTCCCCCTGCTCCCCCGGCTGTCCTTCTTAGCTCACCTCATCCTATGCCTCCTGTGCCCCCTGCTGTTCTTCTTTCCTCATCCTACTCCTCCTGCACCCCCTGCTTTCCTTCTCACCCCACCCTACTCCTCCTGCGCACCCAACTGTCCTTCTCACCTCATTTTACTTTTCATGTGCCCTTTGCTGTCCTACTCATCTCATCCAACTCCCCCTTCACCCCCTTCTGTCCTTCTCACCCCATCTGTCTCCTGCGCACCCTGATGTCCCCATCCTGCTCCTCCTGAGCCCCTTGCTGTTTTTCTCTACCCATCTGTCTCCACCTGTGTCCTCTGCTGTCCTTCTCACCCTATCCTTCTCCTCCTGTGTCCTCTGCTGTTATTCTCAGTCTCACCCCATCCTACTCCTGTGCCCCCAGCTATCCTTCTCACCTCATCCTACTCCTCCTGCGCCCCCAGCTATCCTTCTCATCTCCTTCTACTCCTCCTGCACCCCTTGCTGTCCTTCTCATCTCATCCTACACCTTCTGCATCCCTTGCTATCCTTCTCATTCCATCCTACTCCTCATGCGTCCCCAGCTGTCCTTCTCACCTCATCCTATTCCTCCTGCCCCTCTGCTGTCGTTCTCACGTCATCAAACTCCTCCTGTGTCCTCTGCTGTGCTTCTTACCCAATTTTACTTCTCCTATGCCCTCTACTGTCCTTCTCTCCCCATCTTACTCTTCTCTGCACCCCCTCTCACCCCATCCCATTCCTCCTTTGCCTCTTGCTGTCCTCAGGGCCAATTCAAGCCACAATGAGCAAAATTATTCTTGCGGACCCCCCAAAAGCCCCCACCCCCAAAGCATACTCAACTGCAGGGCCCCTGAGCTGGCTGCCATTCCTCCAGATGTCCTCCTAAGCTTTATTTTGCTACCCAAAGGCCTCCTGCACTGTTTTTGTCAGAATGGCCACTTACCTGTCCTTCCCGGCATGCTGCTCCAGTCTGTGCTCCCCACCTTTAACCTTGCTGGCTGCTTCCTCTCAGTGACCCGGAGCCTGTTACTGCGTTGTGCCATGCGACGGGCCATGGAGAAAAGAAATCCAGAGGGGAGCATGGATGGAGCAGCCCACCAGGACAGGTGAGTTGTTATCGTGACAAAACTCTACAGGGGCTCCAGGGAGTGCAAGTCAGGGGGCGACCTGGGGCGGTTGCAGCACTTCAGGCCCTGGGGCAATGGCCAAATATCCTATTCTCATTATGTTTGGATTTGGTCATGTGACCAGGAGTAGCCCATCTGGGGAAGATAAGAAGAGGCTCGATTGGCCAGGTGCCTTAGGGCTGCTTTGTGTTGCTAGAAAGGATTGCATCCTGAAACTCTGATTTATGTACAGCATTAAGTGGCTGACCAAGTGTTTATGGGACACAGTGGGGCTTTAATGCTTAGACATACTGGCAGGTTAGCAGTTGGATGCCCAGGTTTTGGGGGCCATTAGAGTGTGAGCTCCTTGGGACAGATTTGAGGGTCTGTATTGATTCTGTAAGGTGCTGTGTAATCTTTCAGCACTATATAAACACAGGAAGTAAATAGTGATTTTTTTTTTTACAGTAAACAAATGCAGTGTTTGGATTGGGGGGGGGGGGGGGTCATGTCTGGGGGGGAGGGGAGGCAGAGATTGTGAGATGTGTATCTGATGTGGGGGAATGCCGTGCCGAGCGCTGTGCGCCCCCATGCACCAGCCCCTCCCTCCCCGGCTAGTCTTTGCACGTGAAGCTCTCGTTGGCTCTGACTTGTCTGGAGATTATTCAGGTGATAGTGCTGATTCACGGCGACATTCCAGACTGCACCTTATTCATGATGACAAACCAGCTGAGTCACTGCGATATCCAGGCCACGCGACGGCTCATCCCCAGGGCGGCTCAGGATCCTACTTCAGTAAGGTAGAGGGGGGTCACAATTCCTAAAATGTGTGTGTGATTTGCAAGGCTGCAAAAACACATTTGCCGCAGATGTAATATATCTCAAGGACGTCATATTGTATTTCCGATTTTTGTGCGATTTTTGCATTTGTACATTTTCTGCATTTAAAGAGAACCTGTACTTAAAAAAAAAGCCCTCTGGAGGATACTTATCTCAGGAGGGGGAAGCCTCAGGGTCCCAACGAGGCTTCCCCCTCCCCTGTAGCTTCAGGGAATACAGCGCTGGTTCCCCCGAAACCTCCCCCCGACAAGCTTGACAATCTCTGATTAAGTTACCTCTCCACGATCCTGCGCAGGCGCACTACCGCCTCTTCATTTCAGAAATAAAGAAAGAAAACACACTTCGCGCTGACCACAAATGTTGTGCACTGGATCGCCCCTCTGGAGATCAAAGATAAACTATAGCAATGCCAGAGGTAGGCGCTCACAGTGCCAGCGAAGTGTCTGGCTTTCGCCTGCCCAATTCTAAGGTGCGGATGGAAATTAATCTATATGTCTAGGCATTAACATCAACAGCATGAATAAACAAACAAATGTTCCAGGTTGCGGGGACAATGCTCCCAAATTGCACACAGTTCCAATCCAGGAGTCAAGGATCTATACACATAGCATCACTCGCTCCACAATATTTTCCAGCATGTATGCTATCAGCAGCACAGTGAGTTCAAGTCCTTTAGGTGGCTATAAGTCTCCTCTCAGGAACAGATAAAAAGCCGTCACCACACCCCTGTGAGATACACTCACCAGATATTAGGACCTACTCATAGGTCATAGGAAGCCTTGGGACAGTCACCGGGTCGTCCCTCACCACATCGGCAAACCTTAGTCCAAGTCCAAACGGCCTTAATATACTTTAATCTTCCTCAGCCTTAAAACCTCAATAAGAAAAACTCCACATAGCGTAATACTGTTACTTTAATAAAACCTTTAAAAATCAGTTGCACTTACAATTTCCATGAAGTAAAAACAGCGTAGAGTTTTTTTCACGCGGGCTCTCCCCCGCTATGTTGGCCGGCTGGCACAGGTATCCCCCTGCTCTGGTGGACTTCCGACCGCCGCGCGCTCAGTCAGTTCCGTCCTCCCAGCTGCGAGACCCCGCCGAGCCGCGTGTGTGATCGTGCTGTCTCTTCCGCGTTAGGCCCCGCCCCGGAGAGGAGACTTATAGCCACCTAAAGGACTTGAACTCACTGTGCTGCTGATAGCATACATGCTGGAAAATATTGTGGAGCGAGTGATGCTATGTGTATAGATCCTTGACTCCTGGATTGGAACTGTGTGCAATTTGGGAGCATTGTCCCCGCAACCTGGAACATTTGTTTGTTTATTCATGCTGTTGATGATAATGCCTAGACATATAGATTAATTTCCATCCACACCTTAGAATTGGGCAGGCGAAAGCCAGACACTTCGCTGGCACTTTGAGCGCCTACCTCTGGCATTGCTATCATTTCAGAAATAGATGAAGCTGATCGTATCCGCTCTACTGTGCAGGCGCAAAGGACTCGCGCCTGCGCAGTAGAGCGGATTCAATCGGGTTTGGCTATTTCCGCCTTACCCGAACAGAGAGCCATTAATGTGCAGGGTTGCGGTAGGTAAATATTTACTTTGCTGTGGTTCAGGGGGCTGCAGTGCTGGATTGCCGGACACCGGAAGATGGGGGAAGCCTCATTAGGATCCAGAGGCTTCCCCCTCCCGAGGTAAGTACCCCCCAGAGGTTTTTTTTTTTTAAATTACAGATTCTCTTTCAAATATGGGTGGCAGGTCAGCTTTTTTCTGTGTGTGATTTGTTTCAATGCAAGCCAACAAGAATGCAGAAAATTTGCATATAAATTCACGTTTGGCACACAGATCCACATGCAATGCTTCTGGTGTCATCCAGAAAATACTGCATCCGAATAGACCAGCAGGGCTACCAGGCAACTGGTATTGTTTAACCTCCCTAGCTTTCTGATTCCGAGTGGAGCACGGCCGCGGAAGGGTTTTTTGTACCTAATTTTTTTTTCAAGTAGCTAGCCAATCGCTAGCTACATGATTCCCCCCTCCCTGCGGCATCCCTCCCACCCCTCCGATCGCCGCCGGCGTGAATACCTATCAGGAAATCCTATTCTAAACGGGATTTCCTGCAGGGCTTCCCACGTCGCCATGGCGACGAACGGAATGACGTCGTGACGTCACAGGGAGTCCCGTTCCACCCCATAGCGCAGCCTGGCGGTGATTGGCCAGGCTGAGCAAGAGGTCTGTGGGGGGCCCTCTTTTGCGGTGGATCGGCGGCGAGCGGGTAAGACGCAGCTAGCAAAGTGCTAGTTGCGTGTAAAAATAAATAAATAAAAAAATTATGCAAATCGGCCCACCAGGGCCTGAGCAAACCACCACGGCGTTACTGGACGAGCTGTAACGTTTGTAACGCCCAGGTTAAGGGCCCTTTTCTAAGCGCTGGTGATTTGAAAAAGCTCTCGCTAATGTAATGCTATGGGGGATTTTTATAAAATCACATCGCTCAAGTGGGATCACACCCAGAGCATTATATTAGCAAGAGCTTTTCAAATCACAAAGTGCTCAGAAAAGTGCTCCTAGTGGGTTCGAGGCCTGAAAGGAAATAAATATGGCAGCCTCCATATACTTCTCACTGTTGTCCTTTACAACATGGCTGTGGAATTGGTACAAAAATCACCCGACTCCAACTCTTCAGTTTATGAAACCTTTGACTCCGACTCCAGGTACCTAAAACAGCTCAGACTCCTGGACTCCGACTTCTTAGTCTAAAGGCCCATACACACGTCGGATTTGCGCGAACGACGGGTCGTTTGAACATTCCGTCGTTCGCACGTTTCCGCATGAAATCCGGCGTGTGTACAGACTATCGTACTATCGTTCGGGAGATAAGACTGGTTACCAACGATCCGCCGGGCGGATCGTTGGTAACCAGTCTTATCTCCCGAACGATAGTCTGTACACACGCCGGATTTCATGCGGAAACGTGCGAATGACGGAACGTTCAAACGACCCGTCGTTCGCGCAAATCCGACGTGTGTATGGGCCTTTATACTTACCAGGGCTGTGGATTTGGTACACAAACCATCCGACTCCTTGACTCTGCTTCGTGTGATCACAGATTGTGAAATTGTTAAAAGGGACCCCAGATGCCAGTGGAGTAACTAAGGAGCTATGGGCTCCGATGCAAGTTTGACAATGGGGCCCCATGCTGTCCGTTATGTGTATACAGTACAGCGCTCTAACAAGGTATACTTTAAAGTGCCTTTAAAAAATGCTGTTTTGCGAGTTTAAAAAACATTTTTTTCTTTGAATTTTTAACATTTATTTACTCAAAAACTACAAGGTCCACTACAAACTACAAGAAAAAAAAAGTTTACTTGTTCACAATATTCCCCTTAACATAGCAAATTAACGATAGGGAAGATTGCTAAAGTGGACGGTATTGACTTCAGTATAAATTACAAAATTTTGCAAAATTACGAATAGATTACACAAGATCAATTCAATGTAATTGTAATGACGTGCAACGGCTGCGCAGTCCGCTGCTGTTAAGCGGATCGGGGGGTTGACCTTAGAGCTGCGCAGCCGCACTCGCGGCTATGCGGACTGCGCAGCCGTGGCCAGCTCCGGCAGCCATCTTTGCCCAGGCTCGGGCCGCGAGTTCGGGGACCGTTCGGGGGACTATTGAGCGGCGGAGACCCGGCGGAACGGCACAGAGGGCATGGACGGCGTCCTCCGTGCCTTACAAGCTGATGCAGGTAGCTAACTTTTTTTATTTATTTTTTCTATACTTGGCCTCGTAAGTCCTTTAAGGCCTCGCTGCAGGGCCGCACATCTCAGCACACAAGTTATTCCCCCCCCTTTTCTGCCCACCAACAGAACTTTCTGCTGGTGGCGTCTGAACCCCTAACCCCGACCCCCACCCCGCATTCATTTTTTAAATAAATTGTTGTTATTATTTTAATAATACATTAAACTATTTATTTATTTTTAAAAGACCTTCCTCCCCCCAGCCAGCCAATCACGGCGATCGGCTGTCATAGGCTTCAGCCTATGAGAGCCGATTGCTCTCCTGTGTCCTAGGGGGACACGGCTGTCCCCAGTACAGCGCTGCCTTAGTACACAGCGCTGTACTATGTTTATAGACATCAGTTTCGCCGTCTAACAGTCTCCTAGCGGCGGTAGCGTAGCGGAGCTCCACCATCCAATCAGGGAGGCGCGCGCATCAGCGCACGTGCTCTCCTGCAAAACAGGCCCGCAGGACCTTAAGCCAATCGGTGTTAGGCAGTCCTTAAAGTAGTTAAAGGGAACCTTAGATGGGGACAAAAACATAATGTATACATACCTGGGGCTTCCTCCAACTCCCTTCAGGCTAATCACTCCCTTGCCGTCTCCCCAGTCCACTGGACAGCTCGGTACATCACAGAGGTCACAATTAGCCTGGCATGCGTGGGCCACCTGTGCGCACGCCCCCGCTGTGGACTTGTGGCCGGGAGCATTCTGTGTCTGCGCAGTAGTATTGTGCAGGAGCCTGATGGAGGAGCGTGCGTGCCTGGACTGTGCATGCACCAGCTGGAGCCAACTTGCGGGTTTCCTGGGCCACCTAGTGGAGGATTGAGGTGGCCTGGGAGCAGAGGCGTAGTTAGGGTTTTCAGCGCCCGGGGCAAAGACCAGTGTAGCGCTCCCTTCCCCACGGTAGGCCTGTCATGCTTGTAATGCCCTCCTTTGACTGCCTGTGCCCTCCAGATGGGCTAGTCAAGACCTTTGACCCAGAACTAATGGCTGCCACATGCACAATAGCTTTCATTTACATGGGTAGACAGCACTGTCCACACTCCCAGCGGCTTTCCCTGCCAACCACACATTCTCCTCAGCTCAATTTTTGCAGTGGGGGCAGGCTTCTTTCAGGCAGGGAGCGGGGCTTCTCCTAGTCCCAGCCAGGCACGCTCTCCTTCACTGCTGTATCTAGTTTCTCCAGTGGGGAGGGCATCTTTCAGGCAGGGGGTGGGGCTTTTCCCAGACCCAGTCAGGCATGTTCTCCATTGCTGTATCTAGTTTCTCTGGTGGGGCGAGGTGGAAAAGGCCGCAGGATAATTGTTCATTCTGTGCATCGTGGTAGAGAGGCTGCCAGCGGCAGAAGGCAGCTTCTGAACGCCTCTAAATCACTGCGCACGGGGACATTTCCCCTATTGACCACCCTTAGCTACGCCCCTGCCTGAGAGGACAGTAGCGAGGGAACGATCAGCCTGATGGGGGCTGGAGGAACCCCCAGGTATGTATACATTTTTTTTTCTTCCCCATCTCAGGTACACTTTAATGTCCAGGCCTCTGCTTATGGCCATGAAGATGACCTGTTTTTTGCAGAGTTCTTCCGCAGTGAAGCTCTGGTATCTCAAGACTGAACCTTTCTGACCTGTTAGGTAACATTATTCCCCTGCATGAACTATGGCAGCTGTGTGCTGTGTTTAGGCGGAATACAAAGCTTACTGCAGTTGTATGTTACCGGTAATTGCTTTTATAATTCGTGTTTACATATAGAACTGTAATTGGTTTCTGGCCAAAACATAATTACACACACACACAGTTTAATGATACATTTCAGATGATATGCAGTACATGAACACATGAATGATGGCATGCAATCACATACCTAATTGTCCCTTTACAAAATAAGGACACATGATGGATCGATTCCCCTGCTGAACACAGAGTGCTGCAATGCACTGGTCTTCTCCAACCAGACTAGAAATCTTACTGGTAGTAACTGTCTTCCTTGTTAAACTGGTCCTAGCTTATGGTGGGAACATTCCACCACTACCATGGACAAGGTCTCCTCCTGTCTATCAGCCATCTCCTCCTGGATGTCCGCTAGGTTCCTGAAACTAAACCTAGACAAAACGGAATTTATGATCTTCCCACCCCGGACATCCATAAACCTCCCAGATGCGCATGTCACTGTTAACCACACTACCATTCACCCTACCTCTCAAGCCCGCTGTCTGGGTGTCACCCTGGACTCCGCACTCTCCTTCACTCCCCACATCCAAAACCTCACAAAGTCCTGCAACTTCCACCTTCGTAACATCTGTAAGATTCGCCCTTTCCTGACCTCTGCCACCACCAAGCTCCTCATCCATGCCCTCATAATTTCCCGCCTTGACTACTGCAATGCCCTTCTGTCTGGTCTCCCTATGACCCGAACAGCCCCACTGCAGTCCATCATGAATGCGGCAGCCAGAATTATCCACTTCTCCCATTGCTCCACCATGGCGGATCCCCTCCTTGAATCCCTCCACTGGCTTCCTATCCAGTCCAGAATCAGATTCAAGATACTGTGTCTGACCTACAAATCTGTCCACAAAACCTGTCCAACCTACATTTCTGATCTTACTCAGAGGTACACAACTAGCCGCACACTCCGCTCTTCCAATGAACTTCGCCTAACCGCCCCCCGCATAACCCAGTCTCATGCACGACTCCAGGACTTCTCAAGAGCTGCTCCAACACTATGGAACTCCCTACCTCCACCCATTAGGGCAGCCCCCTCCTTCAACATCTTCAAGAAAGCCCTCAAAACTCACCTTTTCACTCTGGCCTACTACCCCTCACAAGTGCTCTAAACCCACAGCTGAACTCTGATCTCCTACCTCTCGTGTGCCTACCTCTCCCTTTAGATTGTAAGCCTTTGGGCAGGGTCCTCCTCCTTTTGTGTCCAACCTGATCATGCACCTCCATTACTGTACACCCATGCTATGCATCTGAGTGAACCTAACTTGCCTAATCTCCATGCTCCCCTCCAGTGACTGACTAAGCATTACCTTGTACTCATACTGTGCTGCGTGATCTGGTCTTTCTTATATTCAGGTATTGTCATTTTGCTGTATGTCACCCCTAAATATTGTCTGTAACCTAAATTAATGTACAGCGCTGCGTAATATGTTGGCGCTTTATAAATACAATAAATAAATAAAATAAATAAATAATTACACTATAAGGACAGTTAGTGACGTGACTATTTATGTACTCTGTAAAGTGCTGCAGAAGATGCCAGTGCTATATAAATACATAATATTAATATGGTAAGACATTAGACTATGACTTTGGTAGGATTACATTGTGAGCTCCTCTGAGGACATTCAATAACATGACTATGTACTCTGTACAGTGCTGCAGAAGATGTCAGTGTTAAATACTGTAGATTCTGAGCTTCTCTGACGACAGTGGCATGACCGATTTCAACGAAACTTGGTATACAGATCCCTTACTACCTGGGATGATATGTTCTGGACGTTACGCACCCCCCCCCCCCCCTTTACACCTGGGCGGAACCACAAACAGCCTATCAGATTTCACCCATTCACATCAATGGAAACAATGTAAAAGGCTGCCATTCTCACAGCAATATGACCACAGTCCCCAAACTTGGCACAGTTGGTGACCAAGGTGAAAAGAAAAAAAATGGGGAAGTGGAACATAAAACAGCCAATCAGATTTCAGCAATTCATTTTCAATGGGAACTGCAGCCATTCCTGGCACAGTTGATCAATTGGGATTAATATTCAGGAAAGTGGGCAGAGCCTACACATGCTAATCAAACTTCACCTTTTGATTTTCAAGAGGAACATTTAAGTTGCTGCCATTCTTGCACTGTTAATGGTGCAAACCTCAAACCTCATACAATTGGTTATTGGGTGACTGCAATTCAAAAGCCAAATAGGGGTGGAGCCACCAACAGCCAATCAGATTTGTTTCATTTCAATGGAAAGATTTAAAAAAAATTTTTTTTTCAAAATCTTTTTATTGCTTTTTTAACAACATGAACAAACAACAAACGAGAAAACCTAGTGATCAACTGACAGTGTAAATTACAAATGTAGAGATAAAGTGTTTGAATACATGAAGATTATAGTAAATGATAATGCAAGAATATATTCACTGATATTATAAAACATTCTAGCAAACTGAGTATGTGGCTTATTTGATTGTTTAAAATCACGAAGAAAAGAAAGAACGAATGGCAATCACAATCCTCTTATAATGCGGAAAGAAGACCTATAGAGAGTCAATGATATTGGGCGTTTTTTCCAGGTTATCAATAACTGACTTAAAATTCTGTGTCCATAGACCCCAAACCTTTGAAAATTTAGAATTAGCTCCTCTTGCCAACCAGGTCAGCTGATAAAAAGAAAGATTTAAATTATTGATGCCGAGGACCCCAAAGCTCATAGACTTGGTCAATGGTCGAAGATACATACACTACACAATACATACATAGACATATGACTATGGTAGGGACTAGATTGTGAGCCCCTCTGAGGGACAGTTAGTGACAAGACAATAAACTCTCTGTACAGTGCTGTGAAATATGTCGGCGCTATATAAATACATGAATAAATAATTGAGTGACTGTGTGGCAAGCGGAGTCAGTAAAAAACCAAATACATACCCAGGCAACAACGGGTCATCAGCTAGTATATGATAATAATATGGTAGGACATGAGAATGTAACTATGGTAGGATTAGATTGTGAGCTCCTCTGAGGGCAGTCAGTGACATGACTATGTACTCTGTAAAGTGCTGCAGAAGATGCGAGTGAGGCCAGGAGAATTTCTTGGGAGGAGCGGAGGTTGCGGGAGGGACAATATCTTGAGATTAGTGATGAAATGTATGGAGGGCACAACTCATGGAGGGCTTTGTATGTTAGAGTCAGGAGTTTGAACTGGATCCTCTGGGTAATGGGTAACCAGTGGAGAGAACGGCACAGTGGGGCTGCATCGGAAGAGCGTGTGGAGAGGTGAATGAGGCGGGCCGCTGAATTTAGAAGGGATTGGAGAGGTGCTAGCCTGTTTTTTTTGGTAGACCACAGAGCAGGGTGTTGCAGTAGTCTAGGCGGGAGATGATTAAGGAGTGTACAAGCATTTTGGTGGGCTTTTGTGTGAGGAAGGGACGGATACGGAATATATTTTTGAGCTGAAAATAGCAGGAGGTGGTTAATAAGGCAAAGTGAGGTTTAAAGGAGAGCTCTGAGTCAAGTATAACCCCCAAGCAGCGGGCCTTAGTGGTTGAGGTTATTTGGGTGTTGTCTACCATTATGGTTGCAATTGGTGGGGGTGTAGATAGCGATGGTGGAAAAATCACAATTTCCGTTTTACTCATGTTGAGTTTGAGGAAGCGGGAGGATCAGGAAACAAGGAATGGAGAGGGTACTGAAAGGATGCGGGGCCTTCAGGACCTGAACAAAAGAGGACCTGTCACAGGAGAGCAGTGGGGGCCTCTGAAGCTGGTACCCCGGCTGTCCTGCTCATCTTACAGCTCACCAGCCTGACCCTGCTCAGTGATGATTTCATCATGTCACATGTCACTTCGGTATCCTTTAGCAAGGCAGACAGCCAATCACAGTGATGGAAGGAAAGCACGGGACCAAGTTTGACCTTCTGAAGTTAAGGTTAGTGTAGATTTACTTATTGGGTTTCTGGTGATGGTATAGCGCACTATAGACCCCCATTACTGTCTGCCCACTAGAGACCTTCAATGAGATCTTAGTCAATCTAATTTGTATGCAAAATGTATGCAGCTTAGAATTAAGCCAATCAACTGTACTTCCTGATGATTGGTTGGCCCAATTCCAAGCTGCATACCACATGCATTAAATTTGCGTGCAAGTCAGAATTACTAACATCTCAATGAGCATTTTAACTTAAGAAAGGATCTTTTTGAATTTAGGTTTATCTGTTGTTATAGAGATACAGGCACTACTGCTACAGACTGAGAAATTGCTGGTTCCAGGGCAGCTATGCTCATCCTCTGGCCTCATTGCCTCATCACTGAGCACGGTCAGGCTGGTGAGCTGTAATTTGAGCAGGACAGCCGGGGTACCAGCTTCAGAGGCCCCCACCTCTCTCCTGTGACAGGTCCTCTTTTGTTCAGGTCCTGAAGGCCTCGCATCCTCTCAGTACCCTCTCCATTGCTTTGTTTCCTGATCCTCCATTTTCAGATGAAAGAGCTGCAAGTTGCAACATATAGAGCAGCACAGAAATCATTGTTTATAAAACAAAAACTACACGTAAACTCTTATCTGTGAAATGTGACTCACCCCCTCCCGCTGATGCTATCTGCAGCCAGTAGGAATGTCCGTGTGGGTAGAGACAGAATATATACTATACTCACAACTCCGTAAAGATGGAATGCTTTAAAAAATAACACTGCAAATCATTTCTGTTAATCGGCTAACTTCCGAACAAATAGAATAAATGGAAATAACAAAATTTGTATTTTGGCTTGATTGATTTATAAAGCACCAACATATTCCGTGGCGCTGTACAAAGTAAGAAACAAACATGGGGTACATAATAATACAGACAATGGTGTACACCAATATACAAGACATACAATTAGTGACAAAATACAAAAAAAGATACAAAATACAGAATACAAGATACAGAATTGGTAATGGCAGTGATAAAAGTAACATGATGAATAAAATGTATAATGATTTCCAAGACACAAAAGGGGGAGAGAGCCCTGCCCTTGCGAGCTTACAATCTAAAGTATGCTCCATGAATGCAGTAATGTCCTCTAAAGTGCACTTCAGGGCTTAAACCCACTAGAAGCCTTTACTAAGTGCTAGGGATTTGAAAAAGCTAATACAATGCTATTGGGGATTTTTATAAAATCACATCGCTCAAGTGGGATCACACCCATAGCATTACATTAGCAAGAGCTTTTCTTTCACAAAGCGCACAGAAAAGCGCCCCTAGTGGGTTCCAGGCCTACAGTTTCTGTAGTTCCTCATATGGCAGATTGTTCCATGTATTCACTCCATGTTCAGGGTATTAATGCCATCAGTTGCTGCTGCAATAATAATAATTATAATAGAAAAAAACTGTGTGAGGACCATACCATCTAGGAAATGGCAGCAGGTACTCTGAATAGATACCTCAAAACATATCTGCAGAAGACTTGAAGAAGTGTTCAGCGCAAACAGTGAAGCATGGTGGAGGCTGTTTTGCAGGATTTTAAGATTCATTTCTAGAAATGGTGCTGAGGATTTGATCAGACTGATGGCACTTTCACTGTAAAGGCACAACATTGCACTATACAATAGCAGAGGAATTTCATCAGTTCCAGATTATATGATATGACATTGACCCAAAGCACAGTTAAACTTTGCAGGTGTACTGTCTGCAGCCAGCAAATCACCATGTGGGGACTGAAGCCGTATGGTGATTGGCTGGCTGCAAACTAACCAGGAAGTGGAGGAGTTGTGTTTGCTGGGAGCATGTAATCCTACTAATATAATAAATGGGAAAGTTCGGATGTTTGTTACTCGATCACGCAAAAACGGCTGAACGAATTTGAATGAAATTTGGCACACACATAGTACATTACCTGGAATAACACACAGGATACTTTTTATTCCCATAACCAAAAAGAGACAAATACAAATTTCACTGGAAAATGTAAACTGCAGCCATTCTTACACTGTTACACTGGAGGTGTGTTTAGCTTCTAAGGGTAGAATGGTTAATTTGCATATATTCAGCAGTGATGCCCTGGGAGACATCTCAAGCTCCCTCCAACCTTATCCCAAATTATTATTGTTTTAAGAAAGCAAACTTTTGTTTTTCTTAAGATCTTAGTTAGAGTGACCATATTTTTGTGGGTCCAACCTGGGACGGGGGGGGGGGGGGCGTGGGGGGGGGGGGGGGCGGCGCGCTGTGTGCGCCGCGGCGAAAAGTGGGAAGGAGTGAGGAGCACGCAGCGGCGAAGACTGGGGGAGGGGGGCGCGCCGCGCCGAAAAAATGGGTGTGGCCATGACATTGTATGGGCGGAGCTAACGTAATGATGTAACAGCGAGGCATAAGAAAGCAGTGTTTACGCCATGATGTGGACAAACGAGACTTTGTATCATGGGTGTGCAGAAACTGTGTGATGCTAATAGTATACCGTAACCACAAAGCAGCAAACATAGCCATCTATGACCATTAAATAATAAATGCAGTAACAGTTACCCCGGACACCAGAAAATAAACGCAATAGGCAACATGTCAGTATAAAATAAATGCAATGCGGGCAAACATGTCAGTACAAAATAAACGCAATGCGGGCAACATGTCAGTACAAAATAAACGCACTGCGGGCAAACATTTCACCAGAAAAGAAACGCACTGCGGCCAAACATTTCACCAGAAAAGAAACGCACTGCGGGCAAACATTTCACCAGAAAAGAAACGCACTGCGGCCAAACATTTCACCAGAAAAGAAACGCAATGCAGGCAAACATTTCGCCAGAAAAGAAACGCACTGCGGGCAAACATTTCGCCAGAAAAGAAACGCAATGCGGGCAAACATTTCGCCAGAAAAGAAACGCACTGCGGGAAAACATTTCACCAGAAAAGAAACGCACTGCGGCCAAACATTTCACCAGAAAAGAAACGCAATGCGGCAAACATTTCGCCAGAAAAGAAACGCACTGCGGGCAAACATTTCGCCAGAAAAGAAACGCACTGCAGGCAAACATTTCGCCAGAAAAGAAACAATGCGGGCAAACAATAACATTTCACTAGAAAAGAAACAATGCGGGCAAACATTTCACCAGAAAAGAAACAATGCGGGCAAACATTTCACCAGAAAAGAAACAATGCGGGCAAACATTTCACCTGGAAAAGAAACAATGCGGGCAAACATTTCACCAGAAAAGAAACAATGCGGGCAAACATTTCACCTGGAAAAGAAACAATGCGGGCAAACATTTCACCAGAAAAGAAACAATGCGGGCAAACATTTCACCTGGAAAAGAAACAATGCGGGCAAACATTTCACCAGAAAAGAAACAATGCGGGCAAACATTTCACCTGGAAAAGAAACAATGCGGGCAAACATTTCACCAGAAAAGAAACAATGCGGGCAAACATTTCACCTGGAAAAGAAACAATGCGGGCAAACATTTCACCAGAAAAGAAACAATGCGGGCAAACATTTCACCTGGAAAAGAAACAATGCGGGCAAACATTTCACCTGGAAAAGAAACAATGCGGGCAAACATTTCACCTGGAAAAGAAACAATGCGGGCAAACATTTCACCTGGAAAAGAAACAATGCGGGCAAACATTTCACCTGGAAAAGAAACAATGCGGGCAAACATTTCACCTGGAAAAGAAACAATGCGGGCAAACATTTCATCTGGAAAAGAAACAATGCGGGCAAACATTTCACCTGGAAAAGAAAGCATTTACTCACCTGGCAGAAGTGTCCGGCCTCTGGCGCGCTGCTCCGTCCCGGGACCGTCTTCCTCCTCCTGCTCTTCTCTCCCGCGCTGACAGGGCTACGGCAAGATGGCGCCCGAAGCCCTGTACTAGTGACACAAATAGGTCTCCAGTACAGGGCTTCGGCAGCCATCTTGCCGTAGCCCTGCTCGCCTGCCGGTGTCGGAAACAGACACCGGAAGAGGAGGCTGGAGCGGGGCTGCGGGCAATGAACTGGCACGGCGTCTATAGACGCCGCTGCCAGTTCATTGAGGAGAGAGTGGCCAGAGTCCCGAGGCCGGGACGTCCCGCTGCTGAAAGCGGGACGTTTCCCGGGACCTCATTAAGCCTGGGACAGCGGACCCCGAATCCGGGACGTGTCCCGGGCAATCCGGGACGTCTGGTCACTCTATCTTAGTAAGGGGGCTTTTAGGACCATTGTAGTCCCTTACACACTCCAATGAGTTCTGGGTCACCATGAGCTTGCTGGTTATAGTCTGTACCTCTCGGTGTTACAAGCCCTACTGCATAGAGCCAAATTAATCCATGCCATGCACTGATGAGGATCAAACAATCCGAAACAGTCTGTATGCATGTTTGATTATTATGGCTCTGTACAAATTAACAAGCTGAAACATCATTGCATTCCAGCGGTTCTGGAGGTGTGTTTAGCTTCTAAGGGTAATAATGGTTAATTTGCATATATTCAGCAGTGATGCACTGGGAGACATCTCGAGCTCACTCCAACCTGAATTATCGCAAATTCTTTCTGCTTTAAGAAAGCAAACTTTTGTTTTTCTTACACTGTTAATGATAGGGTTCTCAAACTTTGCACAGTTGGTCGTTGGGTGTCTAGGATTATTATTCAAAAAAGTGGTTGGAGCCTATAAAAGCCAATTAAAATTCACCTATTGATTTTCAAGGGGAATATTTACATTTCTGCCATTCTTGCACTGTTAATGGCACAAGCCTCAAATCTGGTATAGTTGATCATTGGGTGACTGAGGTTCAATTTCAGAAAGGGGGTGCAGCCACAAATAGCCAATCAGATTTGTTTCATTCAAATGCAAATTATTGTTGCCAAACACCGCAAAGCTCACAAACTTGGTACTTGAGTAATTGATTAATTGTGTGTTAGGGTTAGGAAAGTGGGCACAGCCAACACCAGCCAAATACATACCCGGGAAACATTAGGACATCAGTGGGTGGAGAAAAATACAAATTTCAATGCCAGAATGTAAACTGCAGCCATTCTTACACTGTCTGTCAATGGCAGGGTTCTTAAACTTTGCACAGTGGGTGACTGGGATTAATATTCAGAAAAGTTGGTGGAGCCTATAAAAGCTAATCATAATTCACCTATTGATTTTCAAAGGAGTGGAGCCACAGCCAATTAGATTTATTTCATTTCAATGCCAATTATTGATGCCAAAGACCGCAAACCTCACAAACTAGGTCATCATTGAGTAATTGTGTGTTAGGATTAGAAAAAGTGGGCAGAGCTAACACTAGCCAATTACATACCCGGGCAATGCCGGGCGACCAGCTAGTGTATAATAAAGCCCCTGCTTACTCTCATACTGAACCCTCCCTTTTCCTATGCCTAACCCTAAGACCAGACCTGGTACCTAACCCTTAACCACTCCCCCCCTCTTCTGCCTAACCTTAACCACCCCCCTCCTGGTGCCTAACCTTGAACCACTCCATACAGCTGCCTAATCTAACTAATTTACCTTTGATGCCTAACCTTACCAACCTCACCTTGATGCCTAAACGTATTCACTCCATTCCTGTGCCTAACCTTAACTAACTACTCCACCCCGCTGCCTAGCCTCAACCACTACACCCCTGTGCCTAACCTTAACTACAGTGCACAAAAGAAGCTGGTTTGCCTGGCACTCAGCGGGGGGGGGGGGGGGGGGGGGGGGTTATCTATGAGAAGGAAAACAGTCTATTGCACCTGTGAGTGCCACCTCCGTCCTGATTCACTCATTTCACTGTTGGCTTTGTGTGAGGAGGCGTGCTTCCGGGCAAATTGAAACACAGCAAGTTCACAGAGCATACAAGGCAGTCCGTGCACAGCTTCCCAAAATCACATTTATTTTGCCATAATTTTTCGCCAGCAGGCAAGAAACATGTCACATTGCATAAGACATATACACAGTGGATCGATCTGACCTGAGTGAAGGACGGGTGCGGGAGGGTGACCAGGGGATGAGAGGACGGCGCAACAGCCCTTTCGTGCCGGTGTTGCTCTTGTTCACGTGCGTTTGTCCCAGGGACAAATGCACGTGAACAAGCGCCACACCGGCGCCATCAGCTAGTGTGTGTGTATATATATATATATATATATATATATACATACATACATACATACATACATACATACATACATACATACATACATACATACATACATACATATACATACATACATATACATACACACACACATATATATATATACATACATACATACATGCATACATACATACATACATACATACATACATACATACATACATACATACATACATACATATACATACATACATATACATACACACACACATATATATATATACATACATACATACATACATACATACATACATACATACATATATATATATATATATATATACATACATACATACATACATACATACATACATACATACATACATACATACATACATACATACATACATACATATATATATATATATACATACATACATACATACATACATACATACATACATACATATATATATATACATACATACATACATACATACATACATACATACATACATATATATATATATATATATATACATACATACATACATACATACATACATACATATATATATATATATATATATATATATATATACATACATACATACATACATACATACATATATATATATATATATATGTATGTATATATATGTATGTATATATAGATATATGTATGTATATATATGTATGTATATATATATATGTATGTATATATATATATGTATGTATATATATATATATGTATGTATATATATATGTATATATATATATATATATATACAAATATATTACACACACGCACACGTAATCAACCCTTCTCATGAGTAAAATTAGCAGGCTAATAACAGTACACTTTTTAATTATATAATGTCCTGGGAAAATAAGACCTTGGTAAACTTCCAAAGAAAACGTGATTCATTCCCGCCTTCCCTATAGTATTTTTCCTGAGTGCTCGCCTGTTTGGCCTGATTAACAAAGTTTCATAGAAGAACACATGTTGTCCTCAGTGCTGCACAATGGCAATTGTGGCAACACCTACATTCAATATGACCCATAATGTAAGGTGACTTCCAGGAAACCAAGCCAGGTTTGCAGGTTCACTATTGATTTCCAAGCTGTGAGAGCCTCAGTTGTGTCAACTTCCTTTTTTTCTCTTACCAGAGTGAAGAAGACACCTTTGTGTCTAGCGGTATCGCATTACAACAGTGCACAGCGACCTGCTTTGCCTCAGGTTAGGAAGCTGGAAGACATGGAAGAGGATATGGCATGACAGTAGAAAAGGACAGAAGATGATAAAGGAAGGAGATAAGGAGCAGGAAAGTAGATTTGGATGATACTGGAAACCAAATTAAATAATGAGTGGCTTTAGAACATAAATATAGAAAGAGAATGAGACCAAGGACTGAGCTGAAGGGTACTCCAGCTCGGATCAGTGAATAATGGCGCACAGCGCCTATGCATAAAAATGGCGCCGCATTAAAAAGATACGCTTATCGCTATTTATTGTTAGTACTGCATAATAATAGCGCACAGGGAAAAAAGAAGAAAAACGGCACACACTAACGTTATTTAGCAATAGTGGCACACACTAACGTTATTTATCAATAGTGCCGTTCATTTGCCAAACAGCAAACGTTATTTATCTGCAAAACGGTGAATGGATTTAATGTAACACTGTCAAGGTTATGGTTAGGCACCACCAGGGGGGTGGTTAGGGTTAGGCACAACCAGGGGGGTGGTTAGGGTTAGGCACCACCAGTGGGGTGGTTAGGGTAAGGCACCAACCGGGGGGTCTTAGGGTTAGGCACCAACCGGGGGGTCTTAGGGTTAGGCACCACCAGGAGGGTGGTTAGGGTTAGGCACCACCAGGGGGGTGGTTAGGGTTAGGCACCACCAGGGTGGTGGTTAGGGTTAGGCACCACCAGGGGTGGTTAGGGTTAGGTACCACCAGGAGGTCTTAGGGTTAGGCACCGCCAGGGGGGTCTTAGGGTTAGGCACCACCAGGAGGGTCTTAGGGTTAGGCACCCCCAGAGGGGTGGTTAGGGTTAGGCACCACCAGGGGGGGGGGGGGGTAGGGGTTAGGGATAGGTACAGAGAGGGTTCTGTGTGTTAACGCTACATAACGATAAGGCTTTAACGCTAAATAACGATAAGGCTTTAACGTTAAATAGCGATAAGCGGCAAACGGATTAGCGACAACATTGTGCGCCATTATTCGCAGGCGCCATTTTCAGATGGATCCACTCCAGCTGAAAGTGGGCAAGTGGTGGAAAGGGTGTGGGGGTGGGAAACCTAAATTGCCCAATCTGAGAAATGAGAGAAGACTCTGGATACATATGGAGGACAGAACATGAAGCAGTGAAGAGAGTCCAGCACTGGCAGATTCTAAAGAAAGATGAAGATGTAGGTGTAATGTGGCCTTTGGGTTTACCAGTTGCTAGATCATTAGTCACTTTAGTTAGAGCAGGTTCAGTGGAGTGGATAGGATGGAAACCAACCTGGAGTTGATCAAACAGACCGCCAGGACTGTGGAGTTGGAGCCGAAGTCGAGGAGTCGGAGCAATTTTGAGTACCTGGAGTCGGATTTGAATTTGGAGTCGGTGGTTTCATAAACTGAGCAGTCGGATGATTTTTGTACCAAAACCACAACCCTGGTAAGTATTTGACTAACGAGTCAGATTCTGAGCCATTTTGTGTATCTGGAGTCGGAGGTTTCATAAACTGAGGAGTTGGAGTTGGATGATTTTTGAACCGACTCCACAGCCCTGCCGACGTTAGTGGAGAGATGGTAAACATAATGTTGTAGTAGCTTGGATTGAAAAGAGAAGATGACATGGACTGGTAGGTAATCAGGGCAGATGGATCTACTGAGGATTTCATGAGAAATGGTTTTATGTCGATATGTTTGAATGATGAGGCTAACATGCCAGTGGATGGTGAAAGGTTCAATGGAGAAATCCGGACAAGTATGAAGGAGGAAAGTAGAGATGCTCATTCGGGTTCCAGGGAATTGAAATATCCGCATTTCACATCAGAAATCAGCATTTCCAATCAGAATTTGGAAATCCACGGAAATGCAATGTACCACAACTCAGTAATTGTAGCTCAATCTCAAAAGTTGGAAGCATTGGACCAATCAGAGAATGCAGAATTTTTCTGCAAAAATCAGATTACCGTGGTGACTTTAGACCAATCACAAGATTCCGTTTTTCCAATTTCCTTTTTTTTTTTTTTTTGGTCCGCTGATACATTGCAGAAGAATGGGAACAGGGCTGAGGGAACAAGTATTGGGGTGAACTGTGAACATTAGAGGGGATTGTGGTTGGTGGAAAATGTTGGAGTACTTGTGGGCAGATGGGGCATGATAGGAAGGAATGGCTGTGCCCTCAGGGGGCTTCTGTACCGAGACTCCCTTTGCTAAATTCCAATGGTTTTTGTTTTTTCCGCTTAAGTGGATCCTTATATATGATCCCTCTGTGGTTATACATTGTGAAACTCGCTGCCGCGTACAGGCGATCATTAAAGATGAGGGAAAGTGTGACGGGTGGGAAGGGGTCGCTGGGAAACCCTTCTAGTGGGTAAAGTCAGACACGGTAATTATCCGTGTTTGGAATGCGCCAGGTTGATGAGGCAGCAAGACGCCGATAATTCTGCAAAGTAAAATAAATCCAGTTCTGCACGCTAGCAAAACAGGAATTGTTTGTGGACTGTCACCAGCACAACATGCAGCGGCCGTGGCGTGACTGAGACTTCTACGCTTGGCAGCCTCTCAGCCCCCGTCTACCTGGCTGCTATCTGTAAGATGCTGATAAGGGGCCTGCGCACAGCCCGTGCTGTTTGGCTTGGGAGCAGCTCTGTCCAATACGGTGCGTTCCTGCAGATTGTGCTGTTTAGATAACATGTAATAGTTGTGTGAAAGCTGCAGACGAGGGCTGGGCCTCAGGACTTCATGTAGACAGCAGAAAGGAAGGATGGAGCTGCACCATTCACGTGGTCATTCGTCTGGTCCTCACCAATGCTCTGCTGAGATTCCATGCTAAAGGGTGAGCATTGAGGAGCACAACAATGGTGGCAGCTACTCCACCTCCATCACATAAAAGAAATCTATAGTCTGTCTGGAGGTATATGGATTGGCGCGTGATCGGCTTGGCATAAAGAATCTTATCAAAGTCTGCTAAAGGTTTAAAAAAACATGTTTTTATGTCTGAAGTTTGTTAATATTTCCTTCTTCCCCACCCTCAACTCTTACAGGGCTGAATTTGTGTCTTGCACTGCCTTTCTCCCCCCTCCCCAGCATCTCCACACGCTTCATTCTTAGGCAGTATGGCCAACATCATTTGGCAATTGGCGCAAGTGCTTCCTTCCACCGGGTATGGGCGTCTTTGATCTTGCACCTGCTTAGTGTCTGTACGCTCTTGCTTGCCAGGAGCACGTCCAGCTAATCGTATTCAACTACAAGGGATAAAATAGAGCATAATGGGGAACGGGAGGTACCCCAAAGTCAACGAGCAGCAGAAAGAAGTTCAATGAGAAGTTGGTACCATCCCCAACACTAAAATACAAAAAGAGAGGAGGAGCGCTCTCTGGTGTATTAACTTTTTTAATATTGCTTCAATCGCAAGGTAAAGAATAAAACTTACAAAATGTAAAAGATGAAAAAAGCTTATCACACTAATAGTGTATATCACCGTGCCCCAGGAGATGGATAACACCTGCTCGGACGCCTTCCGCTCTATGGCCAGTAGTAACGGGATTCTGAGATCCGATAGCGCCAGCGGGACCCGGAACACGGAAGCAAGCTTGCAGTAGTCCTGCGCCTTAATGCGTCATGACGCGTTTCGGCGTTCCACGCCTTCGTCAGATGACGCAAAGGCGCAGGAAGGAAGGCTAAATGCTCGGCTCCTTGCGTGGCAACCCGCCGAATGCGTAACAAGCTTGCTTCCGTGTTCCGGGTCCCGCTGGCGCTATCGGATCTCCGAATCCCGTTACTACTGGCCAACACTGCCCGCTTCTGAAGATTAATTCCACAAAGGAATTAATGTTTTTGAAGCATGCAAAAGGTTCTGGAGATGCGCCCTTTTATTAGGAATGCACAGGAAAAAACGAATTACCAACATCAACTCCTTGCAGTCAAAAATACGTTCCCACGGCAACTTGTAACACAGACAGTGACAAAAACTCAAAAAAAGGAGGAGATTGCACCCCTCTCTGCACCTCAAGAAGGGCCACATTTTTGTGTTATGCCATTTCACCATGATACAGTCCTCACCTTAGAACTGGTCTCCACAATGACCTCCACCCCTCAGCATGCTGGGAGATACAGCTACAGCTGAACTGAGCACAGTTTTGCATTATTAACCTTGTCATAAAGGAAACACGCATGCATCAACCAATTTCCACGGAGCAGTATCTTCTCCCACTCACCCCATCGGGCTGTAGTGGTACAGGTGGAGGACAGCTACAGCTGGAGACAAGACCACCATGACTTTATACAGACACAAACAGTGAAGCTGTGACCTTCCTACAGAGATGAGAAATAGGGGTAGGGGTCAAATTAAATAAATGTAGAGGGGTGTGGCCAAATCAAATCCTTTAGCACATCCTCTTCCCCAAGGAGAAAATAGGCATCAGTGCACTCCCATCAGTCTGACAAACAAATGTTCCTAGATGCCACAGGAAAAGCTTTGTACCTATTCTTTTCAATAAAGGTGTAGTAAAACTATACAGTTGATGATCCCACAATGTAATCCCAATGATCTCTTACAATGTCTTTATTGCAGGGCCCCGCTCCAACATGCCCCCATTGCCAGCCCACCAATGGTTCGACATGCTCTCTCTGCCATCCTACCAATGATTGGACACACTTCCTCTGCCAATTCACCAGTGATTGGACATGACCTCTCTGCAGCCCACCAATGATTGGACACGCCTGCTCTTCCACTCCACCAGGGATTGGACACACCCTCTCTGCCAGCCTACCATTTATTGGAAACACTCTGCCAACCCACCACTGTCTGGACTTGCCCCCTCTGCCAGTGCCAGCCCACACATTATTAGACATGCCCCCTCTTTTCAACCCACTAATGATTGGAATACCCTCTATGCCAGCACTCAGAAGATTGCACACACCCTCTCTGCCAGCCCACCAGTGGTTGAATACATCCTCTCTTCCAACCCACCAATTAATGGATATGTCCACTCGGTTAGCCCATAAATTATTGGTCATGCCCTCTCTGCCTGCTCACCAAATGATTGGACAGCTCTGCCAACACACCAATGATTGGACACTCCCACATCTGGTCAATGACATATGTTTGGAGCCCCTGCACCATCTTGAATTTGGGCAAGCTGGCAACGGTGTAAAATGTTACCAAATGTGTTTCTCTTACAGGTAGATGGGATTCCTTCCCCTAGAATATCCCCCCCCCCCCCCACACACACACACACACTCACACACACCACTCTCCTTAATGACCCTATGCTATCTATTGTATAACTAGTGTACCAAGCTGGAAACTCAATAATGCAGAGATCTAATCACCACCAAAGTCCCCATTTGTATGTACAGAGGTGTGAAAAAACGTCATGGTTTGACTGTCCTGCAGTGTACCTGCAGTATGCGTTTTGGGCGGAGAGACCTTTTAAGCGCCATAAGCAGAGAACATCTTCTAATGTATTTGCTGGTGTTATATTTCAATTACAAGGCCACCAGCCAGGAGAGGGAGCTGAGACAGGGTGATAATGATATTGTGACTGGGTGATAATCGCACCCTGACTTCTCACGTCTGGTAAAATCAGTTTATATTTCCCGCCATGTCAATGCCCCCCCCCCCATCCCTTCCTGCGGGCTTTCTCCACTGCCAGCGCAGGGTTAATTGCCGGTCGCCCTTATCTGCGGCCTCCTATCAAACAGGTGATGGCAGTGAGGTCACCGTGACCTTGTTCGGCCTATTAAATCACACGTGTGACCAAACACAGCGAGTGCATTTCTCACATACCTCTCCGCTCACAGCCGGACTCCAATATTTATTTACCAGATCATTACATAAGAGAAGGGCTCAGTAATGCATTAGTCACGTAGCCAATCGCCGCAAGATGTCATCCATACATTGGTTTTTTCAGCCTCCAACCAAAAACGCTTTAAAAGTGGACACTTCGCTATTATAATGCAACATCAAGAGGTCCATAGCCTGTTTGTTATATGTATTTTCTATATTAACAGAAAGAGCTCCTAAGTTCCTAGCTCTGTATAAAGAGTTCAAGAGCATTCTGGGAGACCAGGCATTGTTTTTACTGGCTTTGGAATTCTCAGAAACAAACATTCCGCAGAGCTGCACCTGACAGGACTAAATATGTCGCCACTTACCTGGGGCTTCTCTCAGCCGCCTGTAGCAGTAATGTCCCGCGCCGTCCTCCTCTGATCCGCCGTTCCCCGCCACCGGCACCGGGCAATTATTTGTCTAACACAGCCGAAAAATGCGTGCTCCCGTTCGCGACATCGCAGCCTCCATATTCTTCTCACTTCAGTTGTCCCATAAGTAGAATGAAGCAGCCCAGCAGGCATTGTAAAGTGAATGGGATCGCTCACACATTTATTGGGAAGGTTGATCATTCGGCCTTCATCTGTAATATTATTTGATAAACACCTCTTCCAGAAGCTCGGATGTCACAAGATTATCAGAACGTGTCACCCGATGAGTCACTCCACAAATGTCATCAAAGCCATTTCCGACCAGCGCTACATCTCAGCTGTGACCATGACAACGCACTCGTCTCACTGGTAGGTGGGGGTGGAGCAGCGTGTGCGACCGCAATATCCAGAATTCCCTGTGTGGTTTCATTATCACTGGTGGGTGGGGTGGAGCAGCATGTGCGACCGCAATCACTATAATCCCCTCTGTGGTTTGACTGTCACTGGTGTATAGAGTAGGAGCAGCGTGTGCGACTGCAATCAGCACATTCCCCTGTGTGGCCTCATTATTACTGATGGGTGGGGGAGGAGCAGAGAGTGTCAGGAACCGGCCCGCGGCACGCCTGCGTATACGGTTCCCGACTGCGGGTTTGACCAGATCAAGCAGGGAGCAGCCTTAGTCAAGCTAAAACAATGCTGTGACCCCTCAGGACACTTCTCACTGCCACCACTAGCTGTTGCTAGACACTTCCACTCTGCTGTCGAGTTACTCGCACTGGCGTTTTCGTATGTTGGGTCAGCTGCGCGCTTTAGGCCAACGTATGACAAACGCCCCACACACACGCGCAATTGCAATCTTACACTGTAGTGAAGCAAAACCACTAACAGTCGTTCCGAACGATACTGTTAGCCACTCCGGGACTTCCCACTCTGCTGTCGAGCGCAGAAGTGCCCCATACACAGAATGCAATTACAATCTTATATGGTAGGGTTGCTCAATCATACAATCAGGCATGGACTTATACACAGTTACACTTCAGTCTCTTCTATGCTATGAGTTTTAGTTTAGTACAGCAGAAGTCAAACTGATTAAATAACGATTTAATATTCCAGGAAAAAAGTGGAACAATGCCGAAAATAATATATACAAAAGATTTACAAAAACAGTAAAAGTTACAACGATACACACAAGGATATTTGCATAAAAATAAAAATGGGATAACGTTACCAGAATATCGATCTGAATGTTGTTTGCGGGAGGACGCAACTTCTGGTCAGGAACCAGGTTAGTCCTAGCGTTGTGCTTATCTCCAAAGACTACAAGTGGTGACTATCCTAGCTGCTGTTTTATAGCAAATTTGGTGGCCCGAGGCCACCCCAATGTCCAGGTCCAGGAATATCCAATTTCCTGTTTAACGCGGGCAACTTCAAAGCATTCCTGTTTTAGCTTGTGAAGTTTGGGGTAAAACTATAGTCTAGTTAGTACATACATCAAAAAATTGTATTTTGGGCGATTCTTCCTGGCTGTCATATGTAAATTTCAAACATTCCTGTCCACTTTGAACTTGGCAGACTCACTTAGTCAGATAGTGTTTTGACCCACAGGCAGCTGTCTACATTAATACAAAAGATCAAAGCAATGCACCACATTTGCAGGATGCCAGACAAAAGGGAATCTAATTACCTGGCTGTCCAGAGGAACTGTATGCTAATGTAGGTCTATTGCCACACACACACACAATCACATTAACAGTCCATGAAGCTAGCTGCCAATACCTTCAAAGCCAGACTGGCTGACATACCCATGTAATACAGCCAGAAGAATGAAAAATAAGTTCCTGTATTCAAAATGGGAGACTGTTAGCAGTGGGGTCCCACAGGGGTCTGTACTGTGCCCAGTGCTCTTCAATTTATTTATTAATGACCTAGTAGATGCAGTAGTGAGCAATGTTGCTATTTTTGCAAATGATACAAAATTGTGCAGAATGATCAACTCTCAGGAAGATAGTGTCATATTGCAAAAGGATCTGGATAAGATGGCTGTATGGGCACATACATGGCAGATGAAATTCAATGTTGACAAATGTAAAGTCATGCATTTTGGTCGTACCAATGGTCTAGCACCATACAAAATAAATGGGATACAGTTGGGGACATCAAACTTGGAGAAGGACTTAGGAGTACTCATCGACAACAAGTTAAATAATCGTACTCAATGCCAAGCCGCTGCAGCTAAAGCGAACAAAATTTTGGGATGCATTAAAAGGGAAATAAAAACTTGAGATGCTAGCATAATATTGCCCCTGTTTAACTCTCTAGTAAGGCCACATCTGGAATATGGAATTCAGTTCTGGGCACCGCATTACAAAAAAGATATTGCAGTTTTAGAGCAGGTGCAGAGACGAGCTACAAAATTGATACGTGGGATGGAAGGTCTCGCTTACCAAGAAAGGTTAGATAAACTGGGTTTATTTAGTCTAGAGAAAAGACGCCTTAGAGGAGATCTAATTAACATGTATAAATACATCAGAGGGCAATATAATAGCTTGGCGGATGAGCTTTTTGTCCCTAGGCCTTCTCAAAGGACTAGAGGACATGATCTGCGCATGGAGAAAAAACGTTTTAGACATTTATTTAGGAAAGGGTTCTTTACAGTAAGAGTGATTAAGATGTGGAATGCATTGCCACAGGAAGTCGTTATGGCAAACTCTATACCTGCATTTAAAGGGGGCTTAGATGCTTTCCTTGCATTGAAAGACATCCATGGCTACAATTACTAGGTTATGCCTAATGATGTTGATCCAGGGATTTTATCTGATTGCCATCTGGAGTCGGGAAGGAATTTTTCCCTTTTGGGGCTAATTGGACCATGCCTTGTGGGGTTTTTTTCGCCTTCCTCTGGATCAACAGGGATATGTGAGGGATCAGGCTGGAATTGTACTTTGTACTGGTTGAACTCGATGGACGTATGTCTTTTTTCAACCAAAAAAAATAATAACTATGTATTATCCTTAAAATCATTAGCATCATAACTAGCTGCTATATTCCTGACAGCGAGTACGACCACAATCACCACAATCCCCTGCATGGTGAGCAGCGTGTGCGACCACAGTTGCCTCAATTCCCAATGTGGGCTCATTATCAATGGTGGGTGGGGGAGGAGCAGCATGTGCGACCGCAATGACCGCAATTCCCTAGGTGGTCTCATTATCACCGGTGGATGGAGAAGGTCTCATTCTCACTGGGAGGTAGTGTGTGTCTGTGTATGCCTGTATGTGTTTGTGTGTATATACGCGTGTGTGTGTGCCTCTGTGTGTGTATGCCTGCGTGTGTGTGTGTGTATGCCTGTGTGTGTGTGTGTGTCTGTGTATGCCTGTGTGTGTCTGTGTATGCCTGTGTGTGTCTGTGAGCGGTTTAGCTTGTCTCTCTTGCAAAAAAAAAAAAAACATACTTGCAAAATTTTTGCTTTCCGTCCACTAAGGAGTCTTCACACATCCCGCCCCCAGAGAATAATATTGCTAAACCACCAAACCACAGACACATAGCGGAGTCTGACCTGACGGTCTCTGGAGGACTGAATATCACATCCCACTCGAAATATTCCCTGCAGTGTACTTCTATACGCCGTACAATATGTAGAGAGTCGTCCAGGCAGACACCCTCCCATTCTGTTGTGTTTTCTGAATTCAGAAAAGGACTTGTGTAGCGCATGGCACAATGACAACATACAGGCTACCCAGGTAACTCGGGTTGTGCTAATAAGTGAAAGTAACAATAATATTACTCAGTGAGGTCCATATTATTTATCAGGATTTTCCAAGGAAAAAAATCATTCAAAATAAGTTTTGTTTTCATTTATTTTTTACCTGCAGTAGGCAGCACATGGCGATTCTACTGGTACTGACGCCAGGGCAGCAGCAAGCGTTTCGCTAATGCTGGGGTAACACGTATGCTACTGTGGTGTTATGGGCACTGCACCTCTGGAGCTAGTATCCGTAAAACTGGTGTAGCATTTGTGCATCTGGCCTGCAGTGACTTCCCACCAAACTAAGAGAAGATGGACATGAAGTCATGATTCACCCGCCTTGATTTCATAGCTTAGCGCTTGTATGCCATGTCTGGTCTGCAGGGCGGGGAAGGGGGGGGGGGGGTGACTTTATATTATTCTCGTATAGGATCCCAACAAGGTCGCCTTGTTGCAGGGGGACCCAGAGCTGTGGAGGGCCCCAACTGCTAACCTTCCCTTCCTCCAATAGAGGGCTCTTCAAATCAGGTGTTTTTTGTGGCTACACTTGCTATGGGGGTGAAGATCATGAAATCCACACTTGTTTTATGGGGTTCAGTTATAAGTGGCACAGGGGGAAAAGTGGCGCACCATTCTGCCAATAAATATATCATTTATTGGCGGAACGGTGCACCATTAAAAAATGCAGTGGGGCTAGTGTTAGGCGGTGAGGTCGGTGATGCCGCTATTTAAGTCCTGTTCAGTAACGATCAAGGAATCCTCTTCCCACTCAGTTGCAGCTTCGCTCCCCCTATCTCCAGGCTCTGATACCCCACTCCGATGCATTTTTTTCAGCCGCTGAAATATAATACCTGCTATCCACTTGTGCTGAATCCTGGGACACTTCAGTAACAAACCGGCAGTGTACAGCTAAACAACAACCAGTCTGATTAAGCCTAATAAATCAAAACGGGGACATGTGAGGAAAGTTAGCGGAAGTGCACTGGCACTGCGGAGCAAAGCTGTCTACAGAAAGCAGGTATGATCTTTCTGCGACTGAAAATAAATGCATCTGAGTGGGTATCAGAGCCTGGAGACAGGGGGAGCGAAACTGCCTTGATCGCTACTGAACAGGACTCAAATAGTGGCATCACCCTGCGCCATAATTTCAGCCCTCAGGCAAGGGTATGTGGCTGTGTGCCATAATTTCAGCCCTCAGGCAAGGGTATGTGGCTGTGCGCCATAATTTCAGCCCTCAGGCAAGGGTATGTGGCTGTGTGCCATAATTACAGCCCTCAGGCAAGGGTATGTGGCTGTGCGCCATAATTTCAGCCCTCATGCAAGGGTATGTGGCTGTGCACCATAATTTCAGCCCTCAGGCAAGGGTATGTGGCTGTGTGCCATAATTTCAGCCCTCAGGCAAGGGTATGTGGCTGTGCACCATAATTTCAGCCCTCAGGCAAGGGTATGTGGCTGTGCTCCATAATTTCTAACTTCAAAATGATAATTTAAGGTTTTACATTTACTTGAATGGCCGCGCCATAATACTTAAGCAGAGCTGTGCGTCATATTTACCTGCCCCGTGTTTTATGACCCTTGTGAGATTTGCCCCAAGGGCGTGAAGAGCACCAAGGTGAGGCAAGGGAAGGGGCGTGAACATTGGGGGCCCTATTAAAGAATTGCTGGGGGGTCACATGAATTGTAGTTACACCACTGGTGGTGACTTATAAATGCCAATAGTCAGTGTGGCTGACATCAGTCTGTAGCCCTGCTGATTCTGATTGCAGTGTGGCACCTCAAGGAAGAGAATAGTATTAACTCTCTGCCATTGTGGTCCTGACACAGGAAGTAACGCCATATTGATTATTTTATGCAGGAGTGGCACATTTGGTAACAACTGGAGCACCACAATATTGTGCAGTATTGAGGATAATGATGCACTTTCCCACTCCTCATTTTAATGCACATTTGCTTACAATGATGAAGAGACACTTGTTGATAAGGTCTTAATACCCATAGCATTATTTATTGTGGGTGGGGTCTTGTTTTGTAGGGCTGTAGAGTCGGAGTTGGAGTCAAGTAGTCAAAGTTGGAGCAATTTGGGTACCCGGAGTCAAAGTTGGAGTCGAGTCGGTGATTTCATCAACTGAGGAGCCAGAGTCAAGAGTCAGATGATTTTTGTACCAAATCCACAGCTCTGGCAAGTATTAGACTAAGGAGTTGGAGTTGAGGAGTCAGAGACTGAGCCATTTTGGGTACCTGGAGTCGGAGTTGGAGTCGGTGGTTTCATAAACTGAGGAGTCGGAAGATTTTTGTACCGACTCCACAGCCCTACAAACCTGTGAGTTGCGGGGGCATACCGTTTACTTTTCTCTAGTTTTATTTTTGGGTGGCTTGTGGAATTTTACAGAGAGATACAAATATTGTGTGACTCCAATGAGGCCATTGAGGGACTCTGGGAATTATCTGTGCTATGAGCTAATATCGATCCATTTCACCTGCTGTTCATCTCGCACCCCTGGAGGTCCACCCTGAGGTCCGGGCCAGTGACTGTGACATTGTGGCTTCCTCTACACCAAGGCAGGCCCGGGGGTCTGCTCCACTTCCCACGCTACCTGGATGCATTGGGTCACAGTTTCTCACATGCCAGGTGATCAGAGATGGGCGATGTGCCAGGCCAAGCCTTACTCTTCAACGGTTCATTGTGATATGAGCTGAGCTTATTAATGATTAAGAGTGGGACACACACACCGGACACAAGCAGCTATTGTGAAGTCTACAGAAGAGTCACTCGCTGAAGACCTTTATTAACTCGAACAGAGAAGAGACCAGAAACAGCCAAAAGAGCGCTGCCAGAAGAGCACAATGATTAACATGTCATGACTGCTTACTTCCCATATCCTATCTGGTCCCTGGCCTGGTCCTGATAAGCTGATTGGGTCAGCATATGGAGCAAGGTACCAGCCTGTGTCATGCAAGTGTCAACCAAATGCATCAGCAAAGACCCACCATTGTCTGCTGTTATTCACACCTTTATCTGAGGTCAGTAGATCTGGCTGATGAGAAGAAGATGGGTCAATGTCAAGCTGGAATCCTAGCGATAGAGTTTATAAAGTTCACAATACAGCTAACAATTTGGCATACTGATCGACTAACTGATTTGATAATTTTATCAAATAGAGAGAGAATCAAATGTGTTCCAATGATTGACTGATATCTGGGTGAATTGCGTTGATTTTGTCCAGCAGCATGGAAGATATCGGTCGAGCGTACAGGAAACGCCTACTGTTTACATGTTTTTGATCGTCAAAGAATCAATTTTTTGGGTTCAGAGCATGGAGGAACAGCATCGTTCACATTGATTAGTGAAGAAGAATCATCAGGATCTCGCTTGTAGTGTATGGGCCACACGTCGATTGACTTTTGATCAACCACACTGTAGTTAATTGCCCAATAAAGTCGGCCGCTTAGTTGCTTAAAGTGAACGGGAACCGCATTTTAAAAAAAATGAAGCAAATACTTACCTAAGGAGAGGGAAGGTTCTGGGTCGTATAGAGCCTTCCGTCTCCTCTCTCGGTGCTTTCTATCCTGTGCTGCCTCCCCCCCCCCCCCCGCTTCAATCCCCCGCCAAAAGGATATTTGGAAGTCTTCGGGAGCCGTGTCCTCCCGAAGACGTGCAGCTCCATACTGCACAGGCGTGAGCGTGCAAGAGAGCGTGCTTGCGCAGGCGCAGTACAGGGCCGCCCTTCTTCAGGAGCACTCGAGCTCCCTGAAGACTTCTGAAGCCTCCTCCGGCTGGGTAAAGCAGTATTTGACTAATTTAGTCAAATACTGCTACCGGGCGAGCCAGCACCGGAACGAGGGCACCGGGAGAGTAGAGGGAAGGCTCTATAGGACCCAGAGTCTTCCCGCTCCTTGGGTAATTATCTGTCTCATTTTTTTAAATGCGGTTCCCATTCACTTTAATGCAAAATCCCTAGGTGTATGGCTACCTTAAAGTAAACCTCAAGGGGAAAAAGTGACCCTGGGGAGTACTTACCTCAGGAGGGGGAAGCCTCTGGATCCTAATAAAGCTTCCCCCGTCCTCCAGCGACGAAACCCCCAAACACTGCAGAGCCATATTTACATGCCTGTACAGGTGGACTAGCGGCTCTCCGCTCAGGCTATGGCGGAAATAGCCGAGTCCAATCAGGTCCACTCTACTGTGCAGATGCAGACGGCTCGCACCTGAGCAGTAGAGCGGACCTGATCGGGCTCGGCTATTTCCGCTGGAGCCCGAAGGGAAGCTGATACTGTGCCTGCGTAAGGCTCCCAGCAAGCGGAGACAGGCGCATCTTCGGGGGTCCCAGTGCTGGATTCTTTCTGAAGAGGAGGACAGGGAAGCCTCTTTAGGATACAGAGGCTTCCTACTCCTAAGGTAACCACCCCCTAGCAGAGATGGATTAGGCCGTAATGGGGCCCTAGGCAAGGTAGTAGATTTGGAGCCCCATAGTGGTCATTTTGGCAAGCTGAAGTGGATAGGTCAAAGAAGGAGGCAGGTGGGCCCCATGACACCCTCAAGGCCCAAGCGCTTGCCTAGTGGGTGATCCTGATCTGCCCCCTAGGGTCACTTTTTTCCCTTCAGGTCCTCTTTAGTTCTGATGATGGGGCCCCACTGTACTTAGAATTTTTACATTTTTGCTTATATTAACCTTTTTTTTTGCAACATAAAATAGGTCTTATGTTTCCTGGGAGAGGAAAAGGTTTGATAAATGTCCCTGTGTGTAATACGTGTCCCAGAAGTCAGGGCAGCGATGTTCCATAGCCGGCCATGCTGTGGCCTGTATCGCAGACCGTGCTGCTTCTTGTTTGGTAAATGTGACAATTTTAGGCCACCGGTTTTCACTTATTCCCAGTGGATAGTCCCTCCCCCGTCTCTGGGCTGTGCATGTAATCTGTGCTGTGCGTCTCTCAGCCTTGAACTCTCCCAGTCACATGAGGAGGGGAGGAGGGCTGAATGCCAAGGTCCCTCGCACTCTCACGTAGGCCCTGTGCTCGTGCCATGCTCCTCTCCCAGCATGTCTGCTCCCCCCATCCCCACCACTATTAGATGGTAAGCTCTGCAGGACAGGCCAGCTTGCCTGATCATTACACACAATCTCCTGTACCCCCCCCCCCGCATGTCTGCTCCCCCCATTCCCACCGCTATTAGATGGTAAGCTCTGCAGTACAGGCCAGCTTACCTGATCATTACACACAATCTCCTGTACCCCCCCCCCCCACGCTGGCATGTCTGCTCCCCCCATTCCCACCGCTATTAGATGGTAAGCTCCACAGTACAGGCCAGCTTACCTGATCATTACACACAATCTCCTGTACCGCCCCCCCCCCCCCCAGCATGTCTGCTCCCCCCATCCCCACCACTATTAGATGGTAAGCTCTGCAGGACAGGCCAGCTCACCTGATCATTACACACAATCTCCTGTACCCCCTCCAGCAAGTCTGCTTCCCCCATTCCCACCGCTATTAGATAGTAAGCTCTGCAGGACAGAGCAGCTTGCCTGATCATTACACACAATCTCCTGAACCCCTCCCCCCCCACCCAGCATGTCTGCTCCCTCCATCCCCACCACTATTAGATGGTAAGCTCTGCAGGACAGGACCGATTGCCTGATCATTACACACAATCTCCTGTACCCCCCAGCATGTCTGCTCCCCCCCATTCCCACCACTATTAGATGGTAAGCTCTGCAGGACAGGCCAGCTCGCCTAATCATTATACACAATCTCCTGTACCCCCCCCCCCCCCAGCATGTCTGCTCCCCCCATTCCCACCACTATTAGATGGTAAGCTCTGCAGAACAGGCCAGTTCGCTTGATCAGTGGTCCCCTACTTACAGATTTAGTTCCAGGAGATTGTTTATAAGGTGAGTTGAAGGGCCTATACACGGTGAAAATCGCAAACTCAAGCGCAAACGCAGTGCAATACAATTGTGTTTTTTATTCAAATTTCTAATTGTGATTCTTGTGGACTTGAGATTTTGCTGAGGTTATCTTTTCCTGGTTTCCTGATTGTTTACCTAAAAAATGTAATGAAAATCGCATGCATACCTCCCAACATTTTAATTTCAGAAAATGGGACACTTAGGCCACACCCCCTAACCACACCCCCAACACCCCCTAGTCACGCCCACTATTTTTTTTTTAAATAAATATTTTTATTTTATTATTATTACTCCCGAAAGGGGGGGGGGGGGAGCGTGAGGGTGCCCGTGGGTGGGGAGGAGGGGAGAAAAAAACCTGATTGAGGCACCAGCCGTGGGGGATGCCGTATGCTATGCGGGATGGGTGGCCGCTTTTTCTCCCTTCCTCCCTCCTAATGTTCCCCCCAGTGTCTCCTCTGCCTGCAGCGTTAAATGCGCAGTGGAGCGGGCTGTCATTAATCTTACCATTGCCTCTCCGTGCCGGGATCTCATCTGGTCTTCTCGGCTTCCTGCTTCCTGTGACGTCGCAGGAAGCCTAGAAGAGCCAGATCCCGACACGGAGAGGCAATGGTAAGATTAATGACAGCCCACTCCACTGCGCATTTAACTCTGCAGGCAGGGGGGACACTGGGGGGCACATTAGGAGGGAGGGAGGGGGAAAAAGCGGCCACCCATCTGGCATAGTATACGGCATCCCCCGCGGCTGGTGCCTTGATCAGTTTCCCCCCCCCCCTTGCCCAGCGGCCGGGACAGAAGGGGGGGGCAGCGCGGGATAGTGGGAGGGGCCCCCCAAATCGAGACCGTCCCGATGAAAACGGGACGGTTGGGGCCACTGCGCATGCATCGCGTTTTTCATGCCTTTTTTTAAATGCAGCGCTTAAGAAGCACAGCAGTCACTGCGATTGCGTTTTTCTAAAGATGCATCGCACCAGTGTGTACAGGTCATCACGATTTTCCAGATTTTTCATCAGACCTTGTGATTTAAAAAACGCAGCACAATGCACAAAAAGTACAGGCCCTAATCCTTTTAGCCATACACTGTGAACAAGCATGCAGATCAGCTGCTCTGACTGAATTCTGAGTACATTAGCTGCATGCTTGTTTCAGGTGTGATTCAGGCATGACTGATGCATGAAAAATCAGCAGGATTGGTATTGTTTAAATGGAAAATAAATATGGCAACCTTCATATCACTCTCTTAAAGGGGAACTGAAGAGAGAGGTATATGGAGGCTGTCATGTTTATTTCCTTTTAATCAATACCAGTTGCCTGGCAGCCCTGCTGGTCTATTTCTCTGCAGTAGTATCTGATTAAAACCAGAAACAAGCATGCAGCTAGTCTTGTCAGATCAGACTTATAAGTCTGAACCACTGAAACACCTGATCTGCTGCATGCTTGTTCAGGGGCTATGGCTAATAGTATTAGAGGCAGAGGATCAGCAGGGCTGCCAGGCAACTGGTATTGTCTAAAAGGAAATAAACATGACAGCCTCCATATACCTCTCTCTTCAGTTCCCCTTTAAAGCTGACCTCAGACGAAGGGGGTAACATAATTTATACTTACCTGTGGCCTCCTCCAGCCCCATGACAACCATTGCAGGGGAAGTGAGAGAGTTAGATAGAGGAAGGAGCAGAGTACTCCCGCAGCACAGAGTATATCAGGAGAGGAGAGTTAGAGGAAGGAGCAGAGTCCCCCCGCAGCACAGAGTATATCAGGAGAGGAGAGTTAGATAGAGGAAGGAGCAGAGTCCTCCAGCAGCACAGAGTATATCAGGAGAGGAGAGTTAGATAGAGGAAGGAGCAGAGTCCTCCCGCAGCACAGAGTATATCAGGAGAGGAGAGTCAAAGGAAGGAGCAGAGTCCTCCAGCAGCAAAGAGTATATCAGGAGAGGAGAGTTAGATAGAGGAAGGAGCAGAGTCCTCCCGCAGCACAGAGTATATCAGGAGAGGAGAGTTAGATAGAGGAAGGAGCAGAGTCCTCCAGCAGCACAGAGTATATCAGGAGAGGAGCGTTAGATAGACGAAGGAGCAGAGTCCTCCAGCAGTACAGAGTATATCAGGAGAGGAGAGATAGATAGAGGAAGGAGCAGGGTCCTCCAGCAGCACAGAGTATATCAGGAGAGGAGAGTTAGATAGAGGAAGGAGCAGAGTCCTCCAGCAGCACAGAGTATATCACAAGAGGAGAGTTAGATAGAGGGAGGAGCAGAGCCCTCCAGCAGCACAGAGTATATCAGGAGAGGAGAGATAGATAGACGAAGGAGCAGAGTCCTCCAGCAGCACAGAGTATATCACAAGAGGAGAGTTAGATAGAGGGAGGAGCAGAGCTCTCCAGCAGCACAGAGTATATCAGGAGAGGAGCGTTAGATAGAGGAAGGAGCAGAGTCCTCCAGCAGCACAAAGTATATCAGGAGAGGAGAGTTAGATAGAGGAAGGAGCAGGGCCCTCCAGCAGCACAGAGTATATCAGGCAAGGAGAATTAGATAGAGGAAGGTGCAGAGTCCTCCAGCAGCGCAGAGTATATCAGGAGAGGAGCATTAGATAGAGGAAGGAGCAGAGTCCTCCAGCAGCACAGAGTATATCAGGAGAGGAAAGTTAGATAGAGGAAGAAGCAGAGTCCTCCAGCAGCACAGAGTATATCAGGAGAGGAGAGTTAGATAGAGGTAGGAGAAGAGTCCTCCCACAGCACAGAGTATATCAGGAGAGGAGAGTTAGATAGAGGAAGGAGCAGAGTCCTCCAGCAGCACAGAGTATATCAGGAGAGGAGAGTTAGATAGAGGGAGGAGCAGAGTCCTCCAGCAGCACAGAGTGTATCAGGAGAGGAGAGTTAGATAGAGGAAGGAGCAGAGTCCTCCAGCAGCACAGAGTATATCAGGAGAGGAGCATTAGATAGAGGAAGGAGCAGAGTCCTCCAGCAGCGCAGAGTATATCAGGAGAGGAGAGTTAGATAGAGGAAGGAGCAGAGTCCTCCAGCAGCACAGAGTATATCAGGAGAGGAGAGTTAGATAGAGGAAGGAGCAGAGTCCTCCAGCAGCACAGAGTATATCAGGAGAGGAGAGTTAGATAGAGGAAGGAGCAGAGTCCTCCCGCAGCAAAGAGTATATCAGGAGAGGAGAGTTAGATAGAAGAAGGAGCAGAGTTCTCCAGCAGCACAGAGTATATCAGGAGAGGAGCGTTAGATAGAGGGAGGAGCAGAGTCCTCTCGCAGCGCAGAGTATATCAGGAGAGGAGAGTTAGAGGAAGGAGCAGAGTCCTCCAGCAGCAAAGAGTCTATCAGGAGAGGAGAGTTAGATAGAGGAAGAAGCAGAGTCCTCCAGCAGCACAGAGTATATCAGGAAAGGAGAGTTAGATAGAGGAGGGAGCAGAGTCCTCCAGCAGCACAGAGTATATCAGGAGAGGAGAGTTAGATAGAGGAAGGTGCAGAGTCCTCCAGCAGCACATGGTATATCAGGAGAGGAGAGTTAGAGGGAGGAGCAGAGTCCTCCAGCAGCACAGAGTATATCAGGAGAGGAGAGTTAGATAGAGGAAGGTGCAGAGTCCTCCAGCAGCACATGGTATATCAGGAAAGGAGAGTTAGATAGAGGAGAGAGCAGAATCCTCCAGCAGCACAGAGTATATCAGGAGAGGAGAGTTAGATAGAGGAAGGTGCAGAGTCCTCCAGCAGCACATGGTATATCAGGAGAGGAGAGTTAGAGGGAGGAGCAGAGTCCTCCTGCAGCACAGAGTATATCAGGAGAGGAGAGTTATATAAAGGAAGAAGCAGAGTCCTCCAGCAGCACAGAGTATATCAGGAAAGGAGAGTTAGATAGAGGAGAGAGCAGAATCCTCCAGCAGCACAGAGTATATCAGGAGAGGAGAGTTAGATAGAGGAAGGTGCAGAGTCCTCCAGCAGCACAGATTATATCAGGAGAGGAGAGTTAGATAGAGGAAGGTGCAGAGTCATCCAGCAGCACAGAGTATATCAGGAGAGGAGAGTTAGATAGAGGAAGGTGCAGAGTCCTCCAGCAGCACAGATTATATCAGGAGAGGAGAGTTATATAGAGGAAGAAGCAGAGTCCTCCAGCAGCACAGAGTATATCAGGAGAGGAGAGTTATATAGAGGAAAGGGCAGAGTCCTCCAGCAGCACAGAGTATATCAGGAGAGGAGAGTTATATAGAGGAAAGGGCAGAGTCCTCCAGCAGCACAGAGTATATCAGGAGAGGAGAGTTATATAGAGGAAAGGGCAGAGTCCTCCAGCAGCACAGAGTATATCAGGAGAGGAGAGTTATATAGAGGAAAGGGCAGAGTCCTCCAGCAGCCTGTAGGATGCTTGCCATACTGTTATTGTCTATATGTGTGCAGTTATTTTGGCTTTGTGTGTAGAGTGAGCTGACTGATCTTTTATCTGAGACGGGTGTACAAGGTTAGATGGTTGCATGGCTGGTATTAGCAGAGCGTCACGCAGAGCTCACAGCCAGGGAAGGATCAGTGCCCTTGCTATGTTGTGGCTCTTGTGTATTTTGTCTTTCCTCTCACATGGCAGTGATTGTGCACCTTTGTGACTAGAGTGTATATGTATTATCTGTGTCTGAAGTGCTAGATGTGCCAGAAGAGCCAGATGTGCTGGAGGCAGTGGCAGAGGTAAGGAACTATGGGACCTAGTGCAAGTTTTACATGACACCCCCCCCCCCCCTTCCCCCCAGCACTCTATACATAACAATTGGTAAGACACACCAAATCCTGCTAAGGACAACCACAGTGCCAGAGGTGCAAGAAGGGGATGGGGAACAGTTTGTTAATGATCACTACTATTCAAAGCATCTATAGAAGTGATTATTACCACTTACCCTTGGGCCCAGATGTGCTGGAAGAGGCAGAAAAAAAAGAATTGTTGCTCTTGATTTAGATAGAGATAGCCTATAGGCTATAAGAAGATTTCCAACACACTGAAGCTGAGCTGCAGCAAAGTGGCCAAAACCATACAGCCGTTTATGCCTAAAAATTTGATCTCAGTCTGAGGCCCCTCCGTTTTACCCTCCGCTAAGGGAATCCCAAAGCTTGCGCAAATCTGACGCATAGTTGCCAATAGGTACTCGCACGTGGAAGAGCCACCCTTACCCATAAACAGGAAGTCATCCAGGTAGTGTATGACTGAACTAACCCCGGACTCCTCCTTCACCACCCATTCTATAAATGAGCTAAATTTCTCAAAATAAGAACAGGAAATGGAGCAACCCATGGGCAAGCAGCAATCTATGTAATAATTGTTATTCCAAAAACAACCCAAAAGGTGGAAACTGTCTTTATGGACTGGAAGCAAGCAGAAGGCTGCCTCTACATCTGTCTTCGCAAGTAGAGCGCCTTGCCCCAAACGCCTGACCCACCTAACCGCCACGTCAAATGAAGTGTAGGCTACTGTCGAATCACCAGGGTCAATACCATTATTGACAGACCTGCCCTTGGGAGGAGACAAGTGGTGGATGAGGCGAAAGTAGCCGAGCTCCTTCTTTGGCATGATACCTAGCGGGGACACTATCAAATTATCCAGTGGAGGAGAAATGAATGGCCCGGCCATCCGGCCAAGCCTCACTTCCTTATCCAATTTGGCGGACACAACGTCTGGATGGGCGGTCACTGATTTCAAATTTCGAAAAGGCGGGGAGGGGCGGAAGGCCCCCGTACTGGGAATATGAAAACCTTCTGAAAATCCCTGACGTAGAAATTCTGCCGCCTCAATATCTGGGTACCTATTTAGGTGCCGTTCCATCCTTTGAAGCATCACAGGAGTCTTCCCTCTTACCGGAAGGCTCTCCATTCCTGCTCTTACTCTGCTTATAGCAACGGGACCCTGGATGTCCCCCACCGCAGTTGGCACATTCGTGCTTAAAACGACATGAGCTGCCGAATTTACAGGTGTTGTCATTAAACTTCCAGCACACTCCTGGGCGTTTGTAGGCCAGCTGCCCCAAACTACTGGAGTTGCTGGCCCCCCCTTGAAAGGACTGGGATCCCTTACTGGCCAGAATCATAAGCTTCATCCAGAGGATAACATCCTTATGATCCCAGCGAATCTCCGGGCGCACTGCTTTCCGTTGGCGAAATTCCTCATCATTACGAAGCCAAGAATGTCCTCCGTATGATCTATGAGCTTCTCCTATGCTGTCCTGGTAGCCAAACAACGCCGAACAACATTTGGGTTGTTTTTCCCCTATCACGCTCGACAAAATGGCGAACGCTTGCGACCAATTCTGGTGGGTGCGCGGAATAAGCCTGTATCGCCTGCGCTCCTCCTCTTCCTTCTTACTCTCGTCAGGCTTTCCCCTATCCAGGTTAAATTTGGAAAGCTGCAATAAAGAAAACATTTCCACATATTCACCCCTCCAAATTTTTTCTTTCAATTCCATCTTTAAGTGCGTACCCAAGGGGGCTTCAAGGCAAAGGTACAGCTCACTCTTTGCCGAGTCCGACAACCTCACTGACTCAACTTCATTACTGACCGCCACAGCGCTCCCTCCCGGTGACGGATTAGCCGCCACCACTGAAACCGGAGCCGCTTCTGCCACCAGGGGCAAAGACGCCCCCGATTGTGTGGGAATTACTATACTGGGTCCTGCTGATGGGGCTATGCCCGCCGGAGTTACCCAGGCTGTTGTGGGAGATACTAAATTGGTGATTCCCGCCCCCCCCCCCCCCCCCCCAACCGCATCCCTGATTCCCAACAATAATGTATTCACAAGCGACAGTGCCGGCGCTACGGCACTGTCGCTCTGAGGCTGGGTCGCCACCAACCCACTCGGTGGAGTTGGTACCAACCCGCTTGAACCCCCAACATTGCGATTAACTGGAAGGGAATGAGTAAAGCTTGTCTCACCTGGCTGCGCCGGACGTCCGTCCCAACCAGCCGAAGCCCTGGATCGACCTGGATCCCCTCTGTCGACATCCTCCTCCGATTGGGATGAAGCCTCCTCGGCAGGTGACTCCGTGCCACGTCCCGAATGACTGGCAGAACTGGGGGTAACCACGCCACTGTGCCTGCTTGAAGATCTGCTGCTAGATGGTGGTGTCTGGCTCCGCACACTCCGGTTGCGCGAACCGCTGTTCCCCCGGCTGCCTGTTCTGCTGTCTTAGGGGTTGGCTTTTGCTGTTTTCTTGGACGACTTGCCCCCTTTCCCCTTGGTCTTTGCCTTTTGCGTGGTGCGCCTGGCCAGTGCCTGGCTAGGCCCGACTGTGTCCGCATGGACCGCAACCTGCCGGGTGGGTCCTGGGGCCTGTGCTGGTTGACAGCCCGTGACGTCTGCGCTGCGTTGCTGGGGCCCGCCAGCGCGGGCTGAGGAGGTTCCCCTGCTGCCCCCCCCGTGGGGCATGAGGTGTGCAGTGTCGCCTGATGTCCCTGGTCTCTCTGCCCCTTCGTGGCTGGTTACCGCCTTGTGTGCCTGGCCCTTCCCCTGCTTGGATGGCCGCTTGGAGGAGGGAGCTGGCGGTGTTTGGATGGGGCTCCCCGCCCGCCTGTTTGCGCGGTGACGCGGCGGGGCTCAACCTGTCTGGCGGTCGGGTCACGCGGGAGCTGCTGCGGGGTGTTGATCCGCCCACTGCCATTGCGGACAGAGATGCTCAGCACTTGTTGGCCCTTTTGCCTTCACTCTGCGGTCCAGCTCACCCCAAACCATCTCGATTGGGTTCAGGTCTGGTGACTGTGGAGGCCTGGTCATCTGACGCAGCACCTCATCACTCTCCTTCCTGGTCAAATAGCCCTTACACAGCCTGGAGGTGTGTTTGGGGTCATTGTCCTGTTGAAAAATAAATGATGGTCCCATGCTGGTTCAGTATGCCTTAAATTTTGAATAAATCCCCAACAGTGTCACCAGAAAAGCACCCCCACACCATCACACCTCCTCCTCCATGCTTCACGGTGGGAACCAGGCATGTAGAGTCCATCCGTTCACCTTTTCTGCATCGCACAAAGACACGGTGGTTGGAACCAAAGATCTCAAATTTGGACTCATCAGACCAAAGCACAGATTTCCACTGGTCTAATGTCCATTCCTTGTGTTCTTTACCCCAAACAAGTCTCTTCTGCTTGTTGCCTGTCCTTAGCAGTGGTTTCCTAGCAGATATTCTACCATGAAGGCCTGATTCGCACAGTCTTCTCTTAACAGTTGTTCTAGAGATGTGATTGCTGCTAGAACTCTGTGACTACCCCCTTGAAGCTCATCAAGAGAATGCCAAGAGTGTGCAAAGCCGTAATCAAAGCAAAAGGTGGCTACTTTGAAGAACCTAGAATATGACATATTTTCAGTTGTTTCACACTTTTTGGTTATGTACTATACTTCCACACGTGTTAATTCATAGTTTGGATGCCTTCAGTGTGAATCTACAATGTTCATAGTCATGGAAATAAAGAAAACTCTTTGAATGAGAAGGTGTGTCCAAACTTTTGGTCTGTACTGTAGGTAGCCAGGTATAGGTGCCCCCGTATGGACCCAGGTAAAGGTGCCCACAGTATAGGTAGCCAGGTATAGGTGAACCCAGTATTATAAGTGGCCAAGTATAGCTGCCCCTGGTATAGGTAGCCTGGTATATTTTCATCAAGTCACTGCGCTTACTCATACCCTGTAAGACAAATTAACATATGCACATAGTGCCCAGTATTGCCTGCAACAAGCTACATTCAGCACCCTGTGCTGCACTCCCGGGGGTAGTGCCACCACCTTATGAGGGACCAGGGCTTAATTTCCCCCTTTGTGGGAACACTCACCAGAAGCGCGTCTTGAATCACTGCATATCAAAACCTCCTTTTGTCAGCCAAGGAAAGGACCCATGTGTAGAAGCAAATTCCAGTTTAATACTTAAAGGGGAACTTCAGCCTAAACAAACATACTATCATCAAGTTACATTAGTTATGTTAATTAGAATAGATAGGTAATATAATCTCTTACCCACCCTGTTTTTAAAGAACAGGCAAATGTTTGTGATGCATGGGGGCAGCCATCTTTGTCATGGGGGCAGCCATCTTTTTGGTTGAAAGGAGGTGACAAGGAGCAGAAGACACAGTTCCAACTATCCTGTGTCCTGATTACCCCTCCCAGCTGCACATGCTAGGCTTCAAATGTCAAATTCAAAATGTAGAAAAAAAAATTGCACCAAAACAGCAGAACTAGAACAAAAACATCAGAAATCCCATCATGCTTTGCACAGCATCAGGGGAAAAAAGCCCGGGCAGTTTTCTTCAGTGCAGCTAAAAATAAGGCTTGTAAAAGTGAAACAAAGTTCTGATGCTGGAAAACTGTTAAAGAAACACCAAGCCTTTTCAGTGCTGCTGAGTCGATTTTTAGTCCGTAGGTTCACTTTAATACACGCAGGATTACAGAGAGTGCACTCGCTCCAGCTGTAGACAAACAGAGCAGCACATTACCATCCGCTTTCCTTGCTTCCTGGTGTGACGTTAGCGCGCACCTCCGACTCCGCCCTACGCGTTTCGTCACGTATAGTTGCCCCCAGTATAGGTAGCCAGGTATAGGTGAACCTAGTATAGGTTGCCAAATATAGGTACCCCCAGTATAGGTAGCCAGGTATAGGTGCCCCCAATATAGGTAGCCAAGTAAGTAAAAGTGCCACCAGGAAAAGTAACCAAGTATAGGTATCCCCAGTATAGGTAGCCAAGTATAGAGGCCGCCTTAATCCAGGAGGTAAAGGAGCAACAGTCGGGGAGGAAGGGGGGCGGACAGGATCCCGCCCCTTGGAAGACGCCGCCTGACACACGTGGTTCAGGCGGCATCATACAAGGTCCGCCCCTGCTTTAATTGTATCAAAGTGTGTTCAGTGTTGTCCCATGAAAAAATATACTAAAATATTTACAGAAATGTGAGAGGGGTGCTCGCTTCTGTGAGATTCCGCGTGTGTAATATTTGTCTGGTCTATGCAGAATCTCATAATTCACGATTGCAGAAATCGTGTCTCGTGGACTAGGACAATCTGTACACATATCCTCCATCTAATAAAAAGTCTACAATTTGCTAAATCACCGATTTTATATCTCTTCACGTGTCACTAATATTCCTGTGAGTGGAGCCTCTTCCCTCTGTGCCAGCGGGGCTGACGCCGGAGCTTCTCCACACACAGTAATTACCCTCACTAAATATATTAAATAGTATTTGGGGATGTTAATAGTCCATGCAGAGCTTACATAATAGACACTTTGACAAGTATGTACAATATATCTGCGCAGAGAACAGCTTTCATCTCTCACTAGTTTAATAATCTCTTTCTGGGCACAGTCATTATGAACATTATTATCTTTATTATGTTTTTATATAGCGTTGACATCTCCGGCAGCACTTTACAGAGTACATAGTCATGTCGCTGACTGTCCTCAGCGGAGCGCACAATCTAATCCTACCATAGTCATAGTCTAATGTACTACCATATTATTATGTATTTATACAACACTGACATTATCTGCAGCACTTTACAGAGTACATAGTCATGTCCCTGACTGTCTTCAGAGGGATTCACAATCTAATCCTACCATAGTCATAGTCTAATGTACTACCATATTAATATTCTGTATTTATATAGCACTGACATCCTCTGCAGCAATGTACAAAGTACATAGTCACTATCTTCAGAGGAGCTCACAATCTAATCCTACCATAGTCATACTCAAATGTCTCTATAAGGCTTTGTTCACATCTAAAATCGGAATCGCTGAGGCAGAGCGTTTTGCGATTTTGTGAGTGATTTTTTTTTCCCCTGTCCCGGTTGGTAACTTTTTTTTGCAAAGCACTTTTCTAAGCCCTTTTGCAGAGTGATTCTGTTTTTTCACTTCCTGATGTCAGTCAGGAAGTGAACTCTTTCACCTGGAAATGAATGAATACAATGTATTCATGAAAGCACAAACGCAATCGCTGCACAAATCGATTTTCTCAGAGTTGTTCCTATACCTTCCACTGTAGCAAAATCGCTCCAACAAATGGCAGCACTTTGCTTAGTGGAAAGCAGGCGAAATGCGCTGATATGAACTGTTCCATAAGTATTCATGGCACAAGCGTTTATATGGCAATTTTTAAAATCCCAGGTGCTAAAAAAGAGGCGAAAATGCCCTAAGTGTGAACAAGCCCTTATAGTCTACAACCAATTAGAGAAGGAACTAATGAACATACGGTATACTTCTTATTGTAAGATCTGCTCACATCCCTCCTCTAAACACACAGAACTATTATGTTTTATATTTAGATTATTTGAAACCCCCAATTAAGCTCTAACTGTACACAAATTCTGAGAGCAATTACGGAGATTAATGTAAATTATTGACTTTGGATCTACATATCTACATATTTCAAACTAGAACTGCCTTTGTGTGGCTGTTTGGTTGTTAATTGTAAAACTCTAAAACAAGGAAACTACCTCTGCAAATTGTTACTTTCTATTACCAGACTGAAAGGAATACTTAAGTAAAAAAAAAAAAAAAAAAGATTTTTTACTCACCTGGGGCATCCCTCAGCCCCCTGAAGCTGTATGGTGCCCTCGCAGCCTCGCTCCGATCCTCCTGTCCCCACCGGCGGCTACTTCCAGGTTCGGCGCCAGCCGCCGACAGGCTGGGAATGCGAGTGATTCTCCGCGTCCCCAGCCGCTATATCACCCTCTATGCTGCTATAGCGTATATGTTATCTCTGTACGTTGGCATTGTGACCGGCGGCTATGGACTTGGGCAGTATTGCAGAGTTACAAGTGGAGAATGTAGAATAGCAGCTGCTAGTCATTCACATCTCCGGTCGTCTCCAACGTTGGAGCTTCCTCTTCCCATCTGACTCGCTGGTAACATGCTGGCAAGTTACAAGTGAGAGATGCTGGTTGGAGGGACAGATGTACAGCAGCGGCTGATGGAGACGGAGGGGAAGAGGAAGCTTCTGCAATGGAGACGTGCAGAGAGGTGACACTACTGGCTACTGTAGTGTGGAGGCGAGCTGGCTACCTCTAATGAAAGGTGGGAGTGGCAAAGGGAGGGATTAAGGGAGTCATCTAGCTACCTATACTTGGGGGAGGGGGGGGGGGAATCAGGCTACCTATACTATAGGGAAAGAGGGAGGGGTCATCTGGCTACCTATACTGCAGGGGGGCGGCTGGTGACAGTGGCCTTGGGCGGTAAAAAGTACAAATCCAGCCCTGAATGTGGACAGAGGAATACACTGTACAGTGGTGTGAAAAACTATTTGCCCCCTTCCTGATTTCTTATTCTTTTGCATGTTTGTAACACTTAAATGTTTCTGCTCATCAAAAACCGTTAACTATTAGTCAAAGATAACATAATTGAATACAAAATGCAGTTTGAAATGATGGTTTTTATTATTTAGTGAGAAAAAAACTCAAAACCTACATGGCCCTGTGTGACAAAAGAAATTGCCCCCTGAACCTAATAACTGGTTGGGCCACCCTTAGCAGCAATAACTGCAATCAAGCGTTTGCGATAACTTGCAACAAGTCTTTTACAGCGCTCTGGAGGAATTTTGGCCAACTCATCTTTGCAGAATTGTTGTAATTCAGCTTTATTTGAGGGTTTTCTAGCATGAACCGCCTTTTTAAGGTCATGCCACAACATCTCAATAGGATTCAGGTCAAGACTTTGACTAGGCCACTCCAAAGTCTTCATTTTGTTTTTCTTCAGCCATTCAGAGGTGGATTTACTGGTGTGTTTTGGGTCATTGTCCTGCTGCAGCACCCAAGATCGATTCAGCTTGAGTTGACGAACAGATGGCCGGACATTCTCCTTCAGGATTTTTTGGTAGACAGTAGAATTCATGGTTCCATCTATCACAGCAAGCCTTCCAGGTCCTGAAGCAGCAAAACAACCCCAGATCATCACACTACCACCACCATATTTTACTGTTGGTACGATGTTCTTTTGCTGAAATGATGTGTTACTTCTACGCCAGATGTAACGGGACACGCACCTTCCAAAAAGTTCAACTTTTGACTCGTCGGTCCACAAGGTATTTTCCCCAAAGTCTTGGCAATCATTGAGATGTTTTTTAGCAAAATTGAGACGAACCTTGATGTTCTTTTTGCTTAAAAGTGGTTTGCGCCTTGGATATCTGCCATGCAGGCCGTTTTTGCCCAGTCTCTTTATTATGGTGGAGTCGTGAACACTGACCTTAATTGAGGCAAGTGAGGCCTGCAGTTCTTTAGATGTTGTCCTGGGGTCTTTTGTGGCCTCTCGGGTGAGTTTTCTCTGCGCTCTTGGGGTAATTTTGGTCGGCCGGCCACTCCTGGGAAGGTTCATCACTGTTCCATGTTTTTGCCATTTGTGGATAATGGCTCTCACTGTGGTTCGCTGGAGTACCAAAGCTTTAGATATGGCTTTACAACCTTTACCAGACTGATAGAGCTCAATTACAGTACTTTTGTTCTCATTTGTTCCTGAATTTCTTTGGATCTTGGCATGATGTCTAGCTTTTGAGGTGCTTTTGGTCTACTTCTCTGTGTCAGATAGCTCCTATTTAAGTGATTTCTTGATTGAAACAGGTGTGACAGTAATCAGGCCTGGGGGTGACTACAGAAATTGAACTCAGGTGAGATAAACCACAGTTAAGTTATTTTTTAACAAGGGGGGCAATCACTTTTTCACACAGGGCCATGTAGATTTGGAGTTTTTTTTCTCACTAAATAATAAAAACCATCATTTAAAACTGCATTTTGTGTTCAATTATGTTATCTTTGACTAATAGTTAATGGTATTTGATGAGCAGAAACATTTAAGTGTGACAAACATGCAAAAGAATAAGAAATCAGGAAGGGGGCAAATAGTTTTTCACACCACTGTAAGTACTGTACCTGCATTAACTGGTGAGAACTATGCTTTCTGTGCAAGCTGTTGTGTGATTATTGCATGCAAATCCCTGCATATTGAGCAATGCACATTTTGATCTAGCTTAGGGCCTGTTTCCACTTGGGCGGTGCAAATTAGTTGCGGAAAATGCGAAAACGAATTTGCATGTGGACGCAAATTTTACCATGAATTCACATACGTAAGTATGCGAATTTAACCGTGTCAGTGCCTGTGTGATTTTACATTGATTTTAGGCGAAAATGTATGCGACTGCGAATGAAAATTCGCATATCGAAAACGCATGCAAATTTCCTATTAATCACATTGTATGCGGATCGCACACCGCCTTGCGGTGATGGCTGATGGCTCTGCTGTGCAGATTTTTCCTGTACAGAAAAACGCTCTGTTTTCCTGACAAGTGGAAACAGGCTAATTAACTTGTATTGCTTATGCGAATCTGCATGCAGAAAACGCATGCAGATTCGCGATAGTGGAAACGGATCCTTAGACGTTGTCTGTGCGTGCTTGCTGAAGGATGAAAAAACGCTTGCTGAAAAAAAAAAAAATGACCCCAATTATTGACTGAATTACGAACCAGTACTATAGTATACTGTATCATGTGCTTGAGTATTTCTGAAATAGTAAACTTCTGATCTAGTACTACTTTTTCCTGCTTTGCTGGAGTTTAGTATAAGAGCTCATTTCCACTATAGCGAATCCGCATGCGTTATCCGCATGCGGATTCGCACAGCCAATACAAGTGGATGGGCCTGTTTCCACTTGTGCTTTGTGCGGAGCGTTTTTGTGTGCGGGGAAAATCTGCACGGCAGAGCCGTCAGAATATGCTCCCCGCACGCCGCTAAGCAAATCGCATACAATATGTATCTAATAGGGAAATCGCATGCGGTTTTGGCATGCGTTTTCCCCGCGATTTCGCATAGGAGGTAATGTTGATTTACACAGGCAGTGACATGGTTAAAATCGCCCACCTACTACCCTATGCGAAATCGCATGCGAAATCGCAGGAAAAAAGCATGCAAAATCGGACCCGCATGCGATTTCGTCTGCGGTGATTTCCCGGCGATACCGCACAAGTGGAAATGCAGCCTAAAGGTATTGTGCTGTCTTGATATTAATGACTAGTCTACCTAAGCCCATTTAAAAACGGGTTCTAGGTAGTGATACCGCGCCGCTGCGCGCACCCACCACCGCGCACGCACACACACACACATGCCCACTGCGCGCACACGGTTGCCCTGCTCCCTGGCCCGTCATCCTGTCCCAACGGTTGACTGTACTGGGCACATGCGCTGTACAAAAAAAACAGGGACACACAGCCATTCTGTTGATGACGCAGGGACACTTACAGATTATTATAGAGGATCATTTCCTGCGCAGTGTGCTCAGACGTCTCATGACTAGACATTATTTTCCCAGGCCTCTCGGTGTCACGCCGTGCCCTCTATGCGTTCTGTATGTACAGCGCTATTCAGACGCCTCGGCAAGTTCCATCTTGTACGCCTGATCGCTTGGCTTCTCGCGGCAGTAATGAACTGCGGCTGTGTTTGTTGTTGCAGGGCACGGTGTATTCACTGACGACGGGCGGAGATCGGAGAGTCTTAATATTGTGGAACCACAGGCTTTCCTTTTGTTTGGGTGCTTATAAAACAGAACACTGCCAGCAAGAGCCTTTGTTATTCCATATTAAACTGGATACATGTGTGCTGGACGCCGTCCAGATCCGCCCGCTTAGCCGGAGTGGGAAAAAGGGAAGAAGGCTCTTAAGTGGACCATTTTCCTGGCGCTTGCCACCAAATGCACCAAAACATTGCCAGGAGTCTGTATACTTCAATAGAACACTTGAAAGGAGAGAATGCATCCCCTCTGTTACTGGAGAGAAGCCCTCTGCATCACTGACACATCCCCCATCTGCTTGTACAAGCTATGTTCCCAGTAAAGAGTGGAAGAGATGTGACCAGGAACAAACGCCAACCACATTTCACTGCAAACCCAAAAAAAGGAGGAACATCTGTGACTGGCCACATTAGTGAATTCTCAAGGTTCAAGGTGAGAGTGATATGGAGGCTGCCATACTGATTTCATTTTAAACAATACCAGTTGCCAGGCTATCCTGTTGATCTTTTTTGCTGCAGTAGGGTCTATCCATGGCCCCATGGAGATGTCGCCCCCTGCTGGTGGAGGATGCACAGGGGCATGAGATGAGACCATCATCATCAACAGCATTATCTCCAGCGCAAGAGGTGAGCCTCATCTTTGCGTGGGCTCTGCTCATCACATTGCTACTGCCTCCGGTTTGGCATTTATATAATTGAGCCCTCCTTGCCTTCCCCTACTCAGGGACAAAGATAGGGAACTTGGGCCTCGATTCATCATTGTCTTTGAGATAACTTTTTCCAGTTTGTTAAATTACCGAATTCGAAGTTTAGCGATTTCTAGTTGTATTCATCAAGGTTTTTCCTCATTCGGTGTGAATTCGATAACAATTCGGTAAACATTCGGTAACGTGTCAATATTTCCATTTTACAGCGGTAATTTAACACAAGGCCATAAGATTCCCATGGAATTGTGGGTAAAAGGCAGTCCTTTGAGCACTACATAGCAACATTCTGAATAGGGCTTAACACCTGGACCAGGATTCTGGAAGTGGTTGGGACAATCCCACAATTTGATAGGAGCCTTTTCTAAAAAATTATAGTGCAGCTAGCAAAATTAGTTAACCCTGGCACTGCCTGTGTTCTCTTACAAGATGATTCAAGAGAAATGCAGATGTCGTGTTATAGCAAATAAATCTATTATCTTACAAATTGATATGGTTCTAGACCTTATTCTTTGCCTTCTGCGCCTTTGAATCACTCTCAGCTGATACATAACCACTTCAAATGGCTCCATCTTCTCTGTCAGCAATGATCTGACAGGAATAACGACAGAGCAGTGAAGGCGATAACTAATCCTAAATGTAACGCTTAACCACGCCCACTTTCATTTTCATGAATTGTACTTTCTTCCGTTTTAGCGAATCGTTACAGAAACGTTAACGAATGTTCGCTAACAGCTGTAGATAACTTTGGTGAATCCTGAAATGAAGTTAACAAATTCGGTATTTTACCAAACTGTTAACAAATTTGCTAAGTGTTGATGAATCGAGGCCTTGGTCCCTACATCACATTACTTGGCCTCTTGAGGCTTGGCAGGTTGTCCCAGAGCTCCCAGGATACCGGAAAATAACACAGGGAAAAAAACAGGAGCCAATAGTGCAATCTTACAATAACACCCTAAACTCAGGTTGGGGTGTTTACCCCTGGTGGTCACTCTCCAGATGATTAAGTTCCTTGATGTTGGGAGCACTAACAGACAGTGGCCTCGATTCATCATTGCCTTTGAGATAACTTTTTCCAGTTTGTTAAATTACCGAATTCGAAGTTTAGCGATTTCTAGTTGTATTCATCAAGGTTTTTCCTCATTCGGTGTGAATTCGATAACAATTTGGTAACCATTCGGTAACGTGTCGATATTTCCATTTTACAGCGGTAATTTAACACAAGGCCATAAGATTCCCATGGAATTGTGGGTAAAAGGCAGTCCTTTGAGTATTACGTAGCAACATTCTGAATAGGGCTTAACACCTGGACCAGGATTCTAGAAGTGGCTTGGGACAATCCCACAATTTGATAGGAGCCTTTTCTAAAAAATTATAGTGCAGCTAGCAAAATTAGTTAACGCTGGCACTGCCTGTGTTCTCTTACAAGATGATTCAAGAGAAATGCAGATGTCGTGTTATAGCAAATAAATCTATTCTCTTACAAATGTATATGGTTGCAGACCTTATTCTTGCCCTTCTGCACCTTTGAATCACTCTCAGCTGATACATAACCACTTCAAATGGCTCCATCTTCTCTGTCAGCAATGATCTGACAGGAATAACGACAGAGCAGTGAAGGAGATAACTAATCCTAAATGTAACGCTAAACCACGCCCACTTTCTTTTTCATGAATTACACTTTCTTCCGTTTTAGCGAATCGTTACCGAATCGTTAACGAATGTTCGCTAACAGCTGTAGATAACTTTGATGAATCCTGAAATGAAGTTAACAAATTCGGTATTTTACCAAACTGTTGTTAACAAATTTGCTAAGTGTTGATGAATCGAGGCTAGTCTCTCAATAAGGAGGAGAAACGCCCCCCCCCACACACACAGTGCGCGCTCAGTAACATACAGTTAACTGCTTCCAGATTCCAGCAGCGTGGAGTTAGTGCTCGTTTCCACTACTAAGTGATGCGAATGCAGCTACCTAGCCACATTGCATCACTTCCGCCGCTGGCCGCATCACTTCCGCATCTCCTGATGCAGAACTGAATTGAAGGGATGGGACGTGGCTGCGGGTGGATGTAGCCGTGTGAGAATCTGCAGCATGCTGCAGATTCTCGAATCGCTCCGCACCGCTCCTACACAACATGCATGCAGTGGAAACTGTTCCATTGCCGTGCATGTGTTTCAGTATACCCGCGGTGCGATGCGACTATGTAGCCGCATCGCACTGCTCCTAGTGGAAACGGGCCCTTAACTGGATAAGGTCTGTAAAAAAACTCCATGTAAGCCTGAGACTATGTAGGTGTTAAGTAAATCAAGGGTCTTATTTATTCATTATAAACTAGCCGACCCGCGGCGTAGCATACGCTGAGCTGGAGTGGGTGGCGGGAAGGAAGGGGGTATTGGGCACAGCGGCAGGGAGGGGGGTCGGACCCCCCCTTACCTGGTTCCCCCGTCTGCGCTCCCCCTCTAGCTTAAGTTCAGCAGCAGCCGCCGCCGCTATTAGTAAGAGGAAGCGGGCGGGGATCACTCACCTTTTCCGCGTTCCCGCGTGCGTTCCACTGTCGTCACTTCCTGCAATGCCGTGCAATGTATTGTAAGTGGACGGCATTGCAGGAAGTGACGACAGTGGAATGCACGCAGGAACGCGGAAGAGGTGAGTCATCCCCGCCCACTGCCTCTTACTAATAGCGGCTGCTGCTGAACTTAAGCTATAGGGGGAGCGCAGATGGGGGACCCAGGTGAGGGAGGGGGGTCCGACCCCCCTCCCCACCGCTGTGATCAATACCTCCTTCCTGCCTGCTACCCCCTCCAGCTCGGCGGCAATTGTAGGACCGCCCCTGGGGGCAGGGCGCTACTTCTTCTTCTTCTTGCTTGGACCGGCCCCTTCTTGCTTGGACCGGCCCTGGGGGCAGGGCGCTACTTCTTCTTCTTCTTGCTTGGACCGGCCCCTTCTTGCTTGGACCGGCCCTGGGGGCAGGGCGCTACTTCCTCTTGCTTGAAGGTTGAGGCACTTACTCTATTATATATATAGAAGATGCCTCACAATCCTTGCAAGATCCCTTGTAATTATTATAACTGGATGACACTTATATTTGCAAAAAAAATCTCTACCACCTTCTGATTGTATGTTCTAATATTGACAGTTAACAGGAAAAGAGACGTAAAAAAGATTACAAGCTGAAAGCTTACTGTTTTTCTTCTAAATTAGCCAGTAAACTAGAGCTTGTATTTTACAGAAAGAAAGTTTTAAATCAGGATAATAACCTTGAATCAAAACTTCCTGTCTGTAAAATACAAGCGCTAGTCTTCAGCAATGCTTAGCTACTAAGATAAGGAATTACAGACAGTGCTTCTCCTGCTTCTTTCCCCCTCCACTTGCTTGTAGAATCATGAGACACAGTCTGGAGGCTGAAATAATTTGTCTGTGATCTGTCCACACAGGAGCAGCTTGCTAGCAAGTAAGGGTTAAAAGTGAACCTGAAATGAAATGCATCTCAGGTTCCATACTTACCTGGGGCTTCCTTAAGCACTTCTGAGGTTGCTCGGTCCCTTGTCATCTCACCGGGTGGCTCTTGTCCCCCGCAGTACAGGCAGGTTGTCTGGCTGAGTCACACCTCATCGCCCCCATCATTGGAAACATTCTGCACCTGCGTAGTAGTTCTGCGCAGGCATAGAACGCTCCTGGCTATGGGGGCATGATGGGGGTGTGCAAGCAGCAGAACCGCGCATGAAGTGCATGTCGGCCAGGCTACCGGGCCATACTGCGGGGGACAAGAGTCACCCGGGGAGACGGCAAGGGACCGAGCGGCCACAAGGGGGGTTAAGGAAGCCCCAGATAAGTATGTAACCTGAAATGTGTTTCATCTCAGGTACACTTTAACCACTATTTTTTTACAATTTAGGCCACTGCAGCTTTAAGGCCTCGCTGCAGGAATGTACAACTCAGCACACAAGTGATTCCCTCCCTTTTCTGCCCACCAACAGAGCTTTCTGTTGGTGGGCTCTGATCCCTGCCGGCTTCTTTGTTTATTTTTTGTTCATTTTTTTTATTTGTTTGTCTTTTATAAAACATTTTTAACTTTTTTAATTTTTTATTACGGGCCCTCCCTCCCTCCCCCCGCCAGCCAATCACCGCGATCGGCTGTCATAGGCATAAGCCTATGACAGCTGATCGCTCCTGGTGCTCTGTAGGGGACAGCCGAGTGGCACGGCTGTCCCCAGTACAGCACTGCCTTAGATCACAGCGCTGTACATTGTAACAGTCTCCTAGCAGCGATCGCCGCTTGGAGACTGATGACAGAGCGGAGCTCCGCCATTCAAGCGGAGATGCACGCGCATTTGCGCGCGTGATCTCCTGCAAAACCCCGCCCCAGGACTTCACGCCAATTGGCATTGAGCGGTCCTGGGGCTGCCGCCGCTAACAAGTTAAGGCATGCCAGCTAACTAGCCAAACACATCTGTAGGTAACTTTTTATCAATAATAGCACCATCAATTGGACAATCTGCTATGCAAAGCCTCAGTTCTGTTTGTGATGTTTACATTTGGTTGCCATTGTTGAACTAGCCTTCCTACATTTTATCACCTTGGTTAGGCGAAAAATATTTAAAGCTCGCAATATAAACACTGATTTTAATCACCTAAATGGGCCCCACCAGCCACCCCCCCCCCCCCCCAAAAAAAAAAATATGAAGCTGGAGGCAACACTGATTCAAAGGTTAATTTAGAGAGTGATAGGTTGACCTAGCTCTGAGCCAAATGTATATCGCTTATAGGAAAAGGCAAGGAGGCTGCATGTAGTGGGGAGCTGAATTGTTCCTTTCCAACCTTCAGATTAAGCACACATTGTTATTGGCCTGAGGAAGCAGAGTCAACCTACGAAACGCATAGTAACTGTGCAATAAATATCTTTTAGTAGCTATTATAGGTCCAGCTCATTCTTCTAGAGAGGTCAGACAACCTTTTGCTCTCTATTTTAACCTTTTAATGTATTTTATTATCCTGAGCTCCCCCATTCCCTACGCACGCGCGCCTGTAAAGACCGCAGTACAGGGGGGGGGAGGGGTTGGCGTATCAGGCATACTTTGCATGCGCAGCCTAGTATGTCCAGGTTGAATGTCGGCAACTTGACCAAGTCCCGGCCACTAATGGAGCTATTGAAGCAGAATGGAGTGGCACAGGAGTGATCACAAGGAGCGGTAAGCCTCATAACTCATGCCCACGTATTGCAAAAGCCTCCATTTTTTTAACAGACTTCTTCAGCTCAGGTATACTTTAAGATGCATGTGATCTGGTGTCTTGATATATTGATAAGAGAGCAGTCTCCAACCGATCGGTTGGAGACTGCTAACGTGGAAACCTGCGGGGGAACAGGGAACCAGGAGAGGAACGGGAAGGCTCATTAGGACACCAGAGCCTTCCCTCTCCTTAGGTAAGTATCTGATTTTTTTTTTTCCATTTTAGCTTCAGACTCCCTTTTAAATGGCGATGAAAGTCAGCGGAGAAGAAGCTTTGTGTGATTAACTGGTGGATACATGTCTGTAACTCGCCCAGGACATGACTTCTGTGCCAGGATTAGTTCTGCATGGCTGGTTTCATATTTAACATGTCTGACAAGAAGCAGTTGGCCATGATGATGGTTGGAGGGTGATCTTAGGAGAATTTGCAGGAGGAGAAAAATCTGAGCTCACACTTCAGCCTGATTCCTGCCTACCCCTAATAACTGATTCTGTTATATTATAATCCAATGGACCACGAAAACACATACAATATTTGTGGCAATGGCCCATGAACTTCACGTTGCTTACAACACAGGAATAATAGAGGCTGAAGAGTCCATCTAGACCAGAAAGACTCCTCACTCATTTCTCCAGGACCTCAGGCATGTGGACATTTATTGTTATTACGTCTTAATTTTCCCTCCGGTACTTTTTGTGTTGCTCTCCCGATCCTGATATTGATAACCCCAAAAGTTCATCCTTAACCCTAAATAGGATCTTCAGTAGGGATGGTCGGAAAGGAAGCAGGAGATTTGGGCGCATGAGACAAGTGGACAAAAAGGGCGCCCCATTCACTCCCATTATAAATATCGTTTAATGGGCGTCGAACAGGGAAAAAAAGGCGCCGGAGATTATTAACGTTTTACAAATGGCGCCCGGAGATTTTTAAGGTTTTATAACTGTGCTTGTGATGATTTCACTTTACAAAATGAGCCCGTGATGAATAACGTTTATAAAGATACTAAATCACTATTTGTAAAACATTTCTAAAACATTATTATCCACCCAAAAAAATTATTTATTATTATTTTATTAAAATTATTTATTATTTTATTATTATTATTTTTTTATTTAAATGTTTTATTTATTAATGTTTGTAAAACATTATTATCCATAGGGGGTCTTAGGTTTAGGCACCACCAGGGGGGTCTTAGGTTTAGGCACCACCAGGGGGGGGGGGCTTAGGTTTAGGCACCACCAGGGGGTCTTAGGTTTAGGAACCACCAGGGGGGTCTTAGGTTTAGGCACCACCAGGGGGTCTAGGGGTTAGGGATAGGTACAGGGAGGGCTTTGGGGTGGTTAGTTTTAGGCACCACCAGGGGGGTCTTAGGTTTAGGCACCACCAGGGGGGTCTTAGGTTTAGGCACCACCAGGGGGTCTAGGGGTTAGGGATAAGTACAGGGACGGTTTTTAATTAATTATAAGTTTCACTTTAGAAACAGGGAAGATTAACGTTTTAAGAATTTCCGATTTCATACACATTGTGTAATGATTTATAAATTCTTAAAACACTATTTGTAAACGAAATTCTACACAATATTTTTATAAATGATAATACTGCTTATCGTTTACACCACGCGCCCTTTTTTCCCGATGCCCTTTTTTGATGTACGTGGTCGGAAATGCCCTTTTTGATTGCATGGAAATTCTGGTTTCCGCCAATGCAAATTTCCATATTTCCAATTTAAGATTTTTCGTTTTCCAATTTTCCTGGATAATTTTAATAGTGATTTATTGCATCAGATGATAAAAAAAAAAAGGTCTAAAAATGACCGTGGTGATCCAATTTTTGCAGAACAATTCCGCATTCCCTGATTGGTCCAATGTTTCCTAGTTCAGTTATTGAGCTAAAATTGCAGTGTTGCGGTAAATCAGATTTCTGCAGAATTCCGGTTTCCATTTTACGATTGGAAATGCGGAAATTTCAATTACATAGAATCTGATGAGCATCCCTAATCTTCAGATGGCAGAGCTTTCTAAAGGTGATGACATTCAATTACAAAATTTCACCTTGTACAGTACTGCGGAAGATAATGGTGCCACCAGAGCCGGGACAAGGTCCTCCAGCACCCAAGACTGAGACACCAAAGTGCGCCCCCCACCCCAGCCGTCGGTCAAACACCGATTGCTATTAGAATAAGAGTCGGCCCAGGGCCCCCAACCTTTCCAACATTTTATTCTCTAGTTAACTGGCTTGCAGTCACTGCCATGTATCCCCTTTTCTTATTTCTCTCTGCTTCAAACACAACAGGGAAATGATAGCTGAGTGAGCTGTGCGCCCCCTCCTACACTGCGCCCTGAGGCTGGAGCCTCTCTCGCCTCTGCCTCGGCCCGGCCCTGGGAGCCATATAGCATCACCATTATTATTATTATTGGTATTATTTTTACTTATTATCATCATCATCTAATGCGTCTACAGTCTCCAGGCTCTCCTCCCACGGCTGACCTGCGCCCAGTGACGGGACAGTTTGTGGCCTTGGAGGGCTGCGCTGGGCTTATATTACTGTTATTGTTACTGGCAAGGTAATGAAAGAATAATAAGAAGAGTGTAAAATGTGACCATTACATTACGAGTCAGCAGAAATAACCCAACCAGAGGCCAATCACCACGCAGGACTCCTCCAGACGGAGGGTCACATGACACGATGGCTCCCGTCTCTGTCCGCTGGGATATGAGGGATTCCTCTGCAGAGAAACATGCAGTATGTTATAAAACATCAATCTACTCTCTGCTGATTATGCACCAAAATATACATCAGTGGATAGTATGTACAATGGTTATAACCCAACACCACTGTATACAATGCTCAACAATCCCTAACTGCACTCCTAGAACAGAGACACTGAGAATTACACCCGGCATACAGGACAAGAGAAGTCATACTGTGCAGCCTCCAAACATATTAATAAGAGAAGATACTGGGAATTACACCCGGCATACAGGACAAGAGAAGCCATACTGTGCAGCCTCCATACATACAGAATAAGAGCAGATACTGAGAATTACACCCAGCATACAGGACAAACAAAGTCATAGGGCTTGATTCACAAAGCGGTGCTTACCCAGTTAGAGACTTTAGGCGTGATAACCATTGCACCACGCTGGTGAAAAGCCAGTTTAGGCGTGATAAGTTTAGGTGTGATAAGTTTAGGCATGATAAGTTTAGGCATGCTAAGTTTAGATAAGTTTAGATCGCACACAAAGTCCCGCACGCAAAGCAGCACCATTAAACTCTATGGCCTCGATTCACAAAGCGGTGATAACCCAGTTATCACGCCTAAAAGACTTTAGGCGTGATGACCTTTTCACCACTGAGTTATCACCAATTTTTCCTGCTCTTCGCGCGAAGTTACCGCGCGTAAGCGCGTTCGCGCGTACGCGCGTGAGAGCGCGCGCAAAGTCCCATAGGGCTTAATGGGAGCTTCGCGCGAAGCGTCGGGTGTTGCGCACGCACTTACGCGCGTACGCGCGGCAACTTCGCGCGAGTTTCTTCTTATCATGCCTAAAGTGACTTTAGGCGTGATAAGGGCCTTTTCACCACGGTGCTAACACTTTGCACCGCTTGGTGAATCGAGCCCTATGTGAAGTGCACCAGACTTTGCTAGCGCAAAACCTTTGATCAGCTGTGCACTGCGGTGCTAACCCAGTTGGTGCTTAACCACTTCCCGACCGCCTAACGCACAGAGGCGGCCGGGAAGCGGACCCCACAAGGACCAGCTCATGCCCAAAGGCGGCGGTCCTTGTAGGGGCATGGGCGGAGCGATCGCGTCATCCGTGACGCGATCCTCCGCCGGTGCCTGTCTCCGCTCATCCGCCGCTACATCCCGCCGGCCATACGGAAGCGCCGGCGGGATGTTAACCCGACGGTCGCCGCATACAAAGTGTATAATACACTTTGTAATGTTTACAAAGTGTATTATACAGGCTGCCTCTTGCCCTGGTGGTCCCAGTGTCCGAGGGACCACCAGGGCAGGCTGCAGCCACCCTATGTCGCACCCAAGCACACTGATTTCTACCCCCCCTGCCCCAGATCGCCCACAGCACCCCCCAGACTCCTGTTTGCACCCAATCACCCCCCTAATCACCCATCAATCACTCCCTGTCACTATCTGTCAACGCTATTTTTTTTTTATCCCCCCCCCTGCCCCCTCCTGATCACCCCCCCACCCCTCAGAAACTCCCCAGACCCCCCCCCCCCAGACCCCCCCCCATGTGTACTGTATGCATCTATCCCCCCTGATCACCTGTCAATCACCCATCAATCACCCCCTGTCACTGCCACCCATCAATCAGCCCCTAACCTGCCCCTTGCGGGCAATCTGATCACCCACCCACACCAATAGATCGCCCGCAGATCCGACATCAGATCACCACCCAAACGCAGTGTTTACATCTATTCTCTCCTCAAAACACCCACTAATTACCCATCAATCACCCCCTATCACCACCTGTCACTGTTACCCATCAGATCAGACCCTAATCTGCCCCTTGCGGGCACCCAATCACCCGCCTACACGCTCAGATTGCCCTCAGACCCCCCCCTTATCAATTCGCCAGGGCATTATTTACATCTGTCCTTCCCTGTAATAACCCACTGATCACCTGTCAATCACCTGTCAATTACCCATAAATCACCCCTGTCACTGCCACCCATCAATCACACCCTGTCACTGCCACCCATCAATCAGCCCCTAACCTGCCCCTTGCGGGCAATCTGATCACCCACCCACACCAATAGATCGCCCGCAGATCCGACATCAGATCACCACCCAAGCGCAGTGTTTACATCTATTCTCTCCTCTAAACACCCACTAATTACCCATCAATCACCCATCAATCACCCCCTATCACCACCTGTCACTGTTACCCATCAGATCAGAGCCTAATCTGCCCCTTGCAGGCACCCAATCACCCGCCTACACGCTCAGATTGCCTTCAGACCCCCCCCCCCTTATCAATTCGCCAGGGCATTATTTACATCTGTCCTTCCCTGTAACAACCCACTGATCACCTGTCAATCATCCATCAATCACCCCCTGTCACTGCCACCCATCAATCACCCCCTGTCACTGCCACCCATCAATCAGCCCCTAACCTGCCCCTTGCGGGCAATCTGATCACCCACCTACACCAATAGATCGCCCGCAGATCCGACATCAGATCACCTCCCAAGTGCAGTGTTTACATCTGTTCTCTCCTCCAAACACCCACTAATTACCCATCAATCACCCCCTGTCACTGCTACCCATCAGATTAGACCCCTATTTGCCCCTAGGGCACTCAATCACCCGCCCATACCCTCAGAACGCCCTCAGACCCCAGCCCTGATCACCTCGCCAGTGCATTGCTTGCATCTATTCCCCCCTCTAATCACACCTTGCGACACCCATTAATCACCTCCTGTCACACCCTAGCACACCTACCCATCAGATCAGGCCCTAATTTGCCCCGTGTGGGCTCCTGATCACTCGGCCAAACCCTCAGATTCCCCTCAGACCCCCTTCCGATCACCTCCCCAGTGCATTGGTTGCATCTATTTTCCCCTCTAACCACCCCCTGAGACACCCATCAATCACCTCCTGTCACCCCCTAGCACTCCTATCCATCAGATCAGGCCCAATACAACCTGTCATCTAAAAGGCCACCCTGCTTATGACCGGTTCCACAAAATTCACCCCCTCATAGACCACCTGTCATCAAAATTTTCAGATGCTTATACCCCTGAACAGTCATTTTGAGACATTTGGTTTCCAGACTACTCACGGTTTTGGGCCCGTAAAATGCCAGGGCGGTATAGGAACCCCACAAGTGACCCCATTTTAGAAAAAAGACACCCCAAGGTATTCTGTTAGGTGTATGACGAGTTCATAGAAGATTTTATTTTTTGTCAAAAGTTAGCGGAAATTGATTTTTATTGTTCTTTTTCACAAAGTGTCATTTTTCACTATGAACTCACCATACTCCTAACGGAATACCTTGGGGTGTCTTCTTTCTAAAATTGGGTCACTTGTGGGGTTCCTATACTGCCCTGGCATTTTAGGGGCCCTAAACCGTGAGGAGTAGTCTACAAAACAAATGCCTCAAAATGACCTGTGAATAGGACGTTGGGCCCCTTAGCGCACCTAGGCTTCAAAAAAGTGTCACACATGTGGTATCGCCGTACTCAGGAGAAGTAGTATAATGTGTTTTGGGGTGTATTTTTACACATACCCATGCTGGGTGGGAGAAATCTCTCTGTAAATGGACAATTGTGTGTAAAAAAAATCAAAAGATTGTCATTTACAGAGAGATTTCTCCCACCCAGCATGGGTATGTGTAAAAATACACCCCAAAACACATTGTACTACTTCTCCCGAGTACGGCGATACCACATGTGTGGCACTTTTTTGCACCCTAACTGTGCTAAGGGACCCAAAGTCCAATGAGTACCTTTAGGATTTCACAGGTGTGAAATCTTAAAGGTACTCATTGGACTTTGGGCCCCTTAGCACAGTTAGGGTGCAAAAAAGTGCCACATGTGGTATCGCCGTACTCGGGAGAAGTAGTACAATGTGTTTTGGGGTGTATTTTTACACATACCCATGCTGGGTGGGAGAAATCTCTCTGTAAACGGACAATTGTGTGTAAAAAAAAATCAAAAAATTGTCATTTACAGAGATATTTCTCCCACCCAGCATGGGTATGTGTAAAAATACACCTCAAAACACATTGTACTACTTCTCCTGAGTACGGCAATACCACATGTGTGGCACTTTTTTGCAGCCTAACTGCGCTAAGGGGTCCAAAGTCCAATGAGCACCTTTAGGCTTTACAGAGGTGCTTACAATTAGGCACCCCCCAAAATGCCAGGACAGTAAACACACCCCACAAATGACCCTATTTTGGAAAGTAGACACTTCAAGGTATTCAGAGAGGGGCATGGTGAGTCCGTGGCAGATATCATTTTTTTTTGTCGCAAGTTAGAAGAAATGGAAACTTTTTTTTTTTTGTCACAAAGTGTCATTTTCCGCTTACTTGTGACAAAAAATAATATCTTCTATGAACTCACTATGCCTCTCAGTGAATACTTTGGGATGTCTTCTTTCCAAAATGGGGTCATTTGGGGGGTATTTATACTATCCTGGAATTTTAGCCCCTCATAAAACATGACAGGGGGTCAAAAAAGTCATAGATGCTTGAAAATGGGAAAATTCACTTTTTGCACCATAGTTTGTAAATGCTATAACTTTTACCCAAACCAATAAATATAGGCTGAATGGGTTTTTTTTTCATCAAAAACATGTTTGTCCACATTTTTCGCGCTGCATGTATACAGAAATTTTACTTTATTTGAAAAATGTCAGCACAGAAAGTTAAAAAAATCATTTTTTTTTCCAAAATTCATGTCTTTTTTGATGAATATAATAAAAAGTAAAAATCGCAGCAGCAATCAAATAGCACCAAAAGAAAGCTTTATTAGTGACAAGAAAAGGAGCCAAAATTCATTTAGGTGGTAGGTTGTATGAGCGAGCAATAAACTGTGAAAGCTGCAGTGGTCTGAATGGAAAAAAAGTGCCTGGTCCTTAAGGGGTGTAAAGCCCACGGTCCTCAAGTGGTTAAACTTATCACACCTAAACTTAACATGCCTAAACTTATCACACCTAAACTTATCACACCTAAACTTATCACACCTAAACTTATCATGCCTAAACTGAGTTTAGGCATGATAAAGGGTTTTTCACCAGCGTGCTAACTGTTAGCAACGCTTTGTGAATCAGGCCCATACTGTGCAGTCCCCATACATACAGAATAAGAGCAGTTACTGATAATTACACGCTGCATACAGGACAAGAAAAGCCATACTGTGCAGCCTCCATACATACAGAATAAGAGTAGATACTGGGAATTACACCCGGCATACAGGACAAGAGAGACCATACTGTGCAGCCTCCATACATATAGAATAAGAGCAGATACTGGGAATTACACCCGGCATACAGGACAAGTGAAGTAAAACTGTGCAGCCTCCATACATACAGAATAAGAGCAGATACTGGGAATTACACCCGGCATACAGGACAAGAGAAGTGATACTGTGCAGCCTCCATACATACAGAATAAGAGCAGATACTGAGAATTACACCCCGGCATACAGTACAAGAGAAGCTATACTCTGCAGCCTCCATACTTACAGAATAAGCAGATACTGAGAATTACACACCGGCATACAGGACAAGAGAAGCCATACTGTGCAGCCTCCATACATACAGAATAAGAGCAGATACTGAGAATTACACCCCGGCATACAGGACAAGAGAAGCCATACTGTGCAGCCTCCATACATACAGAATAAGAGCAGATACAGGGAATTCCAATGACACCCTGGCTGGATACACATGGCTGCTCTGGGAGAGGATATAACACAGACTCTGGGATGATCTCTGACATGTGAGGCTGTGGACAGTCGCTGTGAGACCACCCAGTCTTCAGTAATACAAATAAGAGGGTCTCACCAATCATGAGAAAGTTATGAGAAGTGAAGCTGTGGTGAGGCTGGAGTGCTCCAGATGCCCTCTTGATGTGTACTTATCACATAAATATCACTACACACTGTTTACGCTACGACCGGCTGTGATCAGCAGTTTACTCTGCAGCAGGTGACAACTCTCCAGACAAAGTTCACATCAGATCATTTCTATCTATGGATGAGTTGGATGGAAGGAGGAACAGAAGGAAATATGGTTGGGATGAATGGATGGGATGGAAGGATTCATGTACGGGTGTATGCAGAGATAGATTAAGATGTAATGAGGTCGCTGGGCTATATAGTACATTTTGAGAGAGTTCAGAGAAGGTGGCTGGTGGGCCCATGGAGATTAACTGTTCCCAAAGCACCTGCCTAGGTTGCCTGGTGGATGATCCTGCTCTAGATGTATGTATATATGTAGGATGGAAGGATGGATAGATAGTTGGGGAGGATAGAATGGATAAATGCTCGGACGTTAGGGATGGTCAGCAAGATGCAAATAATGTCGAGTTGACATAGGATTTTGCAAATTTTTGTATGCAAATTATTGCAGTTTGAAAATGGACTTATCAAATTTTACCTCACCAGGATTTGTTTTTTAAGCTGCATATATTTACTTACAAAATTATCATCATGTTGCATCATCTCAATATTATTTGCATCTCATTGACTATCCCTAATGGATGTACAGTTGTATGTAGGACGGATGGGTAAATAGATGGTTGGGGTGTATAGATGGTTGGGGAGGATGGATGGGGAGAATGGATGAATGTACTGATGTATGTATGCAGGATGGACAGATGTATGGGATGGATATGATTGGTTCTGGCATGGTGGTAGTGGGTGGTCAGCACATCCCTTGACTCTGTGGACATGGAGGACACTGTGTTGCTTTTGTCGGTGTGACGTCGCCGTGTCCTGCATGTGACCTCCTCTGTATACAGGTCCCTGTCCTGAGATAAATATTGTCATTATGGAGGATGCTCACATTTCCTTATGCTGCAATCTGCCAGGTCTCTCAGAGGAAGAGGACTACTCATAGGAATAAACAAGTTTTATCACCAATCTGGGGAGGGTGTGTTACACCGCAGCAATTCTGCAGACATTCAGCACTGACACATAAGTGTACATAGCCAGATGTACCCCAGTAACACCCCTCCCCAGTATAGGAAGCCAGATGTGTCTCCAGTATTAGGTAGTAGCACCCTCCTCAGTATGGGTAGCCAGATGGGCCCCTAGTATTAGGTAGTAGCACCCCTCCCCAGTATGGGTAGCCAGATGTGCCCCCAGTATTAGGTAGTAACACCCCTCCCCAGTATAGGAAGCCAGATGTGTCTCCAGTATTAGGTAGTAGCACCCTCCCCAGTATGGGTAGCCAGATGTGTCTCCAGTATTAGGTAGTAGCACCCTCCCCAGTATGGGTAGCCAGATGTTTCCCCAGTATTAGGTAGTAGCACCCCTCCCTAGTATAGGTAGCCAGATGTGCCCCCAGTATTAGGTAGTAACACCCCTCCCCAGTATAGGAAGCCAGATGTGCCCCCAGTATTAGGTAGTAGCAGCCATCCCCAGTATAGGTAGCCAGATGTGCCCCCAGTATTAGGTAGTAGCACCCCTCCCCAGTATAGGTAGCCAGATGTGCCCCCAGTATTAGGTAGTAGCACCCTCCCCAGTATTGGTAGCCAGATGTGCCTCCAGTATTAGGTAGTAGCACCCCTCCCCAGTATAGGTAGCCAGATGTGCCCCCAGTATTAGGTAGTAGCACCCTCCCCAGTATAGGTAGCCGGATGTGTCCCCAGTATTAGGTAGTAGCACCCCTCCCCAGTATAGGTAGCCAGATGTGCCCCCAGTATTAGGTAGTAGCACCACCCTCCCCAGTATAGGTAGCCAGATGTGCCCCCAGTATTAGGTAGTAGCACCCCTCCCCAGTATAGGTAGCCAGATGTGCCCCAGTATTAGGTAGTAGCACCCCTCCCTAATATAGGTAGCCAGATGTGCTCCCAGTATTAGGTAGTAGCACCCCTCCCCAGTATAGGTAGCCAGATGTGCCCCCAGTATTAGGTAGTAGCACCCTCCCCAGTATAGGAATCCAGATATGCCTCCAGTATTAGGTAGTAGCACCCCTCCCTAGTATAGATAGTCAGATGTGCCCCCAGTATTAGGTAGTAGCACCCCTACCCAGTATAGGTAGCCAGATGTTTCCCCAGTATTAGGTAGTAGCACCCCTCCCTAGTATAGGTAGCCAGATGCGCTCCCAGTATTAGGTAGTAGCACCCCTCCCCAGTATAGGTAGCCAGATGTGCCCCCAGTATTAGGTAGTAGCACCACCCTCCCCAGTGTAGGTAGCCAGATGTGCCCCCAGTATTAGGTAGTAGCACTCCTCCCCAGTATATGTAGCCAGATGTGCCCCAGTATTAGGTAGTAGCACCCCTCCCTAGTATAGGTAGCCAGATGTGCTCCCAGTATTAGGTAGTAGCACCCCTCCCCAGTATAGGTAGCCAGATGTGCCCCCAGTATTAGGTAGTAGCACCCCTCCCTAGTATAGGTAGCCAGATGTGCTCCCAGTATTAGGTAGTAGCACCCCTCCCCAGTATAGGTAGCCAGATGTGCCCCCAGTATTAACTAGTAGCACCCTCCCCAGTATAGGAAGCCAGATATGCCTCCAGTATTAGGTAGTAGCACCCCTCCCCAGTATAGGTAGCCAGATGTGCCCCCAGTATTAGGTAGTAGCACCCTCCCCAGTATAGGAATCCAGATATGCCTCCAGTATTAGGTAGTAGCACCCCTCCCTAGTATAGGTAGTCAGATGTGCCCCCAGTATTAGGTAGTAGCACCCCTACCCAGTATAGGTAGCCAGATGTTTCCCCAGTATTAGGTAGTAGCACCCCTCCCTAGTATAGGTAGCCAGATGCGCTCCCAGTATTAGGTAGTAGCACCCCTCCCCAGTATAGGTAGCCAGATGTGCCCCCAGTATTAGGTAGTAGCACCACCCTCCCCAGTATAGGTAGCCAGATGTGCCCCCAGTATTAGGTAGTAGCACCCCTCCCCAGTATAGGTAGCCAGATGTGCCCCAGTATTAGGTAGTAGCACCCCTCCCTAGTATAGGTAGCCAGATGTGCTCCCAGTATTAGGTAGTAGCACCCCTCCCCAATATAGGTAGCCAGATGTGCCCCCAGTATTAGGTAGTAGCACCCCTCCTCAGTATAGGTAGCCAGATGTGCCCCCAGTATTAGGTAGTAGCACCCCTTCTAGTATAGGTAGCCAGATGTGCCCCCAGTATTAGGTAGTAGCACCCCTCCCTAGTATAGGTAGCCAGATGTGCCCCCAGTATTAGGTAGTAGCACCACCCTCCCCAGTATAGGTAGCCAGATGTGCCCCCAGTATTAGGTAGTAGCACCGGCCTCCTCAGTATAGGTAGCCAGATGTGCCCCCACTATTAAGTAGTAGCACCGGCCTCCCCAGTATAGGTAGCCAGATGTGCCCCCACTATTAGGTAGTAGCACCCCTCCCCAGTATACGTAGCCAGATGTGTCCCCAGTATTAGGTAGTAGCACCTATCCCTAGTATAGGTAGTCAGATGTGCTCCCAGTATTAGGCAGTAGCACCCCTCCCCAGTATAGGTAGCTAGATGTGCCCCCAGTATTAGGTAGTAGCACCGCCCTCCCCAGTATAGGTAGCTAAATGTGCTCCCAGTATTAGGCAGTAGCACCCCTCGCTAGTATAGGTAGCCAGATGTTCCCCCAGTATTAGGTAGTAGCACCCCTCCTTAGTATAAGTAGCCAGATGTGCTCCCAGTATTAGGCAGTAGCACCCCTCCCTAGTACAGGTAGCCAGATGTTACCCCAGTATTAGGTAGTAGCACCCCTCCCTAGTATAGGTAGCCAGATGTGCTCCCAGTATTAAGTAGTAGCACCCCTCTCTAGTATAGGTACTGGTAGCCAGATGTGCTCCCAGTATTAGGTAGTAGCGCCCCTCCCCAGTATAGGTAGCAAGATGTGCTCCCAGTATTAGGCAGTAGCACCCCTCCCTAGTATAGGTATCCAGATGTGCCCCCAGTATTAGGTAGTAGCACCCCTCCCCAGTATAGGAAGCCAGATATGCCCCAGTATTAGGTAGTAGCACCCCTCCCCAGGAACCAGGCGTTTAGACGGGCAGGGGGTGGGTGCTGGGACGATTGTGGTGTTAGCTCCGCATCTATCTGTGAGCAGGAGGATGCGCTGTGTTGTGGAGCACTTCATGATGAATACGTCTCCTTCCTCAGAGGTCTCGTCTTTCAGCACAGAAGCTTGGATTGTGTCGCTTGCAGAGACGCGCATCATCTCGGCGGGTTCTTGTTAACATGTTCTCAGCGAGTCTGGTAGGAGGAATGTGGCTCCTTTAATGAGAGTGGTGACACCTTGCGAATGGCTGGCGTGCTCCGCGATCTCTAATTTCATTGTGTCGCCTTGTTAAAGAGCTCTTCAAACAGATCCATCAGCAGAACATTGTGCCCTCTGCCCCGATCTATCTGACAATTCCCGGAATATCTCCATCCCGTCGTCCCTGGTGCTATTAGTGGCTCCATGGGCATAGCAATAGCCCTCATGACCCCCGAGGTTGGGAAAAGGGTGGGGAAGGCAGGGGCTTGGAGGACCTGGCCAGCTCCTGCACCTAATGCAGAGCAGCAGCAGCAAAGCGTTATACATGACATGTTCCTGGCAGCATGACAAGTCCTCTTCGATTATTAAACAATGTGTCCATGAAGTCTACCTCCCTTGTTGCATATTCTGCATCGTTTAATGATCAGATCATTTACAGTATCGCCTGTCAACACATCAAATTGTTCACTTCACGTACGGCTATCTTGAAAGCTAGATCGTGGAACGATTGTTTAATGCGTGATTGTTGCGGTCTGTCTTTCCTTGGGTACGTAGGTCATAGCTCCCAACTGTCCCTTTTTTGGAGGACCCTTTGGGGACCCTGTCCCTCTTTCCTCCTCATTTGTCCCTCTTTCACGACTGATGTACAGATCTAAGTTATCTGTAATATGTATTTTTCTACTGAAAAATGTGTGTAATTGACTGTAAACTTTTTCCATCCTTTAAATTGCTATATTTCTTATTTTCAAGTGTTTAAATGAAGGAAAATGAACTAGGATAGAAAGGACCAGTGTGGTTTGAATCATAAAATAACATATTTTTCTCATGAAATCTTTATGCTATGCGTGACTAGGGGCGTGATTTGGGGTGTGGCAGAGGAGTGGCCTAAGTGTCCCTCTTTCTTAACAGAATTTAGGGAGGTATGATGTAGCTTAAGACCGTGATGTTACTCCTTCAGGCGGCAATTCATACAATGATCAGATTCTGGTCTGATGACCCTCAACTCTCTCTGTCTCCCCTACTGCCAATATCAATAATAACACCCACTTATCACTGAGACATCGTAGTCTCCTTCCCACAGGTCGATTCTAAGCACTGGTGGCGCTACACTAGGACACTGCCCCCTCGGGAATCACTGTGCCACCCTGAGTGCGCCCCCCACTCCCCCTCCCCCCGCTCCTTAACATACATTTAACTGTTTCCAGGCTCCAGCAGTGTACAGTGAACAGGATAATAATAATAATAATTGCAGTATTTGTATAGCGCCTTTCTCCTGTCGGACTCAAAGCGCTTGCGAGGCAGCCACTAGAGCGCACTCTGTAGGCAGTAGCAGTGTTAATGAGACTTGCCCAAGAAACTCCTTACTGAAATAGGTGCTGGCTTACTGAACAGGCAGAGCCGAGATTTGAACCCAGGTCTCCTGTGTCAGAGGCAGAGCCTTTAACCATTACACAATCCAGCCACTGAGGATAGTGTCTGTACAAAAACTCTCCATGTCAGCATGAGTCTATGTAGGCGTTAATTAAACCAAGGGTCTTATCTATTTGCCATAAATACATCACTATCCTTGTCAGATTCCTTGTTATTAATGTATCTGGATGCACTTTTTTGCAAAAAAAACCAAACCTCCCTTCCTCCTTCTGATTGTATGTTCTAACATGATTAACAGGAATAGAGTCTGAAGAAGGCTTACAAGCTGTACCCACCTTGTGATGTTTCCAACAATTATTACAAAAAGTTACCAAAGAGGGCCTGTCCCCACATTTGCTCTCACACATATGTGGGAGACCTTTATCTGGAGACATGGGCTAGCGTCATGCTTGTAGTATGATTAATGTGTCCCTAGAAATACAAGGATTGTGAAATGTAGTCTCTGGGGTTATGACTGGTCACAGTGTCACCACATATATCAAAATAACAAACATGGTGTGATGATCCGCTCAGCTGGCTGCACAGGCAGACAGCTGTTTGTCCATTCCTCTAGTCTGTGGGCTGCAGGTCTCTGGAACAGAGACCTGTCTTTCCATTGCAAGTTTCTGGTCTGTTCTCTTGCTGGGGAATTTGCATACATTCGTTATGCAAATCCCCTACCTGCCTTCTTTGATGACTGGCACTATAAGAGCTTTATGTTTCCCAGAAGGCTTTGCTGGTCATTTCCCTTCCATGGTCTGTTCCTGATGGACACTGCTGGAGTGTCAGCCATTGCTATCTAGTATAGTTAATTCCTGGGGGTTGCTTTAGGCTCCCCTTCTAGCCCAGTCAGGTTGTATTATCTGTATTGCCTGTTCTGTCTTGTCTTGCCTGTTGCCATTGTCCTGTCCCAAAGGTGGTCGACAGGAAATGGTTCTGATCTCTGTTCTTGGAGTATAGCTGGTGCAGCGGTTGTTACCAGCTATCTCTTCTGTTCTGTCTCCTGGGATCGCGCTAGCTACTTTTCGCTAGCGCTGGGGATCCTTCTGTTCTGTCTTCTGGGATCGCGCTAGCTACTTTTCGCTAGCGCTGGGGATCCTTCTGTTCTGTCTTCTGGGATCGCGCTAGCTACTTTTCGCTAGCGCTGGGGATCCTTCTGTTCTGTCTTCTGGGATCGCGCTAGCCACTTTTCGCTAGCGCTGTGGATCCTATCTCTCGCTTGTCCCTGTTTTCGTGTGTCTGTCTTGTCCGCTACGCTTGCTGGAGGCTCGGTGAGGTAACCGTTAAGCAAGCGCTCGCGTCCTCTGTTTCATGTTTGTCTGTTAATGGTTAGTTAGGCGTGCTTGTCTCTATTGTGCTTATCACGTGGAGATCGCGCATAACCGCGTGCACTGTTGCAAATGAGTGCGGTGTTCGCGGTTAGCTAGCGTTTCTTATTTTCCGTATCTCCTTATTGTATTATTTGCTGTGCCTTTGCTACCCTCGTATTCTATTCTGATCTGCCTTGTGTCACGTCTGGCGATCGCACCTCTCGCGATCGCGTTCCTATTTCATATCTGCTGTTGTGTGTGCGCGGTCGCGGGGTGGCGACTAGATTGGCGCACACACGTACAACCTGTCCCTTTGCTCAATCTCATTCGCAATCGCCTCTCTTGCGATTGCGTTCTGCGCTTCGTACAATTCCTGTCTGGCATTTGTGGAGGTACAGAGGATTGGTTCCTCTGCACTCCTCAGCGCCATCTGCCGACAGGAATTTCCCTCTACAGGTGCGTAGCACTTTTTGCTGGGTACCTGCAAATATACGCTTGTGGAGGATTTCCGCCGTGTCAGCGCACGCGTTGTGCGCTGATCACGGAGAAAGTTCCACAATCGTTACAGAATGACCAGCCCAACCCAAAACCCCAGTGTAGACGGAATTTCCGATTTGTACGATTTTGTCGAATATGGCTCTTGTACCTTTAAGAGATTTAAAAAACTTGAACCTGAATCAGCAGACGAATTTTTGTCTGAGTGTACGAAACTGTTAGCGAACCCTGAATTCCAATGCACCCCAGTGTCTACCTGGTCCCCCCAAATGGTCTACATTCTGTTGGGGGGCGAAATGTCAATGTGGGGTTATGATGTGTTAGATCATACCACCCTGAGTCAAAGACCCCTGGAATTCTTGGCCTTTTTAATTCACAATTGGCTGAGATTACCTCAATTACCATACCCCTTTAATGAGTTGTTGTCAGCAGCTCAATCAGCTGTTCCATCTACTCTTTCATCCATAAAGCAGCCATCCAAAGCCTCTAAAGGCTCATACACACATCAGACTATAGTCTTTGGAAAATGAAAGATCACAGACCAATCTTACCACCCTCCATGTAGTATGAGAGCCATACTCTACACAGTCTTTTCTATGGAGCTGAACTCCACATCAGAAAAAAATCTTTGCATGATGCTGCACACACAGACGCTGTACAGACACAAAAGATCAGTATCTGCAAAAGATCTGTTCCTGCCAAAAATCCATTCCTGCAAATTGCAATGATAGTCTATGAGATCTGCAGATCATCATACACACATGATTTAACTGACATTCACCTGCAGATCAAGCAATCATCTGCAGATCTGAAAATCCATCCTGGTGGATCTGATCTGCAGATGAATGTCAGTTAAATCATGTGTGTATGATGATCTGCAGATCTCATAGACTATCATTGCAATTTGCAGGAATGGATTTTTGGCAGGAACAGATCTTTTGCAGATACTGATCTTTTGTGTCTGTACAGCATCTGTGTGTGCAGCATCTTGCAAAGATTTCTGTCTGATGGGGAGTTCAGCTCCATAGAAAAGACTGTGTAGAGTATGGCTCTCCTACTACATGAAGGGTGGTAAGATTGGTCTGTGATCTTTCATTTTCAAAAGACTATGGTCTGATGTGTGTATGTGGCCTAAGTCTAAACGTAAAAGATCTAGGAAGGCTTCCCAGCGGAAAGATCCGTTGCCCATAGCAACCACAGATAGAGAGGTTATTTTTGTCAAGTCTGAAATGGGCAAAACCATGCAGTATGATAATGATGTTTATAATGCATCTGCTGATCAGTTTCCAGGTTTTTTGCCCCAATCCAAAGCTTATGTGGATCCTGCTATAGGTAGGATCGCACACTATATTAAAGCAGTTAAACAATCTGTTCTTGTTCCTGAACTCCACCCCTATGGAGATTATTTGGATACTGGCCTGTTTGAACCCCCATTTGCTTCCTGGGATATTGGGGCCTTGCTGGAAGAATTCGATTTTGATTGGAAAGCCTTTTGCGATTTTTACATCGCAAAAAGCGAAAATGTCTTGAATGCTTGTCTCGATTCAATGTACCTTCTGATTGATTCCGATGAATGTGACAAGGATGATATGGATCTGGTGATCTATGTATGGCAAACGATTTTGGATGAGTTGCACACACACCAAAAAATTGATTCCAATAAAGAGACATCGTTGTCGGATGATTGTTCCTGCCTTTCTGGGGTAAAGCATGAGAGTCTTGACTTTGTGCAATCTGAAATGAATGAGCGTGCCGCTGTGGTTGATTCCTGTGCGAATCCTGAAGGATTCTCTCCTGACAGTGTGCAGTTTGAATCTGTGCGATCTGATGCCTGTTTCTCGGATGTTCCTGCAGATTGTGATCGGCATAAGTCTGCCGGTTTCCTCAAGGATGTGTGGGATCCTTTGTCATTTAGTAACAGATCTTTGAGATCTTCCGTCTGTGACCCTGCTATGGGGAAAAATTCTCGACTATGCAGCGTCAAAAGTAAAATTAATATGCCTAATAAAGTTTGTCCTGTTGATGTCACTATTTGTTCTGCAGATGAGTCTCTGTCTCACCCTGTTCACACCTGTAAGGGCCCGTTGCCTGGGGCCAGTTGCTCCAGTGTTTCGGTCCTAGATGCCTTGCAGTCTGCTCCGCAGATCGCGGAGGTTTGCGCTATAGAAGCGTCAGTTTCACAACCTAAAGTGAATTTTGATTTGCAGGTTTTGCGTTCTGATTCCTCGGATTCGACATTGTTAGCCGGATCTAAGAGTGAGACAGCGCTTCGGTTTTGTGAATCTGATGCTGAACCCTCTATGCCTTATTTAGAGATGCTTTCTCTGAACCTGCCCTGTACCATGAATAAAAACATGTTTTCCTTTCACACTGACGTTTGTGAGCCCCTTTCTTGCTCTGAGGGAAGTTCTGACTCTCCACCCTGTACTGTGGATGAGTCAATATTGCCTTGTACAATATCTCCTGCCCTGCCCCTAGATGCTCGTCTAGGTATTGCTGCTATTTTCCCTGTTTTTCTGCAGTTTTGGAGTTGCAAGCTAGTTTGACTGCTATGCAGAATTCCGGGTGCAGTGAGATTGAAGTTAGGGAGTCAGTGTGTGTTCCAATAAATATACCTGTACATTCCCCTCATGATGATGAGATCCAGTCTCAGTTTGTGGTGGAATCTTCCCTGGGACATCTGCCCTGTTCACAAAATAAAGTTCCAGTTTTGCCCTGTAACATGGATAGTACAGAATCCTTCTTAGAAAACTTGAAAAATGATGTTCTGGAGGTCTCCGAGTTCCTCCCAAAGGGTGCAGAACTTGTAGGAGATGTCTCCTGCCCCCCAAGTCCTTCTGAGGTGTTGCCCTCTTCCGTAGGCATTGCTGCCTTGCTGGCTACCTTTTCAGCTCTGGTGGAGCTTCAGTCAGGTGTAATCAATGATGATATGGCAGTTACAGAAAATTCTGAATTTGAGTTCGAGTCTTCTTTTGAAAGACCAGTACCTGTGACCTTTACTCGTGATGATTTTCTGCCCGGTACTGGTTTTAGTCTTGTCGTGTCGGACTCTTGAGGTTGGCAGTTCCCCGACATGTCCTGAGGTTTCTCCTGTACTAGTGTACCCCGATGTGCTCTGTGACCCAGAAAGCCCAAGTGTGCCTCGGTTACCAGCGTACTCAGATGCTTCCTCAGGGGAGACCTGTTCCGATATAGCCTGCCTGCTTGCATGCCCAGAAGTGGTCCCTGAAAGTCCTGATCTTGATGGGTGTCCTGCTAATTTTGAGTCTGGAATGATCATAGGTTCCATAGGGGTTCATGGTGGTTCTCCATGTGAGCCTGGTGAGCGTTCTGGCTTCTTGGGATCTCTGCGGAGCTTCAAGGCGTTCTGGGAGATTCTGGGAAAGGTTTTGCTTGGTGCCCTGAATACGATCAGCAATGGCTTTGGTGTTGTAAGGGACACTTCGAACAGGTATTGCGGCAGGTTTGGTATTCTTGGACGCTCCTTGGAAGGTGGTGGGTATTGTCTGGAGGGTGTCGATGGCTTCTTCTCTGGTGTCCACAGTCCTGATGGGTGTTACGCTGAGACTTGTAGTGCTGATGGGCATGTTTCGGTGGCTTCTGCTTCTGATGAGGTCGGTTTCGGATAGACTGACTCTGGAATTGGGTCTTGTCGGGCTGCCCCAACCTTCATGAGTCTTCAGTTAGAGTTTTGTGATGATACCAGTTTTGAGGGATGTCTGGAATCCATCCCTAGAGGGGGGGGGGGGGGGGGGGTACTGTGATGATCCGCTCAGCTGGCTGCACAGGCAGACAGCTGTTTGTCCATTCCTCTAGTCTGTGGGCTGCAAGTCTCTGGAACAGAGACCTGCCTTTCCATTGCAAGTTTCTGGTCTGTTCTCTTGCTGGGGAATTTGCATACATTCGTTATGCAAATCCCCTACCTGCCTTCTTTGATGACTGGCACTATAAGAGCTTTATGTTTCCCAGAAGGCTTTGCTGGTCATTTCCCTTCCATGGTCTGTTCCTGATGGACACTGCTGGAGTGTCAGCCATTGCTATCTAGTATAGTTAATTCCTGGGGGTTGCTTTAGGCTCCCCTTCTAGCCCAGTCAGGTTGTATTATCTGTATTGCCTGTTCTGTCTTGTCTTGCCTGTTGCCATTGTCCTGTCCCAAAGGTGGTCGACAGGAAATGGTTCTGATCTCTGTTCTTGGAGTATAGCTGGTGCAGCGGTTGCTACCAGCTATCTCTTCTGTTCTGTCTCCTGGGATCGCGCTAGCTACTTTTCGCTAGCGCTGGGGATCCTTCTGTTCTGTCTTCTGGGATCGCGCTAGCTACTTTTCGCTAGCGCTGGGGATCCTTCTGTTCTGTCTTCTGGGATCGCGCTAGCTACTTTTCGCTAGCGCTGGGGATCCTTCTGTTCTGTCTTCTGGGATCGCGCTAGCTACTTTTCGCTAGCGCTGGGGATCCTTCTGTTCTGTCTTCTGGGATCGCGCTAGCCACTTTTCGCTAGCGCTGTGGATCCTATCTCTCGCTTGTCCCTGTTTTCGTGTGTCTGTCTTGTCCGCTACGCTTGCTGGAGGCTCGGTGAGGTAACCGTTAAGCAAGCGCTCGCGTCCTCTGTTTCATGTTTGTCTGTTAATGGTTAGTTAGGCGTGCTTGTCTCTATTGTGCTTATCACGTGGAGATCGCGCATAACCGCGTGCACTGTTGCGAATGAGTGCGGTGTTCGCGGTTAGCTAGCGTTTGTTATTTTCTGTATCTCCTTATTGTATTATTTGCTGTGCCTTTGCTACCCTCGTATTCTATTCTGATCTGCCTTGTGTCACGTCTGGCGATCGCACCTCTCGCGATCGCGTTCCTATTTCATATCTGCTGTTGTGTGTGCGCGGTCGCGGGGTGGCAACTGGATTGGCGCACACACGTACAACCTGTCCCTTTGCTCAATCTCATTCGCAATTGCCTCTCTTGCGATTTGCGTTCTGCGCTTCGTACAATTCCTGTCTGGCATTTGTGGAGGTACAGAGGTTTGGTTCCTGTGCACTCCTCAGCGCCATCTGCCGACAGGAATTTCCACAATCGTTACTGGGTGCCTGCAAATATACGCTTGTGGAGGATTTCCGCCGTGTCAGCGCACGCGTTGTGCGCTGATCACGGAGAAAGTTCCACAATCGTTACACATGGCATATCTACCCCTCATAGTATAAACAGAAGATGTTCCACCAAAGACACCAGAACAGGTCTACTTGAATACATTGATCGGGAGGGAGGGGGGACTAATGATGAAAGAAAAAAGCAGTGTGTGTGATTTATAAAACATCTTTTGCTTACAAATTCTTAGTTGTATGTGTGACTAGGGGTGCTACAGGGGTGGCATAAGAGGTGTGGCAAGGGTGTGGTTAGAGGTGTGACTAGGGCGTGATTAGGGGCATGATTAGAGGTGTGGCAGGGCTGTTACTTGGGGCATACTATGGCATGATCAGAAGTGTGACAGGGTGTGGTTAGCGGCGTGGCAGAGGCATGACTTATGTAACAGGTGAATGTCTTAAAGGTGTCCCTCTTTCTTATCTCAAAAAGTTGGGAGGTGTGGTCTACATGAAAATGTAATGACTAAAAGTGTCACAAGAAAGCCCTGCCAAATTGTGATTAAAGTGAACTCCAGGTGAAAACTGATGAGATAAACAATTATATTTATCCTCCTACTCCTAAAAATGATTTTTTAGATATTTCATGGTTTTATTTTATATTTAAACATTTACAAAGTAGGTTGAATGTTTTACTGTCAGTGGCAGCCTATTAAGTGTCCCAGAGTTTGAAAAGTTCAATAGTTCATGTATTTTATCTCTCCCTGTTGCTGTAATTTGCTTATCAGTGATGTTTACTATATTCCTGACAAGGTACTGACAAGACAGAAGCTGTCACTTTCATGCCTAGAAATTAACTTTCAGGCTGCAAAATAAAACAAGTAAATCAGCCTGGTTATTTATATGTTTTGCACTTTACATACACATATTTATCTCATCATGTCACATTTAAAGCCCATCTTTAATTCGTGAGGATGGTGACTTTATTAATCAAAACTTTTGCCAATCCCAGCATTTCTGTTACAGGAAGGAGTAATGGTAGCCATATTGGATATGGATTACTTTACTGCATTGACCAACAATAGAATAGATTATGTGGTCAGAAAAGGGGGATGGACCAGGAGATGGAAAATGATGGTTAAGGCATTTTTACTTTCTTCATGAGTTTTTCGTTAAGAGTAACACAAAGGTTATTAAAAATAAAAGTTAGATACTTACCTCAGTAGTTGGATGTCCCAGAGGCTTTCTGGATCCTCCTACATCCCGCCGTTTTAGCATAGGGTCCCTCTATATTGATTCAACAAAATTTGTGGAATAGGTTTCTTCTGGCCATGAGTGCAGCCATAGACAAATGCACCTACACCGTCTATGTGTGACTAAGGTCTGTGCATGCCCAGGAGAATAAAGTGCTTGTGCAGGGAGGAAATAAGCTGTACCTGAGCAGCTTCATTCTACTGGGCATATGCAGCTCATCCAGGGCTGGGAGATGAAGAGGGGCCCTGCACTGGAACGGTGGACTTTATGAGGATTGAGGAAGCCTTTGGACCATCCAGGCTTCCCACTACTGAAATAAGTAACCAGCTTCCCTCCTCCCCACTTCAGGTTTGCTTTACAGTTTTGCCATCCTTTCCACTTTAAGAACACGTGTTTCCTTATTTATGCCAACATCCAGCTGTCCAATAAAGCCCTGGAAAAGTCTAAAGAATAGTTCTTCCAAAAGACAATCTCAGAATTGCGTGGAGTCACACTGGTGCCATGTAGGGAAGGATTCTTTGCAGGTTACTGTCCTTCTGTGAGGTCACCTGATCGGTGTGGATGTCACAGATGGTGGAGGTCTTGGAGCTCCGCACCGTGTGCTCTGCCTGGTATTCTAGCCTGATCAGATGACAAGCTCTGCAGAGCTGGAGCTGGAGGACAATCTATAATTACTCCTCTGGATCCCAGTGCTGCACAGATGACCTCCGCCCAGGCCAGCCTCACATCTTCAGCCTTCCGTGTGGAGCATCTTTTTGGGACTCCGAGAAATAAGGCCAAAATCAAGTCAGCAAAAGGAAGCCGCCCTGTTTATTGCCGTTATTATATCAGTTTAAGATTTATATTTTAAAATGACTGCAACTGAGGATAAAAAAGTGAAAAAAAAGTGGCCTATTCCCCCAACAGACAAGGGCTGAGGGCCTATGTTTGTAGAAGAAAGTGTTACAGAGAAGAAGGGGTATAAGTACATAATGCTGAGTGAGAGCAGAGTGTAGGGTTATATATTACCTGCTCCTGGTGGTGACACAGGTCGCTCTTGTCTTCACTTCCTCTTTTGCAAATGCCGTGCAGCCAGGCAGCCAATCACCATTTGATTTAGGTCCTATGTTATGTGACAGAAATAGAGGCTGCATGGTGATTGGCTGGCTGCAATCAGCTGCTGTGGCACTTGTAAACTGAAGAGGAAGTAAAGATGACCTGGATCGCTACCAGGAGCAGGTAATGGATAAAGCCCCGCTGCACTGCCACTCTGTACAGGACCCCCCCCCCAACTTCCACTTCCTGGCCCCCCAAACTCCTGTGCTCCCCCTGAAGGCGGGGTCATGGGGGAAATTGTTATGTCCCTGTAGATAAGTGATTTACTAGAGAAAAGGACAAAATGTCAAGTTACTACATTTACCAGTGTGTATCAGTGTGGCTAATTAAGGGTTTAATTACCTCAAAAGACCCGCCTCCTCAGGCTAGAGTCACATATAAATTAGATTACCTTAGAAGACCTGCCCCTTAGAGTCACATATAGATTTTATTACCTTAGAAGACCCGCTCTTTATGGTCACATATAGCTTTAGTTACCTCAAAAGATCTGCCCCTTCAGGCTAGAGTCATAAATATATAGTTTTATAACCTCAGAAGACACCCACCCTTTAGGATATAGTTTTGGTTACCTCAGAAGATCTGTCCCTTTAGGCTAGAGTAACATATAGGTTTTATTACCTCAGAAGATCCGCCCCTTAGTGTCAGATATGGTTTTGGTTACCTCAAAAGATCCGCCCTTTCAGGCTAGAGTCACATATACATTTTATGGTCACATACAGCTCCCTTCTCTCCCTAGAGAAAAATGTGTCGGCAATTTTCTCTGGGGAGAGAGGAGAGGCAGGGCCAGTTACGGAAGTAAACAGTAAAAATCTATTAACCCTTCGCACTCTTGCATGCAAATGCTCAAACAAATGCATTCACAGATTCACTCATCCAGGCACAACTGTTATCCCTACAGCTAAGTTAAAAGCCGGGGTCTTAGTTCACAGAAGAATGCATTCTTATGCTTAGTCACCTATACTGCGCAGAAGTGCACCATGCACATACTGTTTTCTAGCCACACCCCCTCCAGCACCTGCCTTTCCTTAATAACTTATTCAATGTCCTAACTAGATGCGATGTGCCTGGATATATGTATTTTTTCTTGTTACTGACCCCTGTGGCTAGGGTCTGATTCAGTGCCCTCCCTCCTTCCCCTGTATGTGTTTGTCAGCATGCACACAGCTTATGCTGGTGTATGTGCATGGTGCACATGGATACATTACGTTAGCTCCCTTGTGCGATTGGTAAGATGCACTATCTGTCCCAGGAGAGGACGTTAGGATATGTGCTCCTAATCCATTGATAGGTTTGATGCAATGAATGTGTTTGCATGTCTGCACTATGCATGTTACAGGGCCAGAGTTAGGACACCTATGTTTACCTGGGTACTTCTGCGCAGTATAGGTGACTAAGCATAAGAATGCATTCTTCTGTGAACTAAGACCCCGGCTTTTAACTTAGCTGTAGGGATAACAGTTGTGCCTGGATGAGTGAATCTGTGAATGCATTTGTTTGAACATTTGCATGCAAGAGTGTGAAGGGTTAATAGATTTTTGCTGTTTTCTAGCCACACCCCCTCCAGCACCTGCCTTTCCTCAATAACTTATTCAATGTCCTAACTAGATGCGATGTGCCTGGATATAGTTATTTTTTTTCTTGGTGGAGGGGTGTCATACCCTCTTCTTCTTCTATCCACAGAGAGTGACAGCTTAGTCCTGAGTGGGGACAGGCCTAAACTCCCTACCTGCCTCTACAGTGGTTGCCTTAGCGGTAACCCTAGTTTTTAAGTATAATACTTACGTTTCATAACTACTCCTCTTTTCCAATACATACTACACTATATTGGGCTCTTGGTTTTCTGCAATATATGTACTGTATATATACTGTAAATGTTGTATATATGCGACGGTTTGTGGGGAATTTCCATTCGCGGCTCATTATCTCGTCAGTCGTGGACTTATCTGCAATGCGCAGCTTATCTCTGGCTGTAAAGAACCGGCGGTTATTTGCACTTTGCTTTCTTCTGATTGTCATTGATCGCTGGGTATATAGACTGTCAGAACTCAGCAGATTATTGCCCCAATAATTGCCCTGAATTCCCCCCATTATTGCTCAGACTACAGATAGGCACACAAAGAGCATTTTATTGTAGGAATTGCTTTATTGCTTTATCTCTTTTCTCTTTGTTTCATCTCAAGGAATACAGCAGAGAGTGAACTGAGGGCTGATCGGAAGAATCACAATGTAATCACTGTTCAGAGCTTTTACAGCTATTCCCAAATCTACCATTCCTCATTTTCCTTTCACTTTTGCATCCGTTCTAGTTCTGTTTTGGAACACATGCAGTTTGCAGATTGGGCCACTGCCACCAGGATACCCCTGTATACTCTCCTCTCTAATAGGAACATGGCAGCATGGCCTAGGTTTGCAAAGTTGCATCTGAACAAACCACAAGCCTTCTGCAATAATTTCCTTTGGACACACAAGACCAAGGTGGAGATGTATGGCCATAACGACCACATTGGACAAAAAACAAAACAAAATCAGCTTATTAGCATCAACACCTCATACCAACTGTGAAATATGGTGGGAGAGGGTGATGATGAGGGCTTGTTTTGCATCCTCACGACCTTGGAATTCCTCCTCAGACTATGAAAGTATTCTAGAGTCAAATATGAGGCCATATTTTTGAAACTCAACCTGGAAAACACTGAACTCATGATCTAATCACCCTGTTCATCCAGGTCTCTCCCCAATGTCTCCATTACTATCAATAACATGTCCATTCACCCTGTCCCTCCTCAAACCTCCCACCTTGGTGTCACCCTGGACTCAGCACTCTCCTTCACCCCCCACATCCAGCACATCTTCTACCACTTCCATCTTCACAACATTGCCAAAATGTGCCTCTGTCATCTCCAATCTGCACAACTGCAATGCCATCCTTTCTGGACTTCGAGACCAGACTCCGAAGCCCTGCATTCTGTTATGAATGCCGCAGCCAAGCTCATTCACCCCCCCCCCCCCTGGGGTAGCTCATCTTCAGCTGCCCCACTTCTCAAGTCCCTTCACTGGCTCCCTGTGTACCCCTCAGAATTAAATTTAAACCGCCTTGTCTTGCATAAAAATCCACCATACCTCCCCTTTGTACATCTCAGATCTCGTTTAGAGATATCGCCCAACCCGCTCTCTGCTCTTCTAACACTCTACAAATGTTCCACCCCTCACATCAGTTGCTTATTCGTGGGGCTCCAAGACTTCTCCAGAGCGACCTGTGCCCTACGGAATTCCTTTCCTTCCTCCATCAGGCTTGCCCCCATCTTCAACTCATTCACGCAGGCATTAAAGTGAACCCGAGGTGAAAATAAACTGATGAGATAAACAATTGTATTTATCCTCCTACTCCTAAAAATGACTTTTTTTAGTTATCCCATGATTTAATTTTATTTTTTCCCCTTTTTAATATAGATTGAATGTTTTGTTGTCTCTGCTCAGTGGCAGTCTATTAAGTGTCCCTAAATGAAAATACATTAACAATTAACCTTTTTCTATCTCCCTCTGCTCTCACAAGTTGTATTCTGCCAAGAAAGCTTTTATGGCTGTAATTTGCATATCAGTGATGCTTCCTATATTCCCAACAAAGTATCAACAAGACAGAGGCTGTCACTTCCATGCCTAAAAATTAACTCTTTCAGGCAGCAAAATAAAACAAGTAAAACAGCTTAGTTATTAAAGCGTTTTGTAAAATATATATAATTTTTTTTTAAAAAGTGTTTTGCACTGTACATACACATGTTTATCATGTCACATGTTGCCTCGGGTACACTTTAAAGATCGATCTGTTCACCATTGCTTACCTGCCATCTTCATAGCTCCAATGCCTACATGCTATAAATAAAGTTAATAATTGTGAATGAGTGGGCCTTACTATATAAGGTACAATATCAGGTTTATCACTTACAAGGTCCCCATGAGAAATTAAGGTAATTACCACACCATGTATATCACTAATGGGGACCCCAGGGGACATGTGGCTACACTCCAGTCATTCACCTTGAGTCCCACCAATGCTCACCTTGACTGCGTAGCAACAGTCTGTGCTCCTGTCCTGCAGGTACACCACTCCAAAACTATGCAATATGTACAAGAAGGGACTCCACAGGCTTCAAACTTGTGTTTGGCTTTTTTATTGAGCAACAGCACACACTACATGTTACGGGTACACTGACCTTTCCTCAGGTGGCTAAACCAGGGACATATCTGTGCTGATGTGGTGTCAACATGTCCCCCCTTATTAGAGTAAACTGTGCATCATCACGCACGGCCTGAAAAAAGCGTGGCACCTCTTACTTTCTTGCTTGTGGTACCAGAATGGTCAGAAACACCCCAGAAGATGTAATAAACAGTAGTGCTTGGATATAATCCATGATCACGGATTAGCCATGATTCACAACCATTTTTTCGGTCATGGACATGGCGCGGAAATCCGTGGTTAGATCGTGATTAGCGGAAATTACTTCCCTGGGCCAATCAGAGGCCCAAGCCAGGCCCTAGCAACCAATCATAGGAGGGGAGGCTATGCCCTCCCCTCCTGTATATAAAGCAGCGGCCATACTGAAAAGCTCCATCCTTGCTAAGACTGTGGCACTGAGAGGAGCATCTCCAGGACATTTTTTACTAAAGCAAAGCGTTTTGGGTGTAAAGCATAGCGTTTTTACTCCTAACAGTGCTCTTATACTGTACTATATACGTGTATTTAGCTAGCCAGTGAGTGATTACTAAAGTTAGTTGTAGTCATAGTAGTGAGAGAGTGTGCTGAGTGCTGTGTTTAGTGCAGGCAGGCAGGTTCAGACTGATTGTACTGCTCACTGCTCTCTTGTATTCAGCTCATTAGCCAATGATACACTTCAGTTACTACTTACAAACAGTCACTGTCTACCACTTCTGTTCACTCACTAAGTTTTGTTAGTGACGTAATGCTCACTACTGCTCACTTGTATTATTCAGCCTGATTTTCGTGTTCTATTACTATATTCATTTTATTTTTTTCCTTTACTGAAAAATTAATAAAAGCCCCCTGTTATATTTTGTATGTCCCCAGGCCCACACACGCTTTGAGTGTAAAAATCAGCACACTTTCTCCACCTTCAAATATTTGTCATACAACATGTCTGGCAGGGTTCGTGGGGGTGTCAGGAAAGGGAGTGCCATTGCCTCTGCCACTTCTGGGACTGCTTCACGTCCAGGGAGAGGTCGCCCAGCTGTACGGGGCCGGGGTGGAGCAGAAAGGGCAACACAGCCCGGGCAGCCAACGCCGTTATCACAATTTTTCAAACCTTCGGGTCCCCGTGTGGTGGTTGAGCAGCTTGAACCTGAGATGTTGTTGGACATCATGACTTCATCCCAGACCTCCGCTGTGAGCAGCACTCCCAGCAGCAGCCGCCAACGCCCCACGCTTGCTGTGACATCAGTCCAGCATCTGGGAACGTTTTGATGGCTGAAGCTCAGGACATACTGGGGACTGATGTGGAGGAGATTGTGCTCAGGCCCAGATCAGAAGTCTTTTTTGATGATGAAGAGGGGTCTGTGTCTGGGGATGTAGAGGCGGAAGAGGAGGTGGGGGGGGTCAGAAGAAGAGCTTTATCCTGAGGAAGATGGTGATAATGATGATGTTGTGGACCGTCCGTATGTGCAACCTGAGTCCACGGAAGAAAGCTCGGAGCAGGATGATGATTCACCTAGGCAATTACAGCGCCATATGTCAGGCAGGGGCAGGTCCAGCAGTGGGCATGCAAGAAGACAGGCCGCTGCTTCAGCCGGCACCACCACCATGCAACCCCCAACCACAGAGATTGCCGCTGCATCCTCTGCTTGCCGTAGCGGCCAGGGCCACAGGTCATCTACATCCCCGGTATGGAACTTTTTTGAAGTGTCAAGCCAGGACAAAACGTATGCTATCTATGAGTCATGCGGGAAAAAAATGCCATGGGCGCAATGCATCCAAGATGGGTACCTCATCCCTCCAGGCCCACCTGAAGAGCTCCCACTGCAATGAGTATACTGATTTCAAGAGGATGCAGGCAGTGCAAGCAGGGGGTACTCAGAGCACAAGGCCCACCACCACAGCAGCATCATCCCTCCCTCAGGGTCATGAATCCCCTGCCGCAGCAGCAGTAGTACGCAAGTGCTATTTGACCTCCAGTGCTTCCCCGGCTACTCAAGACGCAGACATTGAGTCTGGCAGCCAGTCGTCATTCTCCTCTGTTTCCCTTGCAGCACATCGTCGTGACACCTTTCAGGGTCTGACCAAGCCTCTGCCTCCTGGTCACAGGTGAATCCGTAAATTAAATGGCTTGCTGGCCCGGGCCATGGCATCACAGCTCCTTCCCTACTCCCTGGTGTAGGAGGGGAGCGATCTTCGCACGCTGCACCAGTTTGGTTTTCCCGAGTGGCAAATCCCCAGCCGCCACTATTTCTCGAGGAATGCCATCCCAGCACTCCGCAAGTTTGTGGTGGAAAACGTGGCCCGTTCGCTAGACTATTCTGTGGGCGAGCGGGTCCACATCACCATGGACTTGTGGAGTAGCCGATTTGGGACAGGCCGCTACCTGTCCTTTACGGCGCACTGGGTGACATTGATGGAAGGGGGGGAAGGACAAGAGCACAACAGCCCAGTTGGTGGTGCCACCATGCGGGATCAAGGGTGATGCAGCAGGCTCCTCTCATCCCAGTCCCTCCACACCCGTCAAGCAAGCCTGCCTCTGCAGCAGCAGCGCCAAGCCTCGGCACTGCCAAGCACTGCTGAAATTAGTCAGCCCGGGGAAGGAAAAACTCACGGCCGCCAACATCCTGGCCGCCCTCAGGCAGCAGGAACGGAGGTGGCTGACTCCAAGAGGCCTGGAAGTGGGGTATGTGGCGGCCAATAATGGGGCCAACCTGGTGTCCGCAGTGCAGCAGGGAAACCTCCAGCACATCCCCTGCATGGCCCACGCTCTAAATCTCGTGGTGCGGCGCTTCCTGCGCACCTACCGGGGATGATCGACCTGCGGCAAGATGCCCGGCAGGTGGTACTCTATTTCCGCTGCTCAGCCACTTCCTCTGCACTCCTGTCCAGCCTACAGTGGCAATATGGCAAGCCAATTCAACTCTGGCCATGTTGAAGCAGCTGTGTCAGCACAGGGTGGCTCTTAGGGCCTACATTTTAGACCAAAGTGTTTCCAGCAACTAGCAAGTTCCCATGATAACTGCAGCTCAGTGGACACTGGTGCAGCAAGTGTGCTTGGCGCCGAGTCCCTTCCTGCAGGGAATCAAGTTGGTCAGCCAGGAGCGGGCCTCCATGTGTGAGTGGGTGCCCATGGTTTGCCTGCTGGACAGGGCAATGTGTGATTTGGTGGAAAAGGGAGAGACAGCCCTGAGGCAGCTGGATCAGGAGCAGTTGGCAGCACACTCCAGCTCACAGGAGTGCTTACAGGAAGCGGCGGAGGTGGAGGAGTTGGAGGTCCCTAACCTAAGTGAGGAGGAGGAGCAGAGCGCCGCTGCCGTTGTACGGGGATGGCGAATGGGGGGAGGAGGCAGGACAGGAAGAGGACAGGCATGTCATATGGGACAACGATGACGATGAAGATGTTGTTGCCAATGCCCACATGTTCCTCATTGCTGTGCACATGTTGCACTGCCTTCGTATGGACCTCCGGGTGACCCAGATGCGTGAATGGGAGGATCACCTTGATGCTGGACCCGCGTCTGAAGGGGAAGCTGGGAGAGTTTATGACGCCATCCACCACCGAGCAACGCACAAGGGAGTTGCAGGAGACCCTTGTGCGCAGACTCTTGGAAGCATTCCCCCAGCTTTCCACCCCCACTGTAGCTGTTCTGCCAACCCAGCAACAGGTGCCTGACGCCGCCACCAGCAGCACAACCACCACCACCAGCAGCAGTAGCCGGCACCCCGGAGACCTTCTAAACCTAACCAAGAGCCTGTATGCAGTGCAGCGGTCCAGAGCAGAGGTGCCAGCCACAGCATCCTTCTCCAACCAGCACCAGCAGCTACTGACCAGCATGGTGTGTGACTACATGGGGTCATTCAGCGGGCTTGACACAGACAGCCCCGTGGACCCCATGGAGTACTGGGTCAAGAGACTGGACATCTGGAGGGAGCTTGCCCAGTAAGCTCTGGAAGTTATGTCCTGCCCTCCTTCCAGTGTCCTCTCCGAGAGATGCTTCAGTGTGGCCGGTGGCGTGGTCAATGAGAAGCGCTCTCGGCTGTCCCACACCTCTGTGGACAAACTCACCTTCCTGAAAATAAACCAGGCTTGGGTGGAAGGTGAGTTCCTGGCCCCTGCTGTCGGCCACAGGGGGACATGAAGTGGCTAATGCAATTTGTTAACCATGCCTGCCTTTCCAAAGCAAGTTAGTACCTGCCTGCCTTGGTACATTTTTGACTGTGGTACTACCAGTGAGTTGCCATGCTCCTTCTGTGCTGCCGCACTGACCGGCCGCTTAGTCCTCCTGACTCAGTCGCTACTAAAGTCTGCGTTCCCACTGCCAGGGTCCACGGATGCATATAATTTTTGGGGCAGCATTATCAAACTGTGGTACTACCAGTGAGTTGCCATGGTCCTTTTGTGCTGCCGCACTGACCGCTTAGTCCTCCTGACTCGCTACTAAAGTCTGACTCGCTACTAAAGCCAGGGTCCACTGACAACTCTGCTGTCATGTGTCACGATCGGTGTAGCAGAGAGGGTCTGATTCTCGGTGATCTGCAGTATCACTGGCAATACAGATATATATCTGATTATTGATGATCTGCAGTATCACCGATAATCCGATATAACACTAACCTCTGAACACCTGAGTAGTGTGAGTGCTTGGTGCAACAGTAATACCGTGAGGACTAAGCCTCAGAAACAAGTGTCGTACAGTATAAAGTACTGCAGCAATACATATTCCTTCCGAAGGCCTGGACTCTCCCGGGGGAGGAGTCAGGCGGAACGTAGGAAGGACAGAACGTGAGTGACATCTAGGAGAGAGTGTCACTAACAGATCTGGGAACTGCCTCTAACAGTAAAGTCAGTTCTCGAAGTCGGGCAAGCCAGGTCGTAACACACGGACAGATACAGTACAGATTCAGAAAGCAGAGGCGGAGTCTAATAAACAAGCAGGGTTCGGCAACAGGGTATCAGAAATATCGGGGTACAGAATCAGATGTAGAGTCTAAGAGCGAGCCGAGGTTCGGGAACAGGGTATCAGAATGACAAGGTACAAGATCAGAATACAGAAGAATAGTAACAAGCTTGAGGAACCTGAGGAGCAGGTTCCCAATGAATACAGGATGGGCCCTGGGGCAGTAAATACAGAGCTGGCCCTGTGGCGCAGGTGCCCAACAAATACAGAGCTGGCCCTATGGGGCAGGTGCCCAGCAAATACAGAGCTGGCCCTGGGGAGCAGGTGCCCAGCAAATACAGAGCTGGCCCTGTGGAGCAGGTGCCCAGCACATACAGAGCTGGCCCTGTGGAGCAGGTGCCCAGAACATACAAGGCATGAACTATCTCCTAGTGATAGAGACAGTTCTCAGGGTCGGGAAGGCCCTGGGGAGCAGGTGCCCAGCGAATACAGAGCTGGCCCTGTGGAGCAGGTGCCCAGCGAATACAGAGCTGGCCCTGTGGAGCAGGTGCCCAGCGAATACAGAGCTGGCCCTGTGGAGCAGGTGCCCAGCGAATACAGAGCTGGCCCTGTGGAGCAGGTGCCCAGCGAATACAGAGCTGGCCCTGTGGAGCAGGTGCCCAGCACATACAGAGCTGGCCCTGTGAAGCAGGTGCCCAGCACATACAAAGCTGGCCCTGTGAAGCAGGTGCCCAGCACATACAGAGCTGGCCCTGTGAAGCAGGTGCCCAGCACATACAGAGCTGGCCCTGTGAAGCAGGTGCCCAGCACATACAAGGCATGAACTATCTCCTAGTTATAGAGATAGTTCTCAGGGTCGGGAAGGCCAGGTCGGCAACTCACAGACAAACAAAGTACAGGATCAGAAGACAGAGGCAGAGTCAGGGGCTAGCGGAGGTTGGCAACGGAGAATCAGAAAGGCAAGGTACAGAGTCAGATATCAGGAGAGTAGTCAGACAAGCAGGAAGTCATAACAGATAATCACAATCAAACTAGTACTTTAAGCTATCAACAGAATCTAGCTAAGTGTAGGATTACAGCTCCAGCTGGTCCCGGCACACTTAAGGATCTGACTACAGGTCTGAGTGCTCCCACGTATGTGTTCGCAACGACAGGCAACCAGCAACTGACCAAGCAGCAGAATATATAGTTGCTGGACACTGCCGCCCCGCCCGAACCATTCAGCCAATCATGAGTCCTGCAGGAATCAGCTGACCTTCCTGATTAGCTGACACTTCCCCTGCTGGTATAAAGGTCCTGAATTCAGGCCCGCGCGCGCATAGCTCTCCATCTGCCTAGGTGCACAAACAGACCCAGCCACACCAAGCACACGCTGCTGCATGCAAACAGCCGCTTTGCTGTCAGGACATGCGGCGGCTTTTCCGCGATCCACCACACAACCAGACACGTGCAAACCGCCGCGTAGGACGCGGAGTCAGCCGCCTAGCTCCACACACGGCGGCTTTCCGCGTTTCCTCACAGTACCCCCCCCTCCCCCCTGAAGCGTGGACTCCGGACACGCCCCAGACAGATCCCCAGGAGACAATGATAGCGACGTCCTCATCTCATACCCACACTCTTCACCTGATCAGATACCAAAGTCGAGGACCGTCCTGTGTCAGATTCAGGATTTTGGAACAAGGTATAAATGTGATAGTCACTAATTTTCTCGCATTCAGAACATAAATACAACCTCTCACAGGTGCGAGATTTCTCATGAGTGACAACCGGTGGATCAGGCGAAAAACATTTCCCACACTCAGAACATGAATACGTTTTCTCATCGGTGTGAGACTTCCAATGACTGAGAAGTTCAGTGTTATTTACAAAACATGTTACACACTCAGAAGACGAATAAAGCTGTCCCCCGCAGTGTGAGTTTCTACGATTGACAAGATTTATGTTATGTTTAAAACATTTCCCACACTCAGAACATTAATGTGATTTCTCATCAGTGTGAGACTTCCCATGACTGAGAAGTTCTTCCTCACATACAGGACACACGTATAATTTCTTACCTGTGTGAGATTTCCCATTAGTCACAGGTCGTCCCTCAGGTACAAAAGAGTCCCCACATTTAGAACATGAATATATGTATCCCTTAAAGTGGGGCCTACTATGATTAACAAGATCTAAATTATGCTCAGAACATGAATGTGGTTTCTTGTTACTTAGAATCTGGTCAGATGATGGAGCTGAAGACTGTACGGTTTCAGACTCCTTAACTCGATTTGCTGCAATAAGCAAGCTTGACTCTTGCGCAGCAGATTCATGACTATAGATAGAGCCATCACTCTCATAAAGTTCGGAAATGTTATCCGCATAGTAGCTCTCTATCTGTTGTTCTTCAAAACTATTTTCCGCTCCCAGTGAGGTCATACTTCCCCTATATGAGTTCTCACCAGAACACGATTTTTCAGGAATAATAGGTTGTGCAGGATGTACGTGGGACTTTCTATGATTGAGGAGATCCGCATAATATACAAAATCCTCTTTACACTGTGAACATGGAAAAGATTTATCAGACGGACGGGAGGTATCTAAATCGGGGCAATATTTGAGCGACAGATTTCCTACCATACGTTCAGTTACACCAGTACATGGTTTCTGGAGGCCGGGATCTGAACTAGCACCAGATCCCGTATTTCCCGGGGATGGTGCAGCAGACTTCTTAGAACTCGGGCCTCTCACCATCCCCCCAAAAAATTTTCTTGACTTTTTCCTGCAATTTCGTAGCCAATGGTCATGTTGTCCGCAATAGAAGCAAAGACCCTCTAGGCGTCTTCGCGTCCTCTCTGATTCAAATAACCTGGAGTGGTGCCCTACGAATTTCCCAGGTGAGGGTACTCTAGATTGAATTACAGAGGGGGTGACACTGATGCAACAGAGTTTAAAATACACTTAATTGACTCAGTCAGTTGGTTAACCTGAGTCTGCAATGTATCAACCGTTTTCTTAACCTCCTTAAGAGTAGCGGTTAACACATCGATCCGTTCATCAAGTGTCACCATGTTTCTTTAGGCCTGTCGTTCTGTCACGATCGGTGTAGCAGAGAGGGTCTGATTCTCGGTGATCTGCAGTATCACTGGGAATACAGATATATATCTGATTATTGATGATCTGCAGTATCACCGATAATCCGATATAACACTAACCTCTGAACACCTGAGTAGTGTGAGTGCTTGGTGCAACAGTAATACCGTGAGGACTAAGCCTCAGAAACAAGTGCCGTACAGTATGAAGTACTGCAGCAATACAGATTCCTTCCGAAAGCCTGGACTCTCCCGGGGGAGGAGTCAGGCGGAGCGTAGAAAGGACAAAACGTGAGTGACACCTAGGAGAGAGTGTCACTAACAGATCTGGGAACTGCCTCTAACAGTAAGGTCAGTTCTCAAAGTCGGGCAAGCCAGGTCGTAACACACGGACAGATACAGTACAGATTCAGAAAGCAGAGGCGGAGTCTAATAAACAAGCAGGGTTCGACAACAGGGTATCAGAAATATCGGGGTACAGAATCAGGAATCAGATGTAGAGTCTAAGAGCGAGCCGAGGTTCGGCAACGGTATCAGAATGACAAGGTACAAGATCAGAATACAGAAGAATAGTAACAAGCTTGGGGAACCTGAGGAGCAAGTTCCCAATGAATACAGGATGGGCCCTGAGGCAGCAAATACAGAGCTGGCCCTGTGGCACAGGTGCCCAACAAATACAGAGCTGGCCCTATGGGGCAGGTGCCCAGCAAATACAGAGCTGGCCCTGGGGAGCAGGTGCCCAGCAAATACAGAGCTGGCCCTGTGGAGCAGGTGCCCAGCACATACAGAGCTGGCCCTGTGGAGCAGGTGCCCAGAACATACAAGGCATGAACTATCTCCTAGCGATAGAGATAGTTCTCAGGGTCGGGAAGGCCCTGGGGAGCAGGTGCCCAGCGAATACAGAACTGGCCCTGTGGAGCAGGTGCCCAGCGATTACAGAGCTGGCCATGTGGAGCAGGTGCCCAGCGAATACAGAGCTGGCCCTGTGGAGCAGGTGCCCAGCACATACAGAGCTGGCCCTGTGGAGCAGGTGCCCAGCACATACAGAGCTGGCCCTGTGGAGCAGGTGCCCAGCACATACAGAGCTGGCCCTGTGAAACAGGTGCCCAGCACATACAGAGCTGGCCCTGTGAAGCAGGTGCCCAGCACATACAAGGCATGAACTATCTCCTAGTGATAGAGATAGTTCTCAGGGTCGGGAAGGCCAGGTCGGCAACTCACAGACAAACAAAGTACAGGATCAGAAGACAGAGGCAGAGTCAGGGCTAGCGGAGGTTGGCAACGGAGAATCAGAAAGGCAAGGTACAGAGTCAGATATCAGGAGAGTAGTCAGACAAGCAGGAAGTCATAACAGATAATCACAATCAAACTAGTACTTTAAGCTATCAACAGAATCTAGCTAAGTGTAGGATTACAGCTCCAGCTGGTCCCGGCACACTTAAGGATCTGACTACAGGTCTGAGTGCTCCCACGTATGTGTTTGCAACGACAGGCAACCAGCAACTGACCAAGCAGCAGAATATATAGTTGCTGGACACTGCTTCCCCGCCCGAACCATTCAGCCAATCATGAGTCCTGCAGGAATCAGCTGACCTTCCTGATCAGCTGACACTTCCCCTGCTGGTATAAAGGTCCTGAATTCAGGCCCGCGTGCGCATAGCTCTCCATCTGCCTAGGTGCACAAACAGACCCAGCCACACCAAGCACACGCTGCTGCATGCAAACAGCCGCTTTGCTGTCAGGACATGCGGCGGCTTTTCCGCGATCCACCACACAACCAGACGCGTGCAAACCGCCGCGTAGGACGCGGAGTCAGCCGCCTAGCTCTTGGCACACGCGGCGGCTTTCCGCGTTTCCTCACATCATGTCATTGCTATCGCTGCAAGGAAAAAAAAATTACAAAAACCTCTCTGGGTTTTTTTGTGGCATCGGCCACTCATCCTCCTCTTCCAGTGGTACCATCACCGCCAGGGGCCATTGGGACTCACCTTCACCTCTGCGATTGCTTAAAGTGTATTTCCCTGTTGAAAAACAATTATTACCAATTAATAACCTCATTTCAAGTGTTGATTTCACTTTAAAATCCATTTTCTCAAAAACGAAAAGTTCTTTTTGGATTTTTTTTTTGTTTAAGTTGTAGCCCCTTATCACCTTGATAATCCATGCAATTTGGAGGATTTTAGCATGTATGGGGGCCTTGCTATTAGCTAAAATGGTTTTCAGTGATCACGACCTTGATTTTCCGTGATTGCCTCATTCACGAAAAAAAAATCTGTGTTAAATTCGTGATTGCGTATTAAATTCGGAAATTAATCACAGAATTTTCGTGTTTTTTTTTTCAATCACGGTCGAATAGTTGAATCCGTGATTGGGGGGTATCTGAGCACCCCTAGTTATAAACAAATATCCTCTGACAGTTTCCCAATGACAAGCTGTGATCCCCCCATGTAAAGGTTTGGGGGGAGTTTCTGGCTTCAGTTCAGTGTGAGAAGTCTTGAGATGTTATAGAATCGGCATAGAAGGGGCAGGAACAGAGCAGCTGCCCCGGGGGAGGGGGGTGATCTTTGGCTCCCTTATATAATAGTAATAATAATTGTGTGTGACAGATATATGAGGAGAGGGGTGAGCCCAGGTGACAGAGGCTCGGGAGGCTGCAGGAAACAGCTTGTTCTGCAGATAGTAAACACACAGGTTTCACAACATCTCGGCTGGGGGGAGTCGGGGAAATGTGTACAACGGGATGAACTAATCACTGCGCAGGAAATTATCACTTCAAACGCTTAATCCACCGCACGATTCCTGAGTCTCGTAGCCTGACTGGGTATTAAAGGAGTACATTATATAAGGGCGCGAGGAAAAAAGGGCGCGGGGTGAAGCTGAAATGTCAAAATATTGTTTAGAAGAATGTTTTTTATCCTTTCTTCATCTTTACCCGAAATTAGAAAAACAAACATGTTAAAAATACAGTATTAAAAGGGTGCTGGGTGAAGCTGAAATTTCAAAATATTGTATATAACAATGTTTTTTATCTTTTTTTTATGAATATTTCTCTGTTAGACTATTAAATATGGTTAAATAACAGTATTAAAAGGGAGCGGACTAAAGCTATATGTAATCAATAAATACTGTTGTATATTGGACACCAAATGAACACGAAAAATATTAACAGTGGTATTGATGATGACAGTAAAACACTGGTAAATATTAGCGATATTTTACTACAACTAAATCTAACCCTACTCTCACACAGAACCTTCCCCCCCTCCAACATCTAACCCTAATCCACCCTCCTTGACACCTAACCCTAAGATCCCACTTCCTGAAGCCTAACCCTAAGCCCCTACTTCCTGACACCTAACCCTAAAATCCCTCTTACTGGTGCCTAACCCTAAGCCCCTACTTCCTGACACCTAACCCTAAAATCCCTCTTCCTGGTGCCTAACCCTAACCCCCCCCTTCATGACTTCTAACCCTAAGACCTCCCTTCCTGACCCTTAACCCTAAAACCCTTCTATCTGGTGCCTAACCTTAAAATAACTTAAATACAAAAAAAAATAAACAATACATTTTAACACAATAATTAAGAAAATGATAATTCTCAAAAAGAATTTCAAAATGATAATTTTCAAAACGATAATGCTCAAAACTAAAAATTTTGGTTGCACAGGCCCAGTGCTCGCTGTTTATCAGGAGCCCAAATTTATGCTTTTAATGCCCAATAGCCGATATTTTGCATTAGTGCCTGTGGGGTGCCCAAACAGTCTTTTTGCCGCAGGCGCCCAAATTTTCTGCGTCCATAGAAAGACGAGAGAAACGTTTATTGCTTATTCTCAGCACACAAATCAAATCAAGTTTGCCCGACTTCCCGTTCAAATGATTTGTTGGATAAAAATATTGGCAGTTGATGGATAATGAAAGATTGGCGGTAACACACAGACACAGGGCGGTCTGTGTACGGTCAACTCTGTAGCGAAATAAGTTCCAACAGGAAACGTGTGTGCATGCTTCTGGATCCCAGCCAACAGGAAATGATCACAAAGTCTCACAAATAGCAATGGCCGTGTCTAGGAGAACTCATGGACAAGCAGCTGATAGTGATCACATCCTGCTTTTAGCACATGATCATGACTAGCAAATCAGAGACTTATATATCTACCAGCTGACCTAACTGATCACATGCTTCACCCATGAGTTTTCCTAGACATGACCATCTGTAATGACAAGCAGATCCACCGCCTTAATATTAGTCCCTTTGCCCCAATCTACCTCCCCAATTTTCATCTTGTATGGCGCTCACCTGCTTGAAGGGGAGACATGTACTGTCTGCCCACCTGTGGTTACAGGATAGCCTCCACATAACTCTTGCTACAGTTGTCCTTTAACCTGCCTGGCGTTCTATTAAGATCGCCAGGGAGGCTGCGGGAGGGTTTTTTTTTAATAAAAAAAAAACTATTTCATGCAGCCAACTGAAAGTTGGCTGCATGAAAGCCCACTAGAGTGCGCTCCGGAGGCGTTCTTCCGATCGCCTCCGGCGGCCAGAAGTAACACGGAAGGCCGCAATGAGCGGCCCTCCGTGTTTCGCTTACCTCGTCGCCATGGCGACGAGCGGAGTGACGTCATGGACGTCAGACGACGTCCTGACGTCAGCCGCCTCCGATCCAGCCCTTAGCGGTGGCCGGAACTTTTTGTTCCGGCTACGCTGGGCTCAGGCGGCTGGGAGGACCCTCTTTCGCCGCTGCATGCGGCGGATCGCCGCACTGCAGCGGCGATCAGGCAGCACACGCGGCTGGCAAAGTGCCGGCTGCGTGTGCTGCTTTTTATTTGAGCCAAATCGGCCCAGCAGGGCCTGAGCGGCGACCTCCGGCGGTACTGGACGAGCTGAGCTCGTCCAGACCGCCCAGCAGGTTAAATAACAGTGATCTCAGCTTATGTTTGATGACTCTATGTGGAAGCATCTGGACAAAAGAAGCCAAGCATAGGATACGAAAGCCTTAAAGCACACCTGAAGTGAGGAATATGGAGGGTGACATATTTATTTACATTTAGACAATACCAGTTGCCTGGTACTTCTATAGCAAATTATAGGCTTGTCTGAACAGGTTTTGTGGGAACCTTTGAAGGTTTCCAGGCTCAGAGCATGAAGTACAGGCTGTGGGAGAGAGTTCCAAAGGAGAGGTGATGCTCGAGAAAAGTCCTGGATGTGGGAATGAGATGAAGTGACCAAGCTAGAGGACAGGAGGGTCTCCTGGGAGGAGTGATGGATCTGGGTGGGATGGATTCTAGAGATTGAGGAAATGTATGGTCTCCATACATGAAACTTGCCTGACCTCTAAAGAACATATCACCTGTCATCAGGCCAAATGTGTCATCTGTAATATTCTATTATTCTATAATTAGCACAATGTTCAGTAAAGCTATAAATCTGCCCATTGCTTTGGCTCAGTGAGTTTTCTCTCCGCCAACGTCTATCAGCGATAGGGAGGGTCCTTTGCCTCTGAGGACCTGCTTCTATCACTGGTGTGGTGATGGAAGGCTGGGGAGAGTGTTCTGCCCCCATCGATGTGATATATCCAGGTCAGGCTCTAATAATATGCAAGTCGCAGGTCACAGGAGAGTAGCAGCCTGACAAGCCAAGCAAGTGCCAGCAATAATTGTTATTTATGTTTGTTAATTGCTATTAAAGAGAACTAATTACCCTGGCAAGAGAAGCACAAGCAAGTCATGACTTTACCCTAGAGACCCGCAAGAGCGCTCCAACAACTTCATGTCATGAAAGTCACACATGAAGCAACGATGATGTTCTCCAACCCCCTTCATCAATAACCGCTGAGCAAAAGCGTGGGAGAACCTCTCAGCGCGTGCATTGAAAAATATCGCCTAAGAAAAATGGGGCAGGGTGATGCTAACAATGACCTCTTGCTACTGAGGTTACGTAACACTTTAGAAATGTCCTAAAACGTTAAATAACCTTAGTAACAGGATGACGTTACCGGCATCTGCATACATTACCTGGTCCCGGCGATCGCGTCTTCTCCTCCTCTTCCTGGTTAGTTTGCCAGAGTCTTGCAGCTAGCCAATCACCATGTGGGGACTGAAGCTGCAAGGTGATTGGCTGCCTGCCGGACAGTTGCAAAGTAACCAGGAAGTGGAGGAGACACGATCGCCCCAAGAACAGGTAATGCATCTCTTCACCCCAGCCTACTATCACACTGAACCCTCCCTAACCACTCTACCCCCGCTGCATAACCCTAACCTCTCCACCCTGGCTGCCTAACCCTTACCACTCTAACCACACCACTCCGGCTATCTAACCCTAACCACGCCACCGCCATGCCAAACCCTAACCCCCTGCCTAATTGAACCTACTCCCTGTCGCCATAGGAGGCTGTAGTAAAAGCTGTGAATAGTGGCAAGGACATTAAATTATGGTGCCCGGTAAATAGTGGGCACTAGGTGCCATTTTTTATCAGTGCTTGTTCTGTGCCATTTTATCTGTCACACTCCCAACCCCCTTACAATGCCCAGCTCTTCTCATGGCACTCACATGGAAAGCTCTGGCACACTCTACTATAGGGTATCCTTTAAATTAAATTAAAATTAAAGTGCATTAGAGTGAATTAAACTCTATATATGATGAATTAAGAAAATACATGATTTGGCATCCTTACAATAAATGTACTGTACCGGTAACACCTCTTCCTGTGTCCTAAGCCTGGCAATGTGGTAAATATTCTCTTTTCCTTATATTCATCCTGGGTAATAAGACATTCTACAGGTTTTTTTTTGTTTTAGTTAAGTTTAACCATATTGTAATCAAGACTGGCTGAAGTAAAGGGACCCAATGCTGGAGCTGCGGACAGCAGAGGACGGCGGAGCGGGAGCAATCCTCGCCCATGGGGCTGGAGGAAGCCCCAGGTATGTATAAAAAGGTAAATATCGTTGGTCTCTGATTTCCTTTGACATTGGTGGGACACTCCCATTGTTATTTGAAATCAATATTGTACAGTGGGATGCGAAAGTTTGGACAACCTTATTAATTGTCATGATTTTCCATTATAAATCGTTGGTTGTTATGACAAAAAATTACAGTTAAGTATATCATACAGCAGACACACACAGTGATATTTGAGAAGTGAAATGAAGTTTACTGGATTTACAAAAAGTGTGCAATAATTGTTTAAACAAAGTTAGGCAGGTGCATAAAGTTGGGCACCACAAAAAAGAAATGAAATCAATATTTAGTAGATTCTCCTTTTGCAGAAAAAAAGCCTCTAAACGCTTCCTGTAGGTTCCAATGAGAAGCTGGATTCTGGTTGAAGGTATTTTGGACCATTTCTCTTTACAAAACATTCAGGTTTGATGGCTTTCGAGCATGGACAGCTCTCTTTAACTCACACCACAGATTTTCAATAATATTCAGGTCTGGGGACTGAGATGGCCATTCCAGAACGTTGTACTTGTTCCTCTGCATAAATGCCTTAGTGGATTTTGAGCACTGTTTAGGCTTGTTGTGTTGTTGAAAGATCCAGCCCCAGTGCAGCTTCAGCTTTGTCACTGATTCCTGGACATTGGTCTCCAGAATCTGCTGATACTGAGTGGAATCCTTGCGTCCCTCAACTTTGACAAGATTCCCAGTCCCTGCACTGGGCACACAGCCCCACAGCTTTCTGGAACCACCACCATACTTTACTGTAGGTAGCAGGTGTTTTTCTTGGAATGCTGTGTTGGTTTTCCTTCATGCATAACGCCCCTTGTTATGCCCAAATAACTAAATTTTTGTTTCATCGGTCCACAATACCTTATTCCAAAATGTCCAAATGTGCTTTCGCATACCTCAAGCAGCTCTGTTTGTGCTGTGGGCAAAGAAAAGGCTTCCTCTGCATCACTCTCGTATACAGCATCTCCTTGTGTAAAGTGTGCCGAATGGTTGATCAATGCACAGTGACTCCATCTGCAGCAAGATGATGTTGTAGGTCTTTGGTGGTGCTGGTCTGTGGGTTGACTCTGACTGTTCTCACCATTCGTCGCTTCTGTTTACCAAGATATTTATTGGTCTGCCACTTCGAGCCTTAACTTGAACTAAGTCTGTAGTCTTCCATTTCCATAATATGTTCCTAACTGTAGAAACAGGTAGCTGAAATCTCTGAGACAGCTTTCTGTATCCTTCCCCTAAACCATAATGGTGAACAATCTTTGTCTTTAGGTCATTTGAGGAGGGAAACTTACAATTGACCCCCTTAAGTGCTCTTTCTCATAATTGGATTCACCTGTGTATGTAGGTCAGGGGTCACTGAGCTTACCAAGCCAATTTGAGTTCCAATAATTAGTTCTAAAGGTTTTGGAATCAATAAAATAACAACAGTGCTCAAATGTATGCACCTGACTAATTTTGTTTAAACAATTATTGCACGCTTTCTGTAAATCCAATAAACTTCATTTCACTTCTCAAATATCACAGTTTGTTTCTTATTCATTTTTAGTTAGCCAATAAATGGTATCAGCCACTTCTTGCTTTTACTGATGGCTAACACGGTACAATACCCTACTGTTTCTCCTATATGATATATTTAACTGACATTTTTTATCCTAACAACCAACGATTTTTACAGTAAAATCATGTCACTGTATATCACATTTCCACCTAATAAAAATCTTTTAAAAAGAGAATCCATCTTAAACTATAAAATTGCAATTGCACCAAAATAACCCAAATTTGCAATCACTGAAAAATCTAACTCTTCCTCCTTGTCTTTGGAAATGACAGAGCTGGCAGATTAACCAGTTGATTATTGTTAGAAAACGCGGAAAAGCCGCTGCGTGTGTCAAGAGCAAGGCGGCTGACTCCGCGTCCAGCGCGGCGGTTTGCACGCATAGACACGCGTCTGGTAGTATGGTGGAATGCGGAAAGGCCGCCGCATGTCCTGACAGCAAAGCGGCCGTTTCCGCGTCCAACGCGGCGCTTTGCATGCAGCGGCGTGCGCTTGGTGTGGCTGGGTCTGTTAGTGCACATAGGCAGATGGAGAGCTACGCGCGCGCGGGCCTGAACTCAGGACCTTTATACCAGCAGGGGAAGTGTCAGCTGATCAGGAAGATCAGATGATTCCTGCAGGACTCATGATTGGCTGAGTGGCTCGGGCGGGGCGGCAGAGTCCAGCTACTATATATTCTGCTGCTTGTCAGTTGCTGGTTGTCTGCCATTGCAAACACTTTGTGGAAGCATTCAGACCATAGTCAGATCCTTACAGTGTGTTTGAACCAAGAGGACTTGGGAATTCACACTAAGCCAGATTACCTTGTACTGTTTATTTGTTAGTGTAGTTCCAGGGTGTTGATGATCACGGAACTCACACCCAAGACTAGGGAATTGTATTATCATTTATGTTATGCTCCAGACTAGTTCCAGGGTGTTGTGACTACGGACCTCACACCCAGACTAGGATTGTGCCATTTCTGTATTAGGTTAGCCCAGTCCAGGCCAATACCTTTCATATTAGCTGCAGGGCTTCCTGCAACCCAGCCTCGGTCCCTCACCCAGGGGTCCACAGGCTACAGGAATATCACCCAGGGTCAGGGGTGAATTCCTCAGGAGTTTTGGGCCGCCAGCTCCTCTGGTGGTCTCCTCTCAGAGTTGTTTCTGTTACACCAAACACTCTCACTATTCTGGTATCCAGAGGTTAGCAATACATCTGTATTATCGCTGATTTTGCAGATCATCGATAATCAGGCGTATCTCTGCATTATTGGTGGTACTACAGATCGCCAAGAATCAGATTCTCTCTGCGTGCTGACACCAATCGTTACAATTATTAAAGGTAATGGACACCTTTCAAATGCTTGACATTTTGAACAATACCTTTTTTCGTGTTTACATTACATAGTTCAAATATTTTATTTATCGAGTTTCCTTCTACTTTAAAGTCTTCATTCGAGGGAGATAAACAAACCAACAACATAGAATCTCACTTAGCAAGATAGGGGTTGGTTTGCTGTGTTATTCCGTAGATTGTTCTGACATGTTTTACAACAGGCTAGCCCTTTCTTAAAGAGAAACTCCGACCAAGAATTGAACTTTATCCCAATCAGTAGCTGATACCCACTTTTACATGAGAAAAATAATGATTTTCACAAACAGACCATCAGGGGGCGCTGTATGACTGATTTTGTGCTGAAACCCCTCCCACAAGAGGCTCTGGTACAGTACGGTACTCTGGGCAAACTGTCACAATGTAACAATGTTCAGACAGGAAATAGCTGTCTGTTAAAGCCAGACCAGCTAGAAACAGCTCCATAATCTGCCCACAGTAACAATGTCTCCATGTAATACAAGTCAGAATGTGAATCTGGGAGAGGAAAGATTTTACAATGAGCAAACACTGACTAAATCATGTATACATAATTATTGTAAAAATGAAGCACTTTTTTTATTACATTATTTTCACTGGAGTTCCTCTTTAAAGCCAATGGGTACTAGTTTAAAAATAAAAAAGTCGGATACTCACCTAAGGAGAGGGAAGGCCCGGTCCTAATGAGCCTTCCCTCTCCTCTCCCGGTGCCCTCGGTGCTGCGCTGGCTCCTCCGTTTGCGTCCGCCGCCGCAGGGACTTCGGAGGTCTTCGGGAGCACTCGGGCTTCCGAAGACGGGCCGCTCCATACTACGCACGCGCGAGTGCGTCATAGAGGGCGCTCGTGCATGCGTAGTATGGAGCGGCCCGTCTTCGGGAGCCAGAGTGCTCCCGAAGGCTTCCGAAAGCTCCCTTCGGCATGCGGAAGTGGCAATATTTGACCGAACTGGTCGAATACTGTCACGGGGGATCCTGCGCGGGACCGGGCACCGGGAGAGGAGAGGGAAGGCTCATTAGGACCGAGCCTTCCCTCTCCTTAGGTGAGTATCCGACTTTTTTATTTTTAAATTGGTAAACACTCACTTTAAAGTCATTGTCTGGTCTAGGTAAGCAGAGCTACAGCACAGTACCCTTGACCCCCCCACCCCCACCCCTGCAGTCACCACCCATCTAAAATGATGACGATAAAAAGGCCTCAATGACAATCACACACCTCATATAAATAATAAAATGTTTGAATGGTTGCATTGCTATATTTCAGCTTCATTTGTGCATGTTAAACATGTTGTGATTTAACTGTTTTTACTATTTTAATGCAAACCTAGTAGACTAACCCTTACAACACAAAGCACTGATGATGATCAGTTGCAATAGTCGTTTAGAGATATAATATGCAGACTGTTACAGTACTTAACAGTAACAGTAGTTAGGACTACAATGTGCAGACAAGCAGCAGTGCTGCACCGTGTCTAGTCTAATCTGCTGAAGTCTAGTGGAAAACAAACCTCAAACATTACAAAGCAATGAGGAAGATGTAAACATTTTGCAACACGGAGAACTCAGCATGGTGCGAGGGCTACAACAGAAGCTATATTTATACTGCTGGTTGGGATCATATACTAAGAAATCAAAGCAGCTATTAGGACACTGCTACCAAAAAATAGTTTCCACATCGAGTCCCATGATCATCCCTGGCTGCTGATTAACTGCTGATTGGCTGCTGTGGCAGACCAAGTCGTCATAGGATAGCCCAATGACCCTACTGGATTCCCCCACAAACATAGTTATTCCGTTCTCACTTTTCTGAATCAAGTTAAGGATATCTGTGATGGATGGGACCAACTTCAGCTTTACCAAAATCCAAACAGCAACTGTACCTGTCAGCCGTTCTGTTGTGCTTCTTCCAGGTCTTATATATGGATGTGCATAAATAAATGTGTTATGTCATTGCCACAAGTGTTTATAGTGTATATGCTGACAGCAAAGTGCTCAGTGTTCCGCTGATTTTCTTCTGCCACCATCGCAATTGCATCACTAGCAAAAATAGCTTGTTGCTTAATTATTTAATGTTTTCATAGCAGTGGTGTAGTTTAGGAGCTCTGGGCCCTAGTGTAAGTTTTACATTGGGTCTTCTCAAGTGCTCTATACATAACAATCGATATGGAGCACCAAAACCTGCCCAGGACAACTGCAGTGTCAGAGTGGTGTATGCTGGGGATGAGAACAGTCTATTCATGGTTACAACTAATCACGTACAAAGATGAACATTCTCAGCTTAGCACCAATAAAGAGCTAATGGTTGGAGAGCCCCTCTGGGCCAGGGGCCCTGGTGCGGTCGCTACCTCTACATCCCCTATTGCTACGCCACTGCATAGCAGCATGTGTGTACTGTATGTGCTGTGTGTACATGTATCGATAGTGTGAGTGTAGTGTGTGTGTACAGCGTGTCTGTTGTGTTGTGTGCTGTGTGTGTGTGTGTGTGTGTTTGGCCTGGTGCACACCAGAGGAGTTTTTCTGAGCGTTTTGAGTTTTTAAATCTGCTGCTAATGTTATCCTATATGTCTGTGCACACTGGAGCAATGAGGTTTTGTAAAAAAAACCCATAGCATTACATTGGGAAGAGCTTTTGAAACCTCTAAAAGCTCTTCCCAATGTAATGCTATGGTTTTTTTTTTTTTTTACAAAACCTCATTGCTCCAGTGTGCACAGACACATAGGATAACATTAGCAGCAGATTTAAAAACTCAAAACGCTCAGAAAAACTCCTCTGATGTGCACCAGGCCTGAGTGTGTGAAAAGTCTGTGTGTGTACAGTGAGAGTTTAGTGTGTGTGTGTGTCTCTGTGTGTACTATGCACACGTGCATAGTGTATTGTAGTTTGTGCATATACTGTATAGTACAACACATGCACAGTAAACAAACAATATACAGTTCCGTACTTGCTAACAGGTTCCTGGGAGATTGTTTGTAAGTTGAATTCGTGTGTAAGTTGAGTCCTGTGTTAGCAGGGACGGATCTAGACCAAGTTGCGCCTGGGGCAAGGTCAGGTTTATGCACCTAAAGGTCAGGTTTTGGCGCCTAAACTGCCATTCATTTTGCTGCCTTTTTAAGAATTCAACAAACTGCGCCTGTGGCTAGAGACCCGCCTGCCCCCCCCCCCCCCCTCAGATCCATCCCTGTGTGTTAGACATGATGAAACATCAATAATAAATTAATAAATAATAAATTATTATTTATTTATTTTTTTGTCAAAAGAGGTCAGTCGGAAATTTGGACGCCCAGAAAACTATAACTTTAACTGTAGCTAAACCTGAGCCAATTCTCACACGAAACCCTCTCAATGCCTAACCTTAACCCTCCCTCCACAGCTAACCTTAACTTCCCCCCACAGCTAACCTTAACCCTCCCTCCACAGCTAACCTTAACCCCCCCCCCCCACAGCTAACCTTAACCCCCCACAGCTAACTTTAACCTCCCCCCCGCAGCTAACCTTAATCCTCCCTTCCGCAACTAACTGTAAACCCCCCCCCCCCCCCCCCCCCACAGCTAACCTTCACCCCTACCCTTCCCGCAGCTCACCTTAACCCTCCCTCCACAGCTAACCTTAACTTCCCCCCACAGCTAACCTTAACCCTCCCTCCACAGCTCACCTTAACCCCCTCCCCACAGCTAACCTTAGACCCCCCCCACAGCTAACCTTTACCCCCCACAGCTAACTTTAACCTCCCCCCCGCAGCTAACCTTAATCCTCCCTTCCACAACTAACTGTAACCCCCCCCCCCCACATCTAACCTTCGCCCCTACCCTTCCCGCAGCTTACCTTAACCCTCCCTCCACAGCTAACCCTAACCCTCCCCCCACAGCTAACCTTTCCGCCCCACCCCACCCCCTGGCAGCTAATCTTAATCCTCCGTCCACAGCTAACCTTAACCCGGCCTCCACAGCTAACCTTGGGCCCCCCCCCCCAGCTAATCTTAACCCTCCCTCCACAGTTAGCCTTAATCCCCTCTCCCCCACAGCTAACCTTAACCCTCCCTCTACAGCTAACCTTAACCCCCCGCAGCTAATCTTAACCCTCCCTCCTGCAGCTAACCTTAACCCCTCCCCCCAACAGCTAACCTTAAACGTCCCAGCTGCAAAAAACAAACAAAAAAAAACGCATTGAATTATCATTAAAGGGGCACTACAGCGGAAAACAGTAAAATTTAAAATATGTGCAAACGTATACAAATAAGAAGTATGTTTTTTTCCAGAGTAAAATGAGCCATTAATTACTTTTCTTCTATGTTGCTGTCACTTACAGTAGGTAGTAGAAAGCTGGCGGAAGTGACAGGTTTTTGGCTAGTCCATCTCTTTATAGGGGATTCTCAGGGATATATTTATTTTCAAAAGCACTTGGTGAATGGCAGTTGCTCTGTCCAACTGCCAAAAAACTGTAAGGAGAAGGGAAGCTGGCCAGCATCATTGTTTAAATCCTTTTTCGGGAATGTCTTTTTAGGCCTGGTGCACACCAAAACCCGCTAGCAGATCCGCAAAATGCTAGCAGATTTTGAAACGCTTTTTCTTATTTTTGTGTAGCGTCTCAGCTATCGTTTTGCAGTTTTGTGTAATGGTTTTGGTGTAGTAGATTTCATATATTGTTACAGTAAAACTGTTACTGAACAGCTTCTGTAACAAAAACGCCGGCAAAACTGCTCTGAACAGGCGTTTTTCAGAGCGGTTTGCATTTTTCCTATACTTAACATTGAGGCAGAAACGCATCCGCAATCCAAAAAATGCCTCACCCCGGGAGTATGCGTTTCTGCAAAACGCCTCCCGCTCTGGTGTGAACCACCCCATTGAGATACATTGACCAAGCGTATCCGCAGCCGCAAGCGGCTGCAGAAACATTGAAAAAGCCGCTCGGTGTGCACCAGCCCTTAAAGAATAAAAGCCTTGCTGAGTATCCCCTATGAACAGATGGACTAGTCCAAAACTTCTGTCAGATTTCTACTGCCTACTGTAAGTGACAGCAACATTGGATAAAAGTAATTTATGGCTCATTTTACTCTGGAAAAAATGTACTTTTTATTTGTATATGTTTGTATAAATTTTACAGTTTTTTGCTGTAGTGCCCCTTTAAGGAGGGGAAATGTGGGCGCTCGCAGGTCCTAACGCACAATATTTATCGGGCATCAGAGACGTCCAAATTTCCCCTCTTAATGATAATTCAATGGGCCCCATGACGGCGCCCCAAACTTCTGCCTCTTGGGGGGCCCAAATTTCCTACTTCCCTCTGGATTTGAACATATAGGGCTTGATTTTTAAAACAGTGCTAACTGAAAGCATGGCTGTTAGCACAGGTTTTCGTGCGCAAAACGTGTTTCACGCGGAAAAATGGTTATCGCATGCAAAAATTTGCGTTCGTACGTTAATGCGAATTTTTCGCACGTTAACGTTCGCGTTCACGCGATAACACGAAATTTAGCGAGAAGCACTTTTCACAGCATGCTAACAGTTAGCACCGTTTTGCGAATCAAGCCCATAGTATAAACAATAGTTTCTGCTTGCTCTCAATGTGCTTTTGATTTGCTTTCAACTACTTACAACAGTCTATACAATACTATAACATGTAACATAAAAAATATGTAAGAACAAAAATAATGCAGTACATTTTGTACTTCTGGCTTTTTTGCACTAGCAAGCACGACCGCAAGTGCAATTGCCTGTGTTTCCGATAGTGCAAGCTACTTTTCCCACTACCCGGGATTTAACTGTGTAGCCATCAGGAACAGAGCGCGATTGCAACGAGAATTGCACGAGCGGGTGATTGTGTTGGTAGGGGCGGGGGGGAAATGGCACGCACCAGCGGGAAATGGCACCACAAGTTAAATGTAAATCACGGTGCTCTAGCAATCTGCAAACCGACTGCTAGTGGAAAAGGATCCGAAGACTTTGTATGTATGAAATGCTGTAACTCAAACGTTTGTAAGTAGGGTATTGCCTGTAGGGGGAACTGGAAGTTGGCCAGTATGATGGTGTTATAGCGCCATCTGCAGGTAGGCAGTAATATAATGCACATCCCCATAAGTCACAGGCTTGATTCACCTGTGTAGAGGGTGTGACGTTGTTTCTCTGCTGATTTCAACACTAAAGTTTCACTTTTTAAAAAGATGTACAACCAGAGCCTTTGTCAGCCCTTATCCCCAGCAAAGTGAAATACTCCAGGAAGGCTTTGAAGCTCTGGTTCTGGAAAAATCCCAGCCCATGCGGTATATTCCAGGAAGGCTTTGCCCGTGAGCATGGAGCTCCGCCTCCGGAACAATTCCACCCCACATGGTAGTATAGTACTGAAAGCCTTTGCCTACAAGCATGGAGCTCCTCCTCTGGAACAATCTAAGCCCACACAGTATATTCCAGGAAGGCTTTACCTACAAGCATGGAGCGCCTCCTCTGGAACAATCCCAACCCACACAGTATATTCCAGGAAGGCTTTACCTAAAAGCATGTAGTTCCTCCTCTGGAACAATCCCAGCCCACACAGTATATTCCAGGAAGGCTTTACCTACAAGCATGGAGCGCCTCCTCTGGAACAATTCCAGCCCACATGGTATATTCCAGGAAGGTTTTACCTACAAGATGGAACTCCGCCTCCAGAACAATCCCAGCCCACACGGTGTATTCCAGGAATGCTTTACCTACAAGCATGGAGCTCCACCTGTGGAACATCCCCAGCCCACACAGTATATTTCAGGAAGGCTTTGCCTACAAGTATGGAGCTCTACCTCCGGAACAATCCCAGCCCACACAGTAAATTCCAGGACGGTTTTGCCTACAAGAAGAGATGGCCCGAACAGTTCGACCATGAACATCGCTGGTTCGCCCCCTATACTACATCATTAGGCTCAACTTTGACTCTCTACATCACAGTCACCAGACCCAGGGCAGCCAATCAGGCTACACTCCCTCCTGGAGCCCCCCCCCCCCCCTTATATAAGGCAGCTCCGTCGGCCATTGCCCTCACTCGGTGTGGCTGCAGTAATTAGAGAAGGGAAAGTTGCTGGAGAGACATAGGGAAAGCTTAGTTAGGCTCTTGTTAGGCTTGTTAGCTTGCTCCTTGCTGATTCTTATTGCTAAAAAGCACCCCACAACAGCTCTTTTGAGAGCTAATGTTGTTCTTGTGATCTGTTTTATTTTTTTTATTCTTTTTTGTGGCCCACTGACACTTGCATTTGCACTTGATACAGCTCTGTCAGTCAGTCGCAGCTGGCCCTTGGTAATTCCTATTGTGCCACTGCCAGGCCCAGCACATTCAGTGCCTACCTTTTCACTGCACGTGTGTGACAGCTGCACATTTGTAATACCAGTATGACTGTGCATAGCTGTTCACGGTACCTGTGTGTATGTGATAGGCGGCTGCACATTGTATTGATACCAGTCACTGCATACCTGTTCAGTGCACCTAAGTGACCGCACTCAGTGTTATATACCAGTCACTGCATACCTGTTCAGTACCTGTGTGTGTGACAGCTGCACATTGTATTGATACCAGTCACTGCATACCTGTTCAGTGCACCTACGTGACCATACTCAGTGTTATATTATATACCAGTCACTGCATACCTGTTCAGGGTACCTGTATGTGTGACAGGCAGCTTCACATTGTATTGATACCAGTCACTGCATACCTGTTCAGTGCACCTAAGTGACCGCACTCAGTGTTATATTATATACCAGTCACTGCATACCTGTTCATGGTACCTGTGTGTGTGACGTGACAGCTGCACATTGTATTGATACCAGTCATTGCATACCTGTTCAGTGCAACTACGTGACCGCACTTAGTGTTATATTATATACCAGTCACTGCATAACTGGTCACTGCGCCTGTGTGTGTGTGACAGCTGCACATTTGTAATACCAGTCACTGCATACCTGTTCACTGCACCTGTGTGACCACACACTGTTTTATATACCAGTCCGTGTATACCTGTTAACTACACCTGTGTGACAGCTGCACATTTGTAATACCAGTCACTGCATACCTTTCACTGCACCTGTGTGACTGCACATTGTATTAGTCAAGTCAGTGCATACCTTTCACTTCATCCCCCCCCTCCGATATTGACAAAACAGGCAGAGGCAGACCCAGAGGCAGGCCACCCGGCAGGTCTGTTCGAGGTCGTGCTGACGTGATTGGTGTGGCAATGGACCAAAGTACAGTGCTCAGAAGAAGGTACGTGCCATCAACTCCCAAGATTGTCAGGACGTAGTTGACTATTTAACACAGAACACCTCATCTTCCGCAGCCACCAGCGCTACTACAAGCACCACATCTGCTACATTTGACACTTCGCAGGCGTTATTTGGTGTGGAATTAACTGATTCACAGCCATTATTGTTACAACAAGATGAAGGCGCTAAGCTAGTTACACCCCCTCATATGTCTGAGTTAGGCGACACTATGGAAGTAAGGTGTGAGAAAGATGATGAAGTACCTGCTGTTGGTGCAGTTTTGGAGGTGTCTTATACAAGCAAAGCTGGGGAGGATGATTATGATGATGATGATAATGATACTGCCATGGATACCACGTAGGATCCTAATAGACAAGAAGACAAGATGACCAAGGGGACAGTTCAGAGGGGGAGTCAGAGAGGGGTACGAGGAGACGAGTTGCTGAAAGAAGCAGGGGGAGCTCGTCATCAGAAACAGCTGGTGGCAGTGTCCGGCGCCATGTATCGCCACCTATGGACAGCCAGCCAACATGCCCTTCAACGTCAGCTGCTGACGCCACCATAGTGTCTTCACCCCAGGGCTCAGCGGAGTGGAAAGTTTTTTGTGTGTCTGCCTCAGATGAGAGCAATGCCATCTGTTCTCTCTGCCACCAAAAATTGAGCCGTGGAAAGGCCAAAACCCGCGTAGGGACAACTGCCTTACGAAGGCACATGTAGAAAAGGCACAAACTGCAATGGGAAGACCACTTGAGGAAAAGCAGCACACAAAAGCAAAGCCACCCTCCTTCTCTTCTTCCTCCTTTAGGTGCATCATCGTCAGCAGCTTTCTCCCTTGCACCTTCACAGCCACCCTCCTCCAATCCGCCTCTCACCTTGATTGGTTCCTGCTCCTCTGCCCCCATTAGCAGCCAGGTGTCCGTGAGGGAAATCTTTGAGTGGAAGAAGCCAATGTCTGCCAGTCACCCCCTTGCCTGGCGTCTGACAGCTGGCTTGGCAGAACTGTTAGCTCGCCAGCTGTTACCATACCAACTGGTGGACCCTGAGTCCTTCCGGTAAGTTGTGGCCATTGGGACACCGCAGTGGAAGATACCAGGCCGCAATTATTTCTCAAAAAAGGTGATACCCAAACTGTGCCATGAAGTTGAAAGGCAAGTGGTGTCATCTCTGGCCAAGTGGTGTCATCTCTGGCCAAGTGGTGTCATCTCTGGCACACAGCGTTGGGTCAAGGGTCCATCTAACCTTGGATGCCTGGTCTACAATGCACGGTCAGGGCAGGTACATTACTTACACAGCCATTGGGTCAACCTGGTGACTGCTGGCAAGCAGGGAGTACGTGGCTGTGCAGCGGACCTAGTTGTGACACCTTCACGGCTTGCAACCTCCTCTCCTTCTCCTCCTACTCCTCCTGCTACATCCTCTTCGCTGTCGTCCTCCTTGGCTGAGTGGCAGTGCAACTCTACTGGTGCTGCAATCTCCTCTCCAGCTACACAGCCCCAGCTCCCTAGGGCCTATGCTGCATGCCAGGTACGACGGTGTCCCGCCATCTTAGACATATCTTGCCTCAAAGCGGAGAGTCACACTGGAGCAGCTCTACTGGCTGCTCTTAACAAACAGGTGGATCAGTGACTGACCCCACACCAACTGGAGATCGGCAACGTGGTGTGCGACAACGGCAGCAATCTCATTTCGGCTTTGAATTTGGGAAAGTTGACACATGTACCCTGCATGGCACATGTGCTGAATCTAATAATTCAGAGATTTGTGTGTAAGTACCCAGGCTTACAGGACGTCCTGAAGCAGTCCAGGTAGGTGTGTGGGCATTTCAGGCAGTCTTACACAGCCATGGCACACTTGGTCGGTATTCAGCGGAGAAACAACTTGCAGGTGAGGCGCTTGATTTGCGATAGCCCGACTCACTGGAACCCAACTCTCCTGATATTTAACCACCTGCTACAACAGGAGAAAGCCGTCAACCAGTATCTCTACAACTACAGTAGAAGGACATGCTCTGGGGAGATGGGGATGTTCTGGCCGAAGTACTGGACACTCATGCGAAATGCCTGCAGGCTCATGTGACCGTTTGAGGAGGTGACAAACATGGTGAGTCGCAGTGAAGGCGCCATTGGCGACTTGATCCCATATGTTTTCTTCCTGGAGCGTGCCGTTCGTAGAGTGGTGGATCAAGCTGTGGAGGAGCGTGAACAGGAGGAAGAGTTGTGGGATAAATTCTCAGCAGAACCAGATGTTTCCTCAATACATGTGGCAGCACAGGGGGGGAGGAGAAGGAGGAAAAGCCATGTGGGGAAGAGGAGTCAGATGAGGAAGGTGTTCTCACCTTAGCCCTTCCGGATCCACCCTCCACCAACGCCTCGACCGGCAGGTAGCCGACTACCTGGCCTTAAGTGTGGACGTAGACACTATAAGCAGCGATGAACCCCTGGACTACTGGGTGCGCAAGCTTGACCTGTGGCCAGAGCTGTCACAATTTGCCATTCAACTTCTGTCTTGCCCTGCCTCAAGCGTCCTGTCAGAAAGGACCTTCAGCGCAGCTGGAGGCATTGTCACTGAGAAGAGAAGTCGCCTAGGTCAAAAAAATGTTCAGTACCTGTCACAGGAGCCCTCAGTGGCTGACCGCACTTAGCCTTCTAAACGGTGCCAGCGCACAGATCGTGCGAACTCTGGTCGCAGTCAATGCGCAGGAACCGTTAAGAATTAGCCGCAGACAACTCAGAAGGGAGCCTGTGAGACACGGGTGATTACAACGTCACCTACTGGTTCAGAGTAAACTGCCACCACCGCGGTTACTATGGGACCGTGGGGCCCACTAACTGACTGACTAATCCTGCGAATAAAACGGTTAAACACACGATATTCTGTCTAGCCAACAACAAACAAACAGTAGCGTATCTTCAGAGACCCGGGATCATTTCTGTGTGTGCTGATAAGCAGGGTAGCGAAACAGTGAATGACTTGGGGAAGTCGTTTATTCACGCAATATAAATAATTAATATATACAGACAATTATGAAAATCAACAATTATGAAAACAGTAATAGCCAGTATGAAAAATAAAAGAAGGGAGAAAAATACTTAGTTCCTGGAAAGATGTCCTTATTGTGGGAAGAATCATAAAGTCCTTGGTTTCAAAGTCCAGAGTTCAGAGTTCAGACCAGGTGGATGCCAGCATATCCTCAAGCTGGCATCTGATGAGTGCAAGATGGTTCAGTGTGGAGGACACTGAGTTTGGGTCCTCTGCCATTCTTATGCCCCTGAGTCAGTAGGAGGGAGTGAGGGCGGGGAGCCACACACCCCCTTGGAGGATGAGATGAGCCCTCCCCTTATCCTGAGGACCAGAAATCATATCTACCCATATATGGGCTCCATCTCACAGAACCGTACAGGTCAGGGCAGATTTATTAACATTTTCAGGTCTGTCTCGATTTACCCAGCGCCCCGATACCAGACATGAGGGGTGGGACCCCTGTGGTATCACCAGGGCACTTTGAAACTGCCTAGCTGGCAGTCCTTACCTCCGAAGGTTCTGAAACTTCCTCAGAACCAGCACCGGGGCTCATGCTACACTTCCCCCACGTTTGATGAAGCTGCCATCTCAGGAACCCCAGAAATATTACAGATCTGGGAAGTTATGGATTATGCCATGAGCCTCAGGTTAATTCAGGAGGTGTTTTAGCTGCTAACAGCTGACTTTCCTTTGATCTTTAGCAGAGAACAGAGTGTCAAGACCTCCCGTGGATTCGTAGCCTGCTTGGCTGGACCTAGGCCTCCTTTGGTTAATTAACATCTCCATGAGATCAGCTAAGTGTCACCTGGTTCGCAGAACCAAAAGGGAAATTGTGCCTTCCACAGGGAATATGTCCAAGCTAATTAACACCTTCCCCCCAGGCTGTCATTTCAGCTAAGACAGATTTCCCAGCTGTTCCTAAGCAGAGGGATACTGCACATCAGATCTTGGTTTTATTGATCTGAGGCGCAATCGATGCAGGAATCGAGTGCGATCGTTCTTTTCTTCACGGGCGGTTCCAGGACGCGCCTGCGTCCCCGCAATCGTCCGTGACAGTACCTTTATCAAAATGAATGAGGAATGGATCCCGGAGGGCTACTGCCCGCTTGAAGACGAAGTCAGTCCCCACACACAGCATCTCTGCCTGCACCCGGTGTGACTGCCTGCCCCAAGACTAAGTCGGTCCCCACGCAGCATCTCTGCCTGCAGGCCGCTTGACTGCCTTCTCCACCACCACCAACAGGGTCCAGCACTCCAGGCGGATTCCTGAATTTTTAAGGCAGCTGTTAGAAGCGGCCGCTAACAAAACCAATAACATTTTTTTTCTGGTATGTGTACATGCCTGCAAATTTTTTCTGGCTGCACTGCAGCTGCAACAACAAAACAAAAGGCATGTACATGTGTCAATTCCCCTTTGTGATCGTTACCTTGCCGCGGTGAAGGGGCTTGCGTATCACAATGAAGCAATGACCGCCGGCTATATGAGTGTCTCGGTCACTGTAGTTCTGTCATTGAGCTACCTCAGCCCGGCGACCATATGGTCTTGAAAACCACTATCACCTATACTCTCGCCATGGTGCGCACCAGTCCAACACGGCCGTCACTACACAAACTGCTGTTTGCGGTGCGTTACACAGTGAGTTTGGTCTGTCAGTGTAAAGCAGTACACTAATTACACTACCTGATTGATGTATACACATGCAAGATGTTTTAAAGCACTTTGGGCCTCCAATTTAGCAATAAAATGTGATTTCTGCCCTTAAAACGCTGCTGTGCTTAAAATCCTGATTTCCTCCTGGGATTGTTGTCGTGTATCCCACTCCGCCATGCCCCCCTCCAGGTGTTAGACCCCTTGAAACATCTTTTCCATCACTTTTGTGGCCAGCATAAATGTTTCTAGTTTTCAATGTTCGCCTCCCCATTGAAGTCTATTAGCGGTTCGCAAGTTCGTGCGAACCCGAACTTTTGCGGAAGTTCGCGTTCGAGGTTCGCAAACCTAAAATCGGATGTCGAGCCTTCTTTACCTACAAGCATGGAACTCCGCCTCTGGAATGATCCCAGCCCACACAGTATATTCCAGGAAGGCTTTGCCTGCAAGAATGGAGCACTGCCTCCGGAACTATTCCAGCACACATGGTGCATTCCAGGAAGGCTATGCCTGCACGCATGAAGCTCCACCTCTGGAACCTCCGCAATCCCAGCCCACACAGTTCTTGATATTGGGAAATACTCTGCAAGAGGAGGCGGAAATCCTTATATCCTTAGTGCTGTTGCACAATCTCATGAACACAGGGCTCATGTCTAGGAAGAGGTGGGGGTGATACTTTGAGGGACAATTAGTGGAAGCCCTCTTTAAGGATGGAGCCCCAAGTTATCTACCCCATACCAGGGTAAGGGATACAAGGTGTTCCTTTTCTGTTCACACATGTAAAAGTAATAACAGAAGGGGGGACAGTCTGCTACCCACCGCCGGTAATATCAGACCACAGTGAGGATTGCCAGATGGTCATTGAGTTACCTGGGCAGGTAACTCAATGACCATCTGACCTGATCTATATACAGATATTTAAAGAAAACCTGAACTGAAAATTAAAAATCAAAATAAACATGCACAAGTCATACTTACCTCCCGTGTAGTCTACTCCTCAATCTCTTTCTCCTCTACCGCATCCTGTTTGTCCACTGTGATCAATGGAATTTTCCGTCCTCCATTTTGAAAATGGCCATTACCCCATAACAGCTTTCTGGTCAGCACACTGTTAAACTGTAACATTGCCCACATGAGCCATAGGGAAACATGGACATTACCTGGCACATCAGTTGTCCTCTCAGCTATAACTGACAGCAACTGATATATTTCAGTTCTGACAACATGTTGCCAGAACTGGAAGGGATCACTGTCAGAAGAAAATGGTGAGCTTCTGAGAGGACCTAATGGCAAGGTAACTATGTAATGTTCATTTGAAGTTACCTCATGTGTTTATTTTAAATAATTTTACTCAGTTCAGGTTCCCTTTAATTGGCCTTATAGAGAGATCTTCCAGTAATCTGGAGATTGCTGAGAGATTGCAGCATGTGATCCATGCATTAGAGAGTTTACATCTCCAGCCACACAACCATCTATAGCGCTGCTGAAAATGCTGTATATTGTCGAGAAGATTTAACTGTAATGTAATGTAGGAGGGTGATTATAACTGTATAATGTATGGGGGGAGGGTTACTGTATTATATATGAGGGGGGGGGGATATAACTTTATTATGTATGAGGGGAGGATGTTACTGTATAATGTATGAGGGGGTGATGTTACTGTATAATGTATGGGGGGATATAACTGTATAATGTATGAGGGGGGGGGGGGGATATAACCGTATAATGTATGAGGGGGGGGTGTTACTGTATAATGTATGAGGGGGGGGGGGGGTTTACTGTATAATGTATGAAGGGGATATAACTGTATAATGTATGGGGGGGGGATATAACTGTATAATGTATGGAGGGAGGAGGAGATCGACCTGGCCAGAGCATGGGGCGCTGGGGACACACCCAGTCTGGATATTCATTGTTATGGTATGGGGGGGTTATAATATCACATGTGAATCCGGCCAGGGCATGGGGCGCTGGGGACACACCCAGTCTGGATATTCATTGTTATGGTATGGGGGGGTGGGTTATAATATCACATGTGGATCCGGCCAGGGCATGGGGCGCTGGGGACACACCCAGTCTGGATATTCATTGTTATAATGGTCGGGGGAGGGGGGGGGGTGTTATAATAAAACGTGTGGATCCAGCCGGTGCATGGAGAGCTGGGGAGACACACTCAGTCTGGACATTGTGGTCTCTGGACATTCAGAGCGTTGTGAACATTAATAGCCACATCTAATGAGACAACATTCTGCAGAGCGATGAGAGAGGAGCAAATATGAGACCATGACAGACGGTCACTAATCTCTGTCACTGTAGATGAGGTTTCACCTTGTGTATATAGATAGATCCATTGTATGGACATGAATGGCTTTCACTGTATGGCTCTTGGGGACTCTGTGTCACCTTGTAGCAGCTTCATTCCATTCTCCTTTTCTGTTTTCCTCCATGTCTTCTTCATCCCTCCATCCTACTCTTCATATCTTCTTTATTTCAGTGGTACACTGGGGCACTGCCCCCCCCCCCCCCGGGAATTACCTCCCCCCTCCCCGGGAATCACTGTGCCCCTCTGAGTGCCCCCCAACCCACTCAGTAACATACATTTAACTGTTTCCAGGCTCCAGCAGCGTACTCTGAACAGGATAGGGTCCCACATTTCAAAAACATACAGATGTGTTAACTGGCTTCCCCGTAAATTGGCCCTAGACCATAATAGACATAGGACTATGGTAAAGATTAGAGTGTGAGCTCCTCTGTTAGCGACATCCTATACGGGGATCGCTCAAACGGGGCGGATCGCTCAAACTCACTCTTATCACGCGAACGACAGTCTGTACACACGCCCGATTTAGCGGACGAACGACTGAACGACTGGTCGTTCAAACGACCCGTCGTTCGCAAAAAACAGACGTGTGTATGGGCCTTTACAGTCAGACCCCACCCCACCCCTATGATTTCTTGTAGGAAAGGGGGAACTGACTATTGATTGGGATGAAGTTCAATCCTAGGCTAAAGTTCCTCTTTAAGTTATGTCTCTGGACAGTTAGAGGAAATGTCTCTCTTATAGTACCCTGCATTGGGAAGGCAGGAAGTGACTGCCATAGGGGGCCTCTGAATTGGAGGAAGAAGGAAAGAATTGGACCTCATCACATCCTCATCCAGCTCCCAGGCCCCTAGCAGATGTGGGGTTTGTTCAGAAAATGAATAAGCTGCAATGTGGCCCTAGGCAAGATAGCATTTTTTGATGATCACCTGTTTTGTTTTGTTTTTTAATAAGGTTTAGTGGGGCCAGCATCCACCAGGCCCCTAGAGTCTCTCCAGGCCCTATGCAACTGCCTAGGTTTGCCTTGTGGATGGTCCAGCTCTGGGTTTGTTCCCACAGTAGTTACACCATTGCCTGGATAGCAGATAAGCGGCTACATGGAGCATCTATCAGGGGTCCAGCCTGGTGCACAGCCATGGTGTCTGGTAGGAAAGCAGGTTCCCCAGGTGGGCAGCCTCTGAATTCTACATCCTAAACCAAGGAGGAATTCTTGACTTGGTCTTACATTTAGCAGGCAATTGTCCCAACTCATTGAGACAATATGCGACCTCTCTGGACTCTTCACTTCTATGGACTGGCCACTGTCACGAGATGGCTATCTTATGGAATGGCTTCATTTTTATGGGAACACTGATATGACAGTCCACTGTTTATATTTCTGACAGGACGTGTCATCCTTAGAGATGGCCCGAACGGTTCGAATCTCAGCGGTTCGCGTTTGCAGCGAACACATAGCAAGTTTAACCCGCCCCCTATACCACATCACTGGGCTAAACTTTGACCCTCTACATCACAGTCAGCAGACACATGGCAGCCAATCAGGCTGCACTCCCTGCTGGACCCCCTCCCCCCCTATAAAAACGCTGCAGCGACGGCCATGTTCTCACTCTGCTGATCTTGCTATAGTGAGAACAAGGGACAGAGCTTGCTGGAGATAGGGAAAATGTTAGTTAGGCTGTTGTTAGCTTGCTCCTTGCTGAAATGTGTTGCTTAAAGCACCCCAAAACAGTTCTTTTGAGAGTTAATGATCTTCTGATGTGTTTTTTTTTTTGTGTGTGTGCCACAGTGACTGACACTTCATATATACTGCCCTGTCTGTCGCAGCTGGCCCTTGCTGTACTGTGCCAGGCCCAGCACACTGTATTATATCAGTCACTGCATACCTTTCACTGTATCTGTGTGACTGCACGCTGTATTATACCAGTCAGTACATACCTTTCACTGCATCTGTGTGACTGCACACTGTATTATACCAGTCAGTGTATACCTTTCACTGCATCTGTGTGACTGCACACTGTATTATACCAGTTAGTGCATACCTTTCACTACATCTGTGACTGCACACTGTTTTATACCAGTCACTGCATACCTTTCACTGCATCTGTGGTTCCCTCTCCGGACCGGAATCGAACCCTAATTCCCCGGCCGTTACCCGTGGTCATCATGGTACTGAGAAAGTACCATGGAAAGTTTATCACACAATTGAATGAATGGCAGACTTGCCCTCCATAACAGATTCTTGTTTAAGGAACTGCCCAGACAGCAGAAAAAGTAATTTAAAAAAATAAATGTAAGCTTTAACAATGGTAGAGAAAGTACCATCGAAAGTTGATAAGGCAGTCAGACATCCGAATACATCGTCACCGTCAAGGGGACGTGCAATCGTCCCAAGGTTATCTAGTCAGCTCTCGTCTGCAAGAATTACCACAGTTATCAAAGTAACATCAGGAAAAAAAATCGTAGAATTTTATAAGTAACTTCAATTTTCAATTAATAAAAAACAAAAAAAACAAACGTATTTTTCAATTTTCATCATCATGGCCTGCACTCTCGCCAACGTGCGCACGAGCACGGCCATCACTACACAAGCATTGCCACCGAGAGGACTGACAGTTTATGTCCTGGGCTGGGAGTGTAAACTGACAACCCTTTGCGGCGGTGCGTTATACAGTGAGTTTGGTCTGTCAGTGTGAAGCAGTACACTAATTACGCTACCTGATCCATACCTACACATGCAAGATGATTTAAAGCACTTTATGCCTCCAATTTAGGAATGCATTGTGATTTCTGCCCTTTAGGGATTATAACCCTGCTGTGAGTCAAATCTGTAATTTTCCCCGGGACTTTTGGCGTGTATCCCACTCCGCCATGCCCCCCTCCAGGTGTTAGACCCCTTGAAACATCTTTTCTATCACTTTTGTGGCCAGAAACAGTGTTTGTAGTTTTTCAAGTTCGCCTGCCCATTGAAGTCTATTGCGTTTCGCCGGTTCGCAAACTTTTGCGGAAGTTCGCATTCGCAGTTCGCGAACCCAGAATCTGAAGTTCGAGCCATCTCTAGTCATCCTCTGAGTTGGGCTTACAGCTGTGATCTCAGGGTCTGGCATTCCAGAGAGAAGAATATACAAGGAAGAGGCGCCAAAGAATGACGGAACCGGACGGTGATTAATGAGGACACTTTATTCTTGGCATTGGATGTGCCCATCCTCCAGCAGATTAGTGGCAAGGTGCCTGCGCTGTCACTTGTCATTGAGTTTGTCCTGCAGATGCTGTTGTGACAGTTTTGCTTCTATCTTTGTATTCGGTTACTGCGTCCTCCAGTGTAACGGGTTCACCTTCATCGCCAACAATACACAACAAGCTGTGTTCATTGCTGAGGCCGGGGGAGGGAAGGAGGTCTTGTGACTGTCACAACCGTGGGATGGCCAACACTTATCACCTCCTGAGCTTAAAGGATACTTGTAAGGACCCTTAAAAGAAAAGTTTCACTTACCTATGGCTTCTACCAGCCCCCTGTAAACGTCCTGTGCCAGCGCCAGGACAAAATGATCCTCCAGTCCCCCGCTGCGGCTCAGTTTTGTTATTTCCGACTTGCAAGTTGACAGCCAGGTTTTCTCATACTGCATGTGAGCAGGACTCTCCTGGTGACAGGATTGTGGAGGAGGAAGCGCGCAGCCAGGGCTGTGCAGGCGCAGCGGCCGGCGACAGGCTCAGTCACAGAAAACTAAACTGAGCCATAGTGGGGGACCGGAGGATCGGTGAGTGAAGGCGTGAGCACAGGATGTCTTCAGGGGGCTGGGAGAAGCCCCAGGTAAGTTAAACTTTTTTTTTTTTTTTTAAGTACTTACCAGTTTCCTTTTAGGAGGAGACCTTTAAGGAGGAGACCCTCTCAGGGTAGAAATAAAGGAACCACCACTGCTGGCCTTTGCTTAGAAACTGGCTAGTCCATGACTGCCATCCTACAAACCTAAATGGCTCAGGTCCCCAGAACAAGCATGCAGGTTAGGACCCCTGCTGTTACAGTCTGCATGCTTGTTCTGGGGCATGTTACAGGAAGTATAGGAACCATGAACCATAGTATGAGCATTGCAGGCCAGTCTAGAAATGACTTTATAGTAAATTTCCACCTTTGTTGAGAAGTAGACAAGCTTTTACATTCTTACTTGTTGTACTGTCAGTGTGGCAGAGGGAAGCTGAGAACGTCTTACAGATCTATCTTTCTTTGGCTTAAAGGGGAACTGAAGTGAGATGTATATGGAGGCTGCAATATTTATTTCCTTTTAATCAATACCAGTTGCCTGGCAGCCCTGCTGGTCTATTTCTCTGCAGTAGTATCTGATTAAAACCAGAAACAAGCATGCAGCTAGTCTTGTCAGATTAGACTTATAAGTCTGAACCACTGAAACACCTGATCTGCTGCATGCTTGTTCAGGGGCTATGGCTAATAGTATTAGAGGCAGAGGATCAGCAGGGCTGCCAGGCAACTGGTATTGTCTAAAAGGAAATAAACATGACAACCTCCATATACCTCTCTCTTCAGTTCCCCTTTAAAGAGTACCTGAACTACAGAAGTTCTAGATATGACCGTCTCATACATTTTAAATGAGTTCATATGTGCTTTATGGTGGCCACTAATGATACAATATTTTTCACCCAATCTTACCATTTCTATGTAATATAAGGTAACTGACTAAATTATCCATTCATTATGCCAGACACTCAATTTGTGCAGGTGTGGAAAACAAGCAACAATTGTTCTTGTTTGTATGCAGCTTATTGCTCATGAAAAAAGTAGGAAAGTATCTGGTACTAGTGCAACGCAGAGCTGAAGAAATGTTGAAAACTTTATGGATCAGAAAAATGTAGGGAAAAGTCCAAGATCTGGCAAAACAAATCAACTTTCTCACCTCCTTTAGGACATTAGGCTGTGTTCTTGAAACACCGGTAAATGTTACGGGTGCAAGACATGCAGGAAAGTTTGCTGGTGTTTAAATAGGATACAGAATACCAACTTTTTGTAAATGGTCACCATAGTTTATGAGCTGAACATTAGCACTAGTTACAAATTCTGTGGAATTCTGATTCCTGAATCAGAAGTAGGCATTCCGACTCGGAATACGGAATTCAGAATGCTGAGTGAATTGCAGCGGTATTCCGCCATTACATTAGAGTCAATACCGCCCACTTCCTTGCTTAATTGCATAGCTCCCATAAATGCAATCTTCACCAAATTTGCCAGGTATCGTCGGGAGAATATTGGGAACGGGTAGAATTCCCAAAAGACCTTGAAGTTTTTGAGAAAATAGATTTTGACTACTTAAAGATAAAATGTTTTTTATAGTCAGCAAAATGACATTCTGCAGCAGAGTTTGTCAACTTTAAAAAACATTTTTTCTTTAAAGTATTCAAAATCAAATTTTCTCAAAAACTATGAGATATTTTTGGAATTTTTTCACTATTCTCCCTGGCGAATTTGGCAAACCTGGCAAATTTGGTGAAGATTGCATTTATGGGGGTTTTACTCTAATGTAAATGGCAGAATTCGGTCAGAATTACGCAGAATACTGTTCGGAAATCGAATTGAATTCCTTCAGATTTGGAAAATGGCAAATCCGACCATCCCTAATCAGCACATTTCTCTTTAAGAATGATCTGAAAATCTGAAAGAACAACTGTCATGAAAAAGTTATTGCTGTTTTAAATAGCAACACAGCTGAAGTGTTAAAACTGCCAGGAAGGTACGAGGTAACATCAGACTTGGAGAAGGACTGGTTGATAATTATTTAAGCAATCGTGGACAATGCCAAGCAGCACCAACTAAAGCAAATAAAATTCTGTAATGCATAATAAAGGAAATAAAACCACAAGTTGCTAGTATACTACTCCCTATGTATAAATCACTTGTGAGGCCACATCTGGAGTATGAAATACAGTTTTGGGCACCACACTATAGGAAGGACAGTAACATACTAGAAGAGTTACAAAGGCAGGCAACTAATTTAATCAGAAAAAGGGAAGGTCTCACTAATCAAAGAAAGGTTGGACAAACTGGGCCTATTTAACTTGGAAAAAAGACGACTGAGAGGAGACCTGATTAACATGTATAAATACATCAGATGAGTGTTTTATCACTACACTGTAGAATAGATACATACACATACAAGGTGCACACACACAGGGCTCGATTCACAAAGCGGTGCTAACCCAGTTAGAGACTTTAGGCGTGATAACCTTTGCACCACGCTGGTAAAAAGCCAGTTTAGGCGTGATAAGTTTAGGCGTGATAAGTTTAGGTGTGATAAGTTTAGGCATGCTAAGTTAAGATAAGTGTAGATAGCGTGCAAAGTCCCGCATGCAAAGCAGCACCATTAAACTCTATGCGAAGTGCACCAGACCTTGCTAGCGCTAAACTTTTGATCAGCTGTGCACTGCGGTGCTAACGCAGTTGGTGCTTAAACTTATCACGCCTAAACTTATCACACCTAAACTTATCACACCTAAACTTATCACTCCTAAACTTATCATGCCTAAACTGAGTTTAGGCGTGATAAAGGGCTTTTTCACCAGCGTGCTAACTGTTAGCACCGCTTTGTGAATCAGGCCCACAGTGTATACACAAACACACACACACACACACCATGCATACTTCATGCACACACACTCCATAGGTCTACATACACACACACACACACACACACATTTTTATTTGTATCTATTCTTATAGCTTAACATAAGAAGTAAAACAAGGCTATACATTCGCTGCTACACACAGTCCTCCACTTGGGATCTGGCAGGCCTGGGAATCCATGTTGTGACCCTCATTGTGGACAAGAAATGGCCTCTGTGTGGTTAATATGTAGTGCTGATCTCAGCCCTCCTCGGCTCCCCTCTCCCCTGCTGCTTCTCATTCAGGGCAGCAATAATGCTGCTACTGGTGGCTGCAATGTCCATACAGGACACTAATTCATCTGCAGAATGACCGCTACATTCCTGTACAGTGCCTGGAGCAGCGACTCCTTCTTTTCTACCTTCCCAGGCCGGGGTAGTCAGGGAGACCCAGCCCCTCATCCATACATTTCCCCCATCACCATTCCCTCATCCCGAGGCTTGGAAGGGGGGGGGGGTGCTCTGCTGGACAGATATATACAGAAGACTAAAGGGGACCTCTGAATCAGCCTCACCAATAGACTAGGGAGACCCAGTCCCTCATCCAAACAATTCCCCATCACCATTCCCTCATTCTTCATCCCGGTGGGGGGGGGGGGTCTCTGGGGGGGGCCGGGTGCTCTGCTGGACAGACATATACAGGAGTCTAAAGGGGACCTCTGAGTCAGTCTCACCAATAGACCAGGGAGACCTGGACCCTCATGGATATATTTTCCATCACCATTCGATCATCTCTCATCCCAGGGGAGGGGGGGGGGGGGGCTTTGCTGGACAGATATATACAGGAGACTAAAGGGGACCTCTGAGTCACCCTCACCAAGTTTGAAATTGACCTCAAAGAGCTCAGTCGCACATCTCTGCTGGTAGATGGTAAAAATGCGGCAAATCATCAGATCATCTGTATTACCCAAACTGTCATATGAGATAGTCTGGATTCTGTAGCTGCCATTTCAGCAGCGCTGGTGCTCATCTGGAGAAGGGGTTGCCAGGCAGCCTTCAGGTAAGTTTGTTGTCTTATGAAGAGAGTCTGCATTCTGTAGCAGCATTTCAGCAGGGCTGGTGCTCATCTGGAGGAAAAGTTGCCGGACATCCTTCAGGTAAGTTTGTTGTCCTATGAAGAGAGTCTGGATTCTGTAGTGACCATTTCAACAGGGATGGTGCTCATCTGGAGGAAGGGTTTCTGGAGGAAGAGTTGCCGGGCAGCCTTCAGGTAATTTTGTTATCATATGAAGAGAGTCTGGATTCTGTAGCGGCATTTCAGCAGGGCTGGTGCTCATTGGAGGAGGGGTTACCGGATAGGGATTCCCAGATATCACAGCCTCCCATACCAATACTGTTGGGGTTCTACTGAGAGTGACTCTGATGAGCCCATTATTTTGTGATTTCTCTGCTCCTGATTGGGTGTTTCAAGTGATCGTAGAGAGTCCTCCTGGGCCCTCATGTGTCCTCGTGTCATGTAATCCTAAGGGTAGCAGCAACAACAGTCACACCCCCTGCTAGCCTCTTCTCCTGCAGATCCAGCTGTGAGACAGGTGGAACCCAGTCATACTCCTGGAAGAATGGAAGAAATGGAGCTCTGAGGAGCATCGTGGCAGGAAACGATGACTTCAGCCAACCTAAAAATCACCACCAAGCTTCCATAAAATAAGACCAACAACAGGGTAACTGATGGAGGAGTACAAGTCATACGCTAGAATTCAATGTATGTAAAATATACTTTTTATTCAGAAACTTGAACATACAATAAGGTTACTCCCCTGCCTCTGACATTTTTGGAATTATTTTATCTTTTTATGCGACAACACTGAAGATATGACACTTTTTATACAATGTAAAACAGTCAGTGTCCAACTTGTATAATAGTGTACATTTGCTGTCCCATCAAAATAACTCAACACACAGCCATGAATGTCTAAACTGCTGGCAACAAAAGTGAGCACACCCCTAAGTGAAGGAAGGCAACATTATGCCCAAAGTGTCAATATTTTGTGCGCCTAGCATTATTTTCCAGCACTGCCTTAACTTTCTTGGATATGGAGTTCACTAGACATATCCTATCAATAAGGCTGCTTTTCCCAGGGCTTTTCTCTTCCCTCTGATTCATCATACATATGGAGTTGCTTAGAGCTTCACAGGATGCCAATGGAACCTTCGTCCACCCATCCATAGCAGAGTTGGTGGATGTTAGAGACTTTACACTCCTCCACCTTACATTTGAGGATGTCCTGCAGAGTTTCAATGGGGATTAGGTCTGGAGACATGCTTGGCCCATCAAGCACCATTACTCTTAGCTACTTTAGCAAGGCAGTTCTCATTTTGGAGGTGTTTGGGGTCATTATCATTTTGGAGTACTGCCCTGAGACGTAGTTTCCGAAGGGAGGGGATCATGATCTACTTTAGTATATTGGCGGGGGAAGCAATTTAGAATCTCTGCTTCTAGTGGTGGAGAACCTTATCTTAGCCCTGTCTTCACATCTCCAGTCACACATCACCACCGCCAGTACCATTCCGCAACACCTCCTATTACATCCTCACTACACTTCCATTTTTTATCCCACCTCTCCAATGCTTTCGTCCACTTCCCCACCACACCTTCACGTATACTCCAAGTAAAGAAAAATAAGAAGAACAAGAAACCACAAAAGAAAGGTATGGCATATTGCCCCGAAAAAAGGCAGAACAAAAATACTTGTGGGATAAGTATATTGGATAAAGAGTGTAAGTATTAATAAAACACTAGTTTATTATCAATATATACCCTATAAAAACACACTATTAATATCAGCACTACTAGCATGACTGCATAGTGATCGCCTGTCGTGCATCTTGCATCTATAGAGCAATAATTCAAAACTTGCCAATCCACTAAAGCATGCATGTAAACCAGAAAGGTAGTATAATATCTTTTATATACCGCAGGAACGTGGATTTTATATTTTGTGTGGGTTTCATCTACAGTAGCGCTTTTTATTTTGAAACTATAATGGCTGAACACTGAGAAATAATGATATAATAATGTTTTATTCCCTTTAACCACTTAACGACCACGGTCAGCCGATCGGCGGACCTAGGTGTTAAGTGGTTTTACGTGGAGGCCTTTCCATGTCAGTTCACGGAGTGTGTCTCCGTGAACTGCCTGCGAGCCTACGATCACGGCTCGCAGGCGAAATGTAAACACGCGGGGAAGAAATCCCCGCTGTTTACATACATACGGCGCTGCTGCGCAGCAGCGCCGTAAAGGAGATCGGCGATCCCCGGCCAATCAGAGGCATTCTGATAGGCTGAAGCCTATTAGAGGCGGCGTAGGACCGATCTCCGTCCTGCGCCACCCATAGCCTGCGGGAGAGGGAGGGAAGGACGGGGAGGCTGCGAATCGCTGCGGAGGGGGGCTTTGAAGAGCCCCCCCGCAAGGCACAAGTAGCCGGCGGCGATCAGACCCCCCCCCCCCCAGCAGGACATCCCCCTAGTGGGGAAAAAAGGAGGGAAATCTGATCGCCCTGGCTGATTCCTGATCTGTGCTGTGGGCTGGAGAGCCCACGCAGCACAGATCTGCGCCAAATCCCCTGGTCCTTAAGTGGTTAAAATGCAAACAAAATAAAATAGTTCTTAACAAGAAGTACCACCCAAAGAAATTCTAGTTTGTCCCGCAAAAAACAACAACATTCTATAGATCATTTAGGTGTGATAAGTAGCGATAAAGTTATTGCTGAATGAATGGGAGGAGCCTGAAATGGGAAAATTGCTCTGATTTTAAAGGGAAAATATCCTTTGGTGGGGAAGTGGTTAATATTTACACTCTTTTAACCAATATATTTATTTAATTTGTATTGCCTTTAGCCTGTGGTGATGCGCCATATATTCCTTTTGTGGTTTCTTGTTCTTGGTGGGGAGGTGGTCGAAAGTATGGGAAGTTGTGGAAGTTGTGGCTAGTAGTAGTTGCATTTGAATAACTTTATAGGCCACTAGGAGCTCTTTACATTTTTCATTATAAGAATAAGAAGAACACTTGTACCAACTTTGACGAAGTGGTGGATCAAGCCAGGAGCCCCGAAGATCCCCAAAAACTGCAACATACATTTCACACCTATGACTTCTACTTAGCCTTTGTATAGGCAAACACAAGGGGAATTACAGCTGCCCAGAATCACCCCTTAGATCAGGGCCGTTGCAGTATCTGGGGACAGGCACAAGTTGAGACACCAGAATATCTGCAGGTATCCTGCAGCTCACAGCACTGCCCCCTTTCTTTTCCTGCTACAGTCTACTTTGGATATAGCAGCAAAGTGTGTACAGAGCTAGGAGCAGGTCTGGAGAACTTAACAGAGCCAGGTATGAACACAGCCGTGTGCCCTGCTGCGTGAATGCTTCACTTTCCCTTTCATTACCAATGTCGGCTGTCCTCATTATTATCTGTATCCAAATAGCTCCTGATCGATCCCGTTGTTTGTCAGTTGGACGGGAAATTGCATTACAATGTACCCTGCATTATGTCCTACCCTATTATTATACTGTATTGTGCTTGGCTGAGGGAGACCTTTCAGGAATCCCT